>NC_047511.1:20009925-20365851 GCF_902827115.2 Pseudochaenichthys georgianus | reverse complement strand
AGAGTGAACCTAAGTGGGTACACTCCAGCATACACCTGTGTGGTGGACTCCATGCAGCGCCATTCATCTCACTAACTGTAAAAAAGAGTGAATGCACTTATTTGACCATAAGTGCATACGATGCTTGTCAGGTGGTGATTAAGGGCATTTATGTGAATGTTCAGTGACTTACTGGGCCATAATAATATGTGAGACATTTTCGTTTTCTTGGACCTTGATGTGAAGTTAAGATTTGTGATAAGCTTTAGGTATTGCAATTTCACACGTGTACAAAAGTATAGCTTAATTCAACTGATGAGTGCTATATGAATAAATGTAAGTGATGTGATGCAAGTAGCTCTTGGCCACTTTCATTTTTTCAAAGTAGCTCTCAGATGAAGAAAGGTTGGAGACCCCTGCCCTAAATGATACATATTGGTTTCTAAGGTCTGTTCACAGTGTCTCCACAGTGTTATTAGAAAAGCTGAAATGTGCCCCTGGCTTCACTGAAAACCTTTAAAGGAATGGTCCACTCATTAAATAATTAATCAAAACTTCAGTATTTAGTGAAACGTTATGTTTAAACCATACCCTGAAGAAATCAGCGATATTCCCCGGTAAATAATGATTTTATAGCTCTTTTTTATCAAGACCTGTATATTCCGTCTGGCCGCCGCCATGTTTGCCATTTTCAGTAGTCACGTGATGGTCGTGACGTCATCCATGCGTTCACTTTGTCAACACACGGAAACATGGTGGAGTATTTCAGTTCGGACTCGTCAGCAGAGGAACAAGTTTTGACCAATGTGAAGAGATTGAATGGGGGAATTCAGCCATACATATCAGTATGACAATACGACACCCTCTGTCCTTAGACCCTCACATCGTACAAGGAAAAACTTCCGAAGAAAACCCACAGTTTAAAGGGAACATGGGAGAAACCTCAGGGAGAGCAACAGAGGAGGGATCCCTCTCCCAGGACGGACAGACGTGCAATAGATGCCGTGTGTAAATTGAAAAGATAATACATTTGCAACATAGGTAGTCCAAATGTTTGGAAATGCATGTGTGTATAATGGGAAGATTATATAAGATACTATATGTATGCATGTAGTACCACCCTTGCTAGCGATTCCCTCTCTAGTTTAGCATACTCAGCTTCGTTGTCCCTGGCCATAGAATCACGATTTTATGGGGCCGGAAAAACTGGGGGGAAATACACACTAGCCGGTACTACGCCATATGGAAAGGCCACCAAAAACTGTCCTGGCCTGGACGCTAAAGGACGTTAAAACGGGGCTAGCCGCTGCAATGGAAATGCGCTATAACATACCTTATTCTTACTCCGAGCACTACTTCTGCTCCTCCGTCGCTTCACACTTGCAGAGGGCGATTTCTCAACTGGCCGAACTGGTGTCCTGGTCGGTGATGACACCAGAAAGACCGATGGTACTGCATCTCCATTAAGTAATGGTTGTTCCATAAATCCCATGTTATGTTTTATCATACTCTCAGAGTAGTCGTCCGGAAATTTGAAATGTTCGCTGCATACATGAGCCTGTGAATCTCTCGGTTCGGGCCGGCCACATTTCGCTAGCCACTGCCTCCGAATGTACTTCTTACGCTTACCTTTTGGCAACAGATGGAACCGAGCATTCCGTGGATTGTTCCTATCAGAATTGTGGCAATATTTCGCGATACAGTGAGGCATATTTGAAGAGAGAAACTACAGTAAATAACATGGAGATCAACGTGTCTTCGAAAACCAAACGCATGGTTTACGTCACGTCCGGAAAATGGCGGCGCCCACAGTGTTGATGTTATTTCGGTATATAATCAGTTTAAAATTACTGATAATGTCATCGGATTAAAAAAATAAAAAGAGAGACTGGCAGAGACTGGTCTGTTTTATCGGATGATAATTATTTAAAAATGAGTGTCATGAGCATACCATTCCTTTAAGTTTATGGTACAGCTTCAATCCTGTGATATTATAAACAAACACCTGTGTAACCTGTAGAAAGCTAAGCCTCATGATCGGGTTCAATGTTCAAAGGGGTAAGAATTGTACTTTCAATATGTTCCTCTGAATGTCAAGGACTTGAACTTAATACTGAAGCACTTCAGGTAGTTTTGTCCATAGGGATTTGCTACCAATATGTCTCTTGAGGGAGCTTTAGTCTTCATAGATGCTTCCACTGACCTTTCAGAGGCGAGTTTCCCTCTCACAATAAGCTCTCAAATTGCACTTGTCTGGGGCATCTCAGGAGAACTCTGACGAGTGGCATAGTAATAACATAGCATTTAGAAAGCATGGACAAGGGACAATCATGATTTTCATTCAATGTAATTCCATTCATTTGTAAGCCAGTCTGCCGTGAACATCTGAACTTTACCCAGGCTCAGGAAAGATGAGGAGCTGAATTTGTGATTATAGCCTAATGCGTTTTTCAAACACATTTCAAATAAGATAACAAGCTTGACCTGAAAAAAATATTTCTTTCTTTGATTATTGTTTTCTCTTTTTCCTGTGAGGTCTCAAATGGCCAGTGAGAGCATTGGTTATCTCATCAGTGAAATTGCTTACAAAAGATACTGACACAGAGCTTCAGACTGAGCACGTCGGTTCCACATCTGTGTCTGAGAGCATATCCAAGAAAATCAATACAGCACATGCATTTCTGACACGCTGTCATCACTAACGATTTGCCCAGGCTTCTATTATGCCAACTGTTAAATTGTTAAAAGCTTTTCCCCAGGTGTTTGTGAAAGGGAGAGGTAATAGAGAAAAAGATTACATTGCTGTTGTTGTGTGAACATTTGGAAGCAAACTGAGTGAACTAAAACTAAGTGACAGTTCATAATAAGCAACCGTCTTTCAGGCCGTCTCCAACTTGTGTACTCTTTGCAATGCAAGGCAGCATGCTTCACTGAAAGAGAGCCAGCAGAGGTAACTGCCAAAATGAGGAAAACACCTGAGCAATTCAGCAATACAAAATATATGGAATTGAGGTGTCTCCGCACACTGCACAGTCTTTTGTGCTTGGTTTTTCTGTGCAATGGCTCCTGGCAGCTCTGTGTTCTTCAATGTATTTCTCTGGCGAGGCTGAAGGCCATTCAGCTCTTTCATATTCAAAGTAAAAATCTAGCGAGAACAAAGCATGAGTGGCGGGAGATGACTCTACCTCCAGAGTTGATACATTTCTGTCTCAAGTCAAATGAAGATAAAGGTGAGACCAATTCTTCACAGGACCATCACTTTGTTAATGGTTCGATGAGCATGAAGCAATTGTCCATTTTTATATTGACTTTGATTGGGCCTTCAGCTTCTCAAAAAGTTTCCATCTTCTCGTGTACGCACAAACTCCAGATATGATCCAGCGCTTTTGAACAGAATCACTGTCTCATTAGAAAACACTGTTTTTGTTGGTAAAGGCTCTTTTCCTGTTAATATCTTAAAGTGGACCTATCATGCTATATTTGAAACATATATTGTAGGGCCATACCTATATAAAACATGTCTGTGAAGTATTTTTTCAAAATACCAAACAGATCCTGCATTTTAGCCATGCCTCATTTCGCTCCATTTGCTCTTTTCCAGCCCTGTTTTTGCAAGAGCTGATTCTGCTTTTGTGGCAAACTACAGCGCCACTTACAGGCCTGGCATATGTACTACAGCGTCTCCAGTGTTTTGGAGTGGTCTCTCATTCCCCTGATAGGTGGAGAGTTGCCCATATAGGCGGAGCACCCCTTTTCTGACATCAGAACAATTCAAATAATAATCAGCTCTGTTGCAGCCCCGTTTTTAGAGATTTGGGTACGGAGGAAAAGAGAGAGGGTTGTGTTTTCTGACACACCGGGGACACATATTCATGTATAAAATGAATATAGGTCCCCTTTAAGTTGGCAAAATAACTTGAATGTGTTTTGTCCTGTTGGAAGTTAATTAGGTCGACTGAAGATTTGTATTCCTTTTTCAGGGAACCCATTTCATCGAATTATGCTGCCAGCGAAACATTCCTCTTATTTTCCTCCAAAACATAACAGGTGAGTGGGATGTTTTTTTTTCTGAAGTTTTGGGATTATTGGCACCACTGTCTCTTCTTCTTAATCCTTCGCTTTATTTTGCTTCATTACCTTAATTCCGAGTGAACATTAAATCTTATTCATAATCATTAAAGTTCTTAAATAAGTGAAAATATTATTAAACGGTTAGTTTGGATTAGGATCTTAGGCACCTAAGCCTGAAAGCTTGTCTTTAATAAAATCGTGAAATGACACACTGCAATTTGATTGAATATCATGGTTTGCATCATAATCAAATAGGTGCTCTCGGTTTACCGTTTTAACCTTTTCTTTCCCACGTGTTATTTGAACTCACACCACACTAAGTCACATTCAGTTGCAATCTCTCCTCTGCATCTTTCTCTCAGGCTTCATGGTGGGTAGAGAGTATGAAGCAGGAGGAATCGCAAAGGATGGAGCTAAGATGGTTACTGCAGTTGCCTGTGCCAATGTACCCAAGATTACTGTTCTTATCGGAGGCTCCTATGGTGCAGGAAACTATGGCATGTGCGGCAGAGCCTACAGGTAAGAATACATGAATGAAAAATAGAAAAGACTTCACAAAGGAACAAAAACACAAGAGTTTGGCCAAAACCAGCAGCCTTACATACATGTGAAGATCATTAGCTGTGCATAATTCAATTGTACAAAATGTGCTCTGCATGCTGTTCATTATGTGGACCAATATGCATCAGAAGCCGTTTGACTTTTCCTTTCAGATGAAAATGACCTTTTGTAACCACAGAAACGGAGGGTTTCATTTTTGAACACATTCTAGTAAAGAAACGTCCATTTGACTTTTCTGACACTGGCTATCTTTCCTCGCCTCTTCATTGTTCCTAATTTGTTTAAATTACATCCTCTTGAGAGGTTTGCCTTTTTAGAACAATAAGAAGCAAAAATGATGGGCTGGTTTATACTCCACAAACAACTTCACAGTGTTTCTCACATGTGCAGTGTGCAATAGGACATGACATAATTGTTCAATCAATTTACATACATCTTAAATTACGGCTGGTATTCCCATGAGGTTGGATCTTTTGATATTCCCTGAGTGGTATTTTTAATGGCTCTCATAAATGATGTTTTTCCATAGCTGTCATGAGATTATTAAACCATTACTAGAATATAACATTTCCATTGCATTTCTGAATGTTTGTCTCTTCTTCTCGCAGCCCACGATTCCTGTACATGTGGCCGAATTCCCGAATCTCTGTAATGGGCGGTGAGCAGGCGGCCACTGTCCTGGCCACCATCACCAAGGATCAGAGGGCACGGGAGGGGAAGGAGGTAACATTCATCTTCCCGTCTGTGCTTCACTGGAAAGGCCTAAATGAGCTTTTCTGCATGTGCTGCCAAAAGTAGAAACATTATGAAGTCACTTTTCTTTCAGTAATGGTTTGACATGGCACTTATACAAGGATAAAGATATATCAGTGTTAGAGTGATGACAGAATATTGCAGTCATCAAATGGCTGCATTACATTTGGTCAGAGACTGTTATGGGTGTATTAAGAGAGCATTAATAGCTTCAGAATATTACGTGCTTTGGGTGATGCATTTCAATCACTGATGTTCAGGATTGTTTCTCACTGTGTGGATTTAAAAAGACTGAAAAAGAAACTTATTATTAACATTATTTTAAAGATGCCATATTGTGCTTTTTGTGGTTTTCCCTTTCCTGCAGTGTATTAGTTTATAGGTTTTTGTGCATGTAAATGGTCTGCAAAGCACTCCAACAAATTGTACGTGAAAGGCAGTTGACCAGTCACAACAGAACCAGCCAGCTAACCAATCAGTGCAGACTGGGCTCTGGTTTCAGACAGAGGGTGAAAAGAGGTGCTGCAGCACAGACAGTATGAGAAAAACAAAGCACTTTTTGAACATTAAAGCATGGAAACATGACACAGTAGAGGAAGCAAATACAAATATGAACCTGAAAATGAGCATACTAGGGCACCGTAAAACATTTAAATGAAGTCTTCCTCTAACAGTCTTTATTCTACTCTTATTTAAAGTTGAACAAGTGCTTTTTTCTAAAGATGTAAATCTGCATTGGTATGAACAAATCAACACACAACATACATTGACATAGCCTTGGCATGGTTAATACATGCACTAGATACTGTTGGCCTCCACCCTCACTTCCCTAATGTTGTTAGGGGATAGTGAACGAGGGAGGAATTCATAAGTTATACCTCAACCTCGCTCAAGGTTAAAGCCAACTGACATCCAAACACACAACTGACCCATGATCCCACTCTTGTAACTAACACAATCATCAAGCTAATGCAAAGCGTGGCTTAATATAATTACATTACAGACTTAGCCTGTTGTCCCAAGTTTTATTGGACAAATATAAGTATACATCACTGTGTCTTTAACTGACATGGTGTACACTCAGGGTGTACCTGTGCAAATAAGATGGAAATAAACCGTGTAATTCTCAAAGCACCAGCTACAGTAAGATGAAATGAACCCCTGACTGTGCTGCCAAACAAATAGCGACTCCTGCTTCTACGCTATTTGCACCTATTTAAATGAGGTAATACACAAACATTTGGTACCAAATTATCACCTTTCTATGCGAGTGAGCCTCATTGCAGAAACATTACTATTTAGAAAGTTTAGCACTAATATCCACACACTGTTACAGTGAACAAATTGGAACCTGCAACCCCATATATAACATATATAAGTGCTGCGCGCTCAAACTAGTCTATTTAGGGATGCAGTTACGGGGTGCCAAGACAGTTGTGACAGTGACACATAAATGAGTGAAGCTCCGCCACCTGTCACTTTGGGAGAAATATAATTTTGTATTTTAATGAATAGTAAGGTTTTTATATAACGAGATAAACACATTTCTTTCCTTTCCCAAATCCTGACCTTACATTTCCCATTTCCTCTCTCTTAATTGCCTTCAGATAATTTGACAACCTCTGGCTCGGGCTGCCTTTAAATCGCTCTCAGCCGCAACGCTTATGAATATGTTTACTATGCAATACCGTTTTGTGAATCATACCTGAAGACAGGACATATATGGAGTGCAAATGTTGCACAATTCATGTAGCTACAGCAATCTATTAATTGTAAACATTGTTGAATTCAGTTGCCAGTTTTTTCAGTCCTCCTAGCTAAAACTAATGCAATTATCTTTGGTAGACCTGCAGCACCAATTCCTTTTGATTTCACATTGTATTCACAGTTCACAGCAGAGCAAGAGGCTGCCATGAAGAAGCCAATCGTCGAGCGGTTTGAAGCGGAGGGCAGTCCATACTTCTCCAGTGCAAGGTGAGCTTTGGTCATGACACTTCACTCTGTGTGTGGGATACAAGTATTCACCGAAAGGCTTTCACAGCATTGACTACATGTTCAAATGATCTCTTTGAAATTATAATATTCTGCAGGGGTGGAATAACAACATGCCAGCAGCATTTGCTTCTAATTTCTTTTGTAAATCATTCCAATATCAAATCATATTACCCTGCTTTTCGAAATCATACTGCTCATGTATAAGGAGTGATGCTGTGATGGGTTCAAAGTGTATTTATTCTCCATCAGATGTCCTGTTGTTCTGCTAATACGAACCATCTTTGCTTGTTTCTATTATTTGGTCCTGTGGGTTATTTTCATGGTTTACGTGAGCTAAGCACATATCAGGTGATAAAGGTCTCCCAAAATGTTTTTCAAAGCCCTAAAAATGTATTTACAGTTAAAGACTATCAAATAAAGCAACAAAAAAAACATTAATTCTGTAGTTATCATATTTAGGACTACAACACACATCAGATGAGTGAGATTGTTTAATAATGTGATGCTTTTTTTTCACAGACTGTGGGATGACGGGATCATTGATCCCGCAGATACTCGTCTGGTTTTGGGTCTGAGCCTCAGTGCCGCACTGAATGCACCAACGAAGAAGACACGCTTTGGAGTGTTCAGGATGTAATGCTCATGACACTTGCCTACCTGTTAGAGTTTGACATATACTGTACCTAAACTAGTTTTTGTAGTTTTACTTGTGAGGTGTCACCAGATTAAGGGAACAAACACAAACATAATGACTCAAGTAGAATCACAGACCTTGGATCAATGGGGATGTGATTGGATGGTGTGCTGTTGTTGTGGGATATTTCCACTAAGACGTTGTGCCTTAACTATCACTAATCCTTTGTAAATGCAAACTGTATTAACGTTTTATTTTCCCTTCTTTTTTATTTTTATTGAATGCTGTAAATGATGAATTATAAAATTATAAAAGCGCACAATTGTAGTCTTTATTCAGGACCATTAATGTTGCTCAGTACCTGGTAAAGAAATGTCAGAGAGTAAAACTATTCATAAGGGGGCACTGTTCAGCTAGATATCTGATTGGCCACAGGCTTAACAGACGCGAGAAGCAGACTCAACCTTGTGCACGCTAAAGGCCTTTTAGATAACAGTGATGCTCTCATATTGACAGAGGAGCTGTTATGAGTAAAATTCAAAACAACACTTTTGTTTTAAAGTTCCAAGATCAGTGCAATTTTTAAATCCACTTTACATTAACCTATCTTGTTCAAAGACACAGCCAGCCATATGTTTTGATGTTAACTTTAATAATCGCCCAGATGTATTGTATAAGGCAGAGTATGTCGAGCCACAGAAGAAGAGTAATGCTTAACTTAACCAACTGGCAACCCTGCCCCCCCCCCATTTTTTCCATTGTGTCAATTTATCTCTTAAACTGAACATGCTGCACACAGTTGGTCTGCTCACATAATTGGTATAGACCATCTGAGTTGACTTTGGCAACAAGTTCCATTATTTAGGTGCAGCTGTGTTCTGGAATGTTTGAACATCCTCATACAAACTTAGCTGGTTAAAATAACTTGGAGCCCTTCATGCTCATCTGTGTATGACTGTGTGTACACTGAGACTGTGGAAAGCATAACCTTATTATAGTAATAACCAGGGTTGTGTGTGTGCCACCCACACGCAGACATCCTCCACCACCTCTCACCACCAGCTCTTGGCTGATTATGCTTCATGCTCTTCCACCACTAGTGGGATCATTACCAAACTGTATGAAGACATTTTAAAAGCTTCACCTTTTATGTAAGCAAGAAACACTTTCCAGAGGTTTTGAGGTCTAATGATTGGAAGTGTTCATGTTTTCAAGGACCACAGAAATGTAGAAGGTTAATCAATCTCGGTGGTTTGTTAAGATTTAGGATTTTGGTTTTTGACCAAGCCTTTCTCTATGACAGTGACTGCTTTGCCGTGATTATGTCTCACTAGGTGGCTGGCAGGTCTTTTTTAGGAGAAGAATGGCTGTCTTTCCATTTTATGATGAGAACAGTGGCTTTGAGTTGTTGCACCACTTTGCATACTAGAAGATTACAACATTCCTTGCATCATCTGTACACAGACAGATGACCTCATTAACAGCTATGTGCAGCCAGTTTGTCCGAAACTTGAAAGTCTTGGGACCAAAAACCATAAATTCCAGGTTCAAAAGGAAAACATGTCAAACCTTGGAACAAGACTGCAAGCATTTTTAACTAAGAAATGAATTGTAGTTTTGCGTCGTATCAGTGCTGTCCGTCTTCAAAATGTGACTGCATTATAGGGATACATGTCTACAGCTGATGGACACACCAGACTGCTTCATTGACACACAGTGCAGCTGTGTTTAGCACTTTGACAAGGTCAGTCATACACGATTGGTTGCTACGCGTAGGTCGTGGTATCTAGTGAACTTTGTTGCCGACCAAATACCAGCTACCAACGAGCTACACACAGCGCTCACAACAAAGAGTGTTTTGTCAATTGTTCTTGCCACATTGTTCCATATCTTCAGCAAAAAGACAAGTAAGTACACAACACATCTTGCATGTTTCCTAAGATTGAACTAAATGTCTTCTTAGTTGGTCTCTGAAATGTACTATAGTATTCTGTTGGTTTTTAGTTGGACTAATAATATAGGAATCAATAACTGGTTGAAATGGTGCAACAAAATATGTTTTTCATCCTAAAATCATGTTGAGGGAGTTGGGTTAGTTTAAGGTTAGCAAAAAGTAATTGTCACAAAGTGAATTTGAACCTACTTATCATTCTCAACCTCCTAGACATGTGTTCTTAATGCAGGGTAAAACTCTGCTTAATGATTCATTTGTGTCAAATAAATTGCGCCCGACTTGTTTCTGGAGCTCATTCGCTCTTGTCAGATCTGCTTGGACCGTCATGACTCATGTTGACGTCACACCACAGCCTAAACATAAACATGACTGAGATTTCGAGTCAGTCTGGGCCATGGATTATTGATGCAGACATTGGTACAAATCTTTGTTCCCCCCCACCCAAATAAGTCTGTAGCCTATTCGACTGCTGAATTAGAATATATAAATGTCCAGGAGAATAATTTGTGTATTAATGAAAAAAAAGCTACGCCTTGTTTTTCAAATAGAATAACACAATAACAAAAATGCAATTATTTTGATACCATCTTCATTCAAGTCCAGTGCAACTTAATGTCATTATTGGTTCAGTAATTTAGTTAACCTTCATTGTATAAAAGATACACCACTGCTGCGTGTTGTAAAACTAATTGCAAAACTAACAAAATGTGTATGTAATAATACATTTGTATGTATTATCTCTTCGATTTACACACGGTATCTATTGCACGTCTGTCCGTCCTGGGAGAGGGATCCCTCCTCTGTTGCTCTCCCTGAGGTTTCTCCCATGTTTCCCTTTAAACTGTGGGTTTTCTCTGGAACGATGTGAGGGTCTAAGGACAGAGGGTGTCGTATTGTCATACTGATATTCTGTACACACTGTGAAGACCACTGAGACAAAGGTAACATTTGTGATATTGGGCTATATAAATAAACATTGATTGATTGATATTTAATTTTACCTTATTAAAACCTGAATAAACATTATCCTTCTCTTTGTTATTAACTGGAGTTGAATATTTACAATAAACACGTGTTTCAACGATATATTTCACAATTATTATATATTCATTAATGTCTATATGTAATTCCCATAAGATTAGGAAATTTCAAGTTAACAATACGTTTTAAGATGTAAAAGAGAACAAAGGGGGTTTGCATGAAAAAAAATGTGATTCTTGTAAACCTACAAGTAGCTGTTTTATTGCCATGTTGTACCTGCAATGCAGAAAAGGCTGCAAATGTCTAAAAGATAAAACATTGCTTATGACACAGGTGTTTCTGAGTTCAGGTGGCTGAACTGGATCAGATCAGGTCAGATGCTTGGATGCTCCCCCCAACTGTGTGTCCCGGTTCCCGGGTAAAGAGGCAGCAGCCGCCAGGGCAGCTGCAGCCTCTCCCGGCTCGGTGCTGTGTGGTGGCCCGGACGCCGGAGTGACGAGCCTTGTGGTGCAATGCACGTCTGCAGCGTGCCCAGACTGACAGGGCCGGAGGTCCAATGAGATAAGTCGACATATTGAGGTTGTCAAATCAAAGCCAAAGGGGAGGCGCTGTCCAGTCGTCGTCTCAATTACGTCATGCACAAACAGCTGGTCGTTGGCAAAAAATCCGTAAAATATGTAGACCAGCAAAGCGACTGAGAACTGCATCCGGGCTGGAGCCCTCCACTACATTTTTTGCTTTTAACGATGTGGCAGCTGGAGCGCCTGGGCTCAGGATGTAGCCCTCCGAGGCTCCTCTTGCTTGTTTACTATCTGTGCGCTCTTGGAGGTGAGTGCTCTCCATTCAGTGTGTGCTGCTTTGATTCGCGGGGAGCTGTTCCTTTTGTCGGGGTGCTGAAAACCTCGGAGAGCAGCAGCAGCATCGGGTCCAGTGTGTCCTTTGATTGTAGTCTACTAAACATCCACAGCTGCGGATTCTATTCTCGGTCAACAGTTAAAACCGTGTTTAATAAAGACATGCTTCACTTATGTGACGCATAGAAGCTGCTGCTAATTATGGCACGCAACACATTGACAGATGCTCCAATATGTTGTACGATATGTTACTGAGGGATGTATGTGGCCACAAGAACATACATTGTGCTGGACGCGTTCATTGTTGGTGCCTTTGACATTTGTTTGTCGGTGTTGTGCTTTGTTAGAGACAAGTTAATAAACGTGTCGTTGGCAAAATGGAAAAATATTGCTGGATTTATAAGACAATAAGTAACCTTGTTATTTTCTGGTTCAATTTAGTCTAAATCTAAATGAGAGGATTTCCTTTAATAATATGGCAATATTTAAGTAACATCTCTCAAATCCCTTTGATTTCTGCTCCTTTTTATCATAAAACATGACTTGAAAAATGTACAAGATGCGTTAAAATGTCTAAGTTGTTTTCCTTTAAAAGAGATCAATCTCACGAAAACACCAATAAGGAGTGTTTGGTTCTTGTGTTTTTGGGGTCCATACACCCAGTTTATTTGCTGCTTCAAGACAGAGGCATGAAACAAAAAGCTCAGAGCTCATTGTGAGACAACAATGAATCCATTCCTTTTGCACACGCTGTGCTGCTGCGGTCAAAGAAGACCTTAAAGGTCTGTCTGAGGATGTTGCAGTCCCCTGACAGACTTGTTGCAGTTTCTCTCCATCCGTGTTGTTAAATGCTGAGACTTGGTTGAAGTCAGTTAGAAGAATGTTCCCCCCTTTACCCTCTTTTTCTTTGTATTACAGTAAGAGGGGTCAGCGTGATATTTTAAGATTGAGTCTTAAATCCAGAATGTAATGCTCATTAATGATCAGCAGGAAGTCGTCTATTCAGTTAGGTTTGTGTGTTTGACAAAGGGGATACAATTAATTGCCAGATTTTGATTTTGTTTCTTTATGTATAAGAAAAAATCTTCAAAATCCTGCCAAGTGAAGAGATGTTTTAAGAAGCAGCATTTACCTACGCCTTTCCAAAAAGATGAAGTTTAAAGACCATCCTGCTTAGCATTCAGGGATAAATCTCTGGTTGAGATGACAACAAGCCGGATTATGCTTGTATTAAGCCTCTAACAGGGTAAAACAGTGGCTGGGAGGTGCTCATTGAAGATTACTGAGAGGACTGAATTCAGAATGCCTGTAAGCACTCTGCTGTCTTTATCTTCAAATGTCTTTATTCAGCTGGCAAACTAAAATGTTTGAATATGTTCACCCTGAGAGCAGGCACAGTGTGCGGCTGCTGAAACTGAGACATTTCCTTTGACTAATCTTTGTTTTTCACATAGAGCCGGTTTATAAATAGATGCAGGTTTGTTTGTTCTATTTATAATAACTTGGCATGTCAGTTACAGTCATGTATTTCATTTGTCACAAGAACATTTCACAATTGAAGTGTTCAATTGTCAATTGAGTGATTCCAACTTGCACATTTTCAGAAAGGTTTACTTGAATAAGAAAAAAATGATCTGCTGCACACTGTCAACGCTTACGTACATTTGTTTAAAAAAGCAACATTTTGGTACAGGCAGGCATTACCTCATACCAAGACATAGCAGTTTAGACCATGTTTAATACAAAGAGATGCCTTCAGTAATATAGCTACTCAAATGTCTCTGACTTGTGAGCAGTTCAACTGAGGGGCAATTTTCCTACAAAGAATCACTTGAATAATTTCCTAAATGTGAAGAAGTAAGACTACAAGAAAGGAACCATTTTAAAAGTGTACATGTAGCAGGAATTGGATCGGTTTTGGTCCTTCTCCCCTTAATAATAGCTCAACCTCTTTTGGGGGTCCTTAACCACAGCTTTGGCAACCCCTCATTTAGAGTGTATAATACCTTATGTTTCATGTTATAATGGGGATTGTTCAAAGATTCAATTCAAAGATTCAATGTATGTAGGGATGCGCAATCCATCGTTGTCTAATGGCTATTTTTAAATAATGCAGCTTGACAATATCCAGATGTCCACTGACTTGTTCCTCTCCAACAGGTAATGAACCGGTTACAGTGTGATATTAAGCTGCAGTGGTGTTAGCTGTGATCTGTAGCTGGAACAAGAGGTCTGTCTCTTTCTAGTCAGACAAGCAGAACGTCCAGGAGGCTTACTGCAGAGTGACTTCAGCAGCGTTGGGGCCACCCTCCACCTTTTGAGTTAAAGCACTTGAATGTGTGACATGGAAGCAGTTTCTCCTCAGCCTCACTCACAGACATCATTGTAATGAAATTGCAAAGAAGAACCCAAATGCAAAGCAGGCTCACATATATAGCGCAGAGAAACAGAGGGATGAGAGTGAAAATTAAGGCTGAGAGCTTTGTATGGGATTAAGCCTTTGCTCTTGACAGCAAGATTGCTTCATTCTTTTGAGTTTCTGCCTCCTTGTTCTGCTTCTTTAGTATTCAAGGTTGCATCCTTAGGTGAGGGCTTTGAGGACTGGTAATAGTGCTGGGGAGAGGAGCGTAGCGGAGACAGGTTTCTCTGTTTCCTAACACGCTTTAGAACACACTGCACATTCAAGAAAACCTTTTCCTGTATATGCTTCCACAAGCTCCTCGACACTATAGATCACATGTGTCAAACTCAAGGTCCGGGGGCCAAATCAGGCCCGTGGTGGATTTAATTTCGGCCCGCAGGATAATTTCGAATTACTATTAGATCTGGCCCTCCGGTATATTGCACGCACACCTTCACTCCATCCTGAGGGTTTCCTCAGCTCAGACCCGAGCCCAAACAAAGATAGAGCCATACGAAATGAATAAAACTGATTATTTAATGTTTAATGTTGTTTTTATAGGCAATCATTTAAGCTTTGTTAGTTCCAGGTTTAATATGTGCAATACGTTCATTTCAATAAGTTTCGCAATAAACATTGAAACAGTCCGGCCCTCGACGAGTACCGATGTTATAATGTTGGCCCACTGTGTATTCGAGTTTGACACCACTGAGGCTTGCTTTTTTACTCCGTCTCATCATCAAGGTAAAAGCAGAAGCAGAAGCAAACCATGCAGCTGCAAATGACAGCATTAGTTCTGTGTGCTCGCTTACTGTGTCGTTGCAACTCTTAAACAAATTGGGCTCATGCTGTTTTAGAGGCACAGGCTTTTCATTGCATTCAGTTTTCTGAGCTTTAAGTATACTTGTACAAATTGCAGGTGAGATAAATTATCCCCAAAAGGAAACTAAACAGACACCGCCACAGGTATTCCAAGTACAGATGGTAGAAAGGCTTGATATGCATGAACACAAAGGGACTGTGTCTCAAGTGGAAAAACAAACCTCTCATTGTTCTGTGAAATATTGCCGTGTTCCTTCATATCCACTCGTCCTCATGTTCTACTGAATCTTATATAGAAGACTATATAGTTATAGCAATTAACTGACTCACACTTCATTCCCCCCCAGATTCTGCCCACCCGCTGGGTGTAGCTCGATGGCTCATGTAGGTAATGGCAGATTACAGCTGTCACATGTTCCGCTGCTTTTATATGCAGAGCCTTCCCTGCATGTAATCCAAGGATTTGACATTATGCAGGACGCGAGTGAGCCTGCATACATCTCCCTCCACTGCTTTAGCAGGAGTTAAAGTCTGATCTAGCTCTCTGCAGTGTGTCGGGTTCAAGGAGATGCTTGTCGTAAAGGACTTAAGACGGATAGACTGCGTCTGCCTCTCTTCTGTTTACAAGAATGATAGTGCTGAGAAAAATAGAAAATGTTTGTACGTGAGATTCAATCTTTTAAAAGAAAAAGTCTTACATCAGGGGAGGCGAGGTCCAGCCCTTTGGCTCAGACTGAAATCAGTTGGCAACTACGGGGCGGTTGCTATTGGATTTTGTGAAGAAACAAATGATCCCCAGAGGATGACTTCTGATCGCATTACTCTGTGGGTAGCGCCGCCTGTGGGTCAATGTTTTTAATTACTATGTGAATAATATCTACCAGATTATCTACATTTCTAATCATCCACTTCTTTGTTTTGTGTCTCATCATCAGCCACATCTGAACTGTGCAGTGTACATGTGCAGATGTTAGCCTGAACAATAAGTTGGTGCTTAACCATAGCATGTAAGCATTGTATATATGATAGCACGCTATATTGAACTCAAAACATTGCTGTACCTAAGTGAAGCCTTAAAGCAGTAAGAATGGCGGTAGACTCTTGTTGATCAAAGAAGGCCTCTCTTAATGAGGCTATATCATGTGTTCCATACATTCATCCTCACACATATTCAAAGCGTCCTTCCTCTGTTTCCCACAGATTGCCTTTTTGTGACTGAATACTTCACCCGAACGCCTCGTAAGCTGAATGCTTTCAACTCCTTTGCCAGTGTGGAGCTGTTCCACTTCAATGTGCCTGACGACACCATGATGGCCGTATGGAACCTCATCACTTTCAAGGAGCAAGGGGGCACGTTTGGAGACAGCTGCCCCAACCGCAACGTGACTGTGTAAGACGAGGATCACAACTTATCTTTTATGGAATGGAGTCGCTTGTGCTCAGCTTTTTCTTTAGTTGCTCTTTTGTAAAGGTTGGATACTGAGGGAGTTCCGTCTGCTCCTTCTCTAGGGTATACATATATATATATATATATATATCAACAAGAATATTATGCATTCTACCTTTGGGGAAAGGGTCCAGCAGCTGCTTCAACTCAAACAGTGTCAGCTATTACTGTCAGCCTCGACGTATGCAGGGAACTGCTGTTAAAACTGCATTTCACTTTTCACACGCCTTTCAATTTGCATGATATTGGTCATAATATATTGTTTGTCATGAGAGCTGGCATCTCAGGTGATCTTCTCTGCGCCTGTGGTGTTGTGATTGACGTGGATGTGCGAATTAATGTTTTGGATTTGAATTTTGCATTTTTCAAATAGAAGATGCCATCTGTGCTCATGCCATCATCTGTTCTTATATATGAATGACTTATTGGCAGATGCCTCTGTAATTTGTGAAAGCATAAGGCCTAACAAGGATTATATTTTGCCTTTGTGTTTAATAGGTACTTCAGGTCTGGCGCTCCTCCAGTAATAAACCCCCTGCACACCAGCTTCCCTCGGGATACAGTCGTCCCAGGATCCTTTGCTGTGACTCTTACCTGGACTCTTCCAAACCGTACAACCGGAGCATTCAACGTGACCAGCCCGCTCCCTGGAGACTGGTTCCTAGCCGCACATTTACCCAAGGACGAAGGCAAGATCTCTGTCAAGGTGAGCCTGAACATTTCACACAAATCAACATTGTAGGTTCAGGTTTGAATATGAAACCCTGAGATGATGCTAACATTGGTCACTTTTGTGTTTCTGAACCATATAGTTGCTTTTACAACTTACGATATCCACCTTTCATCCTTCAACATGCAACAGCTCTGTGATACTATACTGTACATTGGCACAGTGATGCTTTTGAGCTAAGTGCTAATATGCTAATGCCAATGCTAAGATGCAGGTGTATTGTTAGCTGTCAAAGTTCGGTGTGATATCAAGCTGTTATTTGGTAGTTTTTCTCTTATCACTATGTGGCTGTTACGGGTGTTGTTAGCTTTTGGTACTGAAAGGCAAGTATTGTATAGAGTATGACCTGATGCTGTTTAAGTTATTACATAAAAGTCTGAACCATCGAAGTGTTGTTGTCAATACTCAATATCACAAATATGTATTTACGTTTTTTTTCAGTGGAAAAGTAATATGTGAGGTACAAGGTTAAAGCCATTATATCTTATATTTTATATATTTCACTGCATAAGTGACCAGCTTATAGTGGCACTAGTTAAAAGTCTCCGGATGCCAGTCAGTAGGATGTATCCTTTAGGCATCATGAATGGCTAATTTACCTAATACCTAATTTCATGGCAATCCATCAAAAAGCTGCTGTCAACCTCAAATATCAACCTCAGAGGAAAAGGGGATCACAGAAGTTGTACTGAATATTGAACTAACAGACCAACATTGCCATGCCTATACTCCATATACAGCCTTAAAGGTGGGGTAGGTAATTTTGGAGAAACCAGCTCGAGTGCGCTAGAATTTGAAAATACACAACCGGAAAAAATCTGCCACTTCCTCACAGAGCCCCTCCTCCAACACACACGAACGCGCACATGACCAATGAGGGCACGAGATAAGTCTGTGCACAGATGGAAGGCTGACAGGCAGGTAGGCCAACCAGTTACTTTAGCCGGGCCGACTCGGATGATTGGTCGTGCTTTTTACAGTACTACGGCTTCCACTGATGACATTTTTTTATGGATTTTTTTGTCAAAGCATTTAATGTATTCATTGCTATCGGGATGTTAAGAGGATTCCATCGAATATAACAAAAAGTGTTTCTGAAATAAATTACATACCCCACCTTTAATACATCGCAACCAGAATCAGCTGTTCAGGGCAGCAAATGAGTCACTTTATACTATAGTTATACATGAATCGCTAAAAGAGACTGGTTAAAGATAAGCTTATTCATGTGAAAGTGTTATTTAAGATGGTTTGAATGACATCGTTATCGAAAATGTTCTTCATGGTTACTTATCTCCCCTCCATGAAAATAATTTAACATGAATAAATATGATGTAAGTGTTGGTTGGGATTAGTATTCCTGATAGTGCTTCCGAGCTTTAAAAAAGCAGAAGAGTGTTTTCTTCATCTCATCATGTTCTCCCATTTGGCCACATAAAAAGTCCTGCTGATTCACTTTAAAGGCAATTTATCTGTCATTGGCATGGTATTCAGTTGTGCTCCCTTTGTGGCTTCCATTGGCGGGCAAACGTTCACCAGGAATGCACAACAAGCAGAAATATCATCAAAAGTTGAAATCAACATTGCATGTACAAAGGCATTGGTTTGCTTTGGGGGCTCTGAGAATAGAAGCTGTGGCTGAAATCCACTGACACACTGTATAGATGGAAATTACACATTCTGCCATCTGAAGCAATATTTCAGAACCATTCTGTGATGTTATCAGATCAGAAAGGAAACACGGGTGGAAGCGGAACAGGAGGCAATGCACTGTGCATTTATAAGAATCTCAGTAAAAATACTGAACACACAGGGTAAGGATTTAGCAACCAGGAACAAAGAAGCAGTGATAAATAGCCTTTCCTGTCAAATGCATTATGTATATGTTCTTATGGGACCTTCCGAGATGTCCATTGTTTGAGAGGCAAGATCCTCTGTATATGATCATAGTATTTTATTCAGGCAAGTCTCTCTGAAAATCATTGACCTGTATACCTCTCTTTTGTAACAAATTGTTGAATATATTGGTTTATTTTTACCTTAAAAGCAACCATTTGATCTTGTATCTGGGTTATGGTGATGCTTTAGTAACATACCATTAAAAGCAAGGGTTGTGGGAATACTTTAAAAACAATAACTCTCAACACAATCAATCACAATTCTGTAGGGGTTTCTTTTCTCTTACTTACCCTTTACTCAAACAGACTTACCATGTTATGATGATCGTTAAAATCAAGCTATTATATGATTTATTAGCTTTTTATTAAATGCTGGATATTTGCCAGTCAGCGCTTGCAACAGTCAGAACAATGAGGCTCACTCCCAGTGTGAACATATTGCCAAGCAGTGTTTAAAAGTGGCATTATGTATCATTTTGGCACATAAT
This sequence comes from Pseudochaenichthys georgianus, assembly GCF_902827115.2. NCBI lineage: Eukaryota > Metazoa > Chordata > Actinopteri > Perciformes > Channichthyidae > Pseudochaenichthys > Pseudochaenichthys georgianus. The sequence continues at coordinate 20,346,283 of NC_047511.1, read as the reverse complement.
CACTAATTAAAGTTTCCACCTGTCTTATAAATGAGCATATATCAAATACACTAAGGTTTCTAAGATGATATGGTCTTTTTCCATTTGAAGTATTATTACCGCCACAAATCCTTCCAGTAACAGCCTTATAATTATATTGAGAAGTAATCCTTTCCGTCTCATTACAGTATAGTGTGTAAATGGAAGTATTTATGCAGGGAGGGAGGCGTGTGGTGCAGTGCGTTGGTGTTCGGATCAAGGGGTGACAGGTTCAAACCCCACTGCAGTCAGCATGTCGTTGTGTCCCGGGGCAAGACACTTCACCCCAAATTGCTCCTGTGGGGATTGTCCTCAGTATTGAGTATGTAAGTCGCTTTGGATAAAAGCGTCTAACAAGTGACATGTAATGTAATGTAATGTAATTCATATAAGAAACTCAATGTACTGTGATGTACACCACCAACTGACTGAAAAGTGACCATAGAGTTCAATAAAGCTCTACATAAGCTTTCAAATGTTGCATTTATTGCAGCACTATTGCGGAGGATTGCATTAGATTGTTCAGGTGTACCTAATAAAGTGAAAGCTCAGTGTATACCCCAGAGTTTTTCCTCAAATTGCATAGTCTCATAGGGTCGCTCTGGCTGAAAGAGCTAAAGTAATGCAATTAGGAGAGTTTAAGTGCTATATGGGCTAGATGGACTTTTAGAGGCTTTCTGCCAAGGCTGAAATTCTGCAGAACATAAATGAATGCCTATATCTATTTTTGGCATTGGAAAGAGTCACATTTAAAGCCATCATAAGATGTCTTCACTTATACTGTAAAAACATTGGCCTTAAAAACTCCATACTGGTTGAGCCTTAATTAAAACACAACTTGCTCTACAAGACACATTTGCTGGTCCAACTGACAGGCTGTAATAAATCAAAAGGTCACCTCGGCAGCTCCCGGACTAATGACATGCCACAGTAATTGTGGCTCGAGTAGGCAGGGTCACTGATCGTCTGACAGGAATGAAGGGCCTCATTTGGCATGGACACCTGTCCTTTTGAATCTGCCGCAAAAAGAACCCCTTTCTCTTTTTTAAAACAAATGATTATGTGTGGAAACAATGCACGGCCTCCTGGCTCGGAGTCATTCTGTGTGCTCAGCTCATCTCACAGAGTAATGCACATCGAGCATTAATGGTTCAGAACAACATGAGTGAACTACTGGCTGCATATTACGCTGTGTGGCAGGCGGAGGGAGGACAGAGCCATATTAATCCAGCAGGCTGACACAAAGTCCATTAGGATTGATCAGCCAGTCTGAATTATATCTAATGTCCTCCTTACCAGCGTTTAAGAAATATTGCTGAGTTAACCGCTAACATGCCGTCTGCTGCTGTGTTTTGTTTCTAGGGTCTCTCTGAAGAATGCCAGTATCTGTTTCAACCTCAGCTCATTGTCCAGAGGCTCGTTGGGATTTCGGTGCTTTACCCTGGATACTTCATTGACCAGATGATCCCTGTCCATAACAGATCTGCACTTTATAAGTAAGTCTTCTATTATTCCCCACCACACCTCTTCATTTCCTTCTTATGGTTCTTTCTCAGTGTTCTCTGTGAGCTTATTGTGCATTTTCATTTTAAAAGATGCAATTGCAAAGTGTGTGCTTACAGTGTGAGCATCTTTATTGACTTCCTCTTCTCTAAAAGTCACCTCAACGTTGTGAGCAGAGGAATATGAAAAATATATATTTATATATATATTTTATATTCTTATATTCTTATATATCTGCCTAAAAAAAGCAAAGTATGTATTACCCTGGGAGCAATTCATATAATTAAAACTGAAAAGACACACTGTTCTTTCATAGTAATAATTATTGTAACATTTTCTATCCAGTATTTGTATCTAATAAATATGAATTTGTGTGTGTGTGTGTGTGTGTGTGTGCGCGTGTGTGTGTGTGTGTGTGTGTGTTTGTGCTTGTGCAGAGTGTTCATCCCCAATTATATATCAAAGGTGAAGGTTCAGCTGGTAAACTGCAGCACCAAGAACAGGAGCAGCGACAGTTGTCCCGTGGTGCTGAAGATAAGAGCGCGGGCGCCGCCGGTGCATAACTCAAGTGCCCTCGACTGCAGGGAGTGGAACCCCTGTGAGTTAGACACGCTCGTGCCTGCCTGGGAACAATGGTACTACATCCTGGTGGAGAGATATCTAACTAACTCCAATGTCTACTTCCGCATCGGTGTGCAGGTCACAGGTGAGTGTCTTTTCAAATGTGATTAATGAGTCTTCGGTTTTGTTTGTTTTGTTTTTTCATTTTTATGAATTTCTGTTGCCTAAATGTAGGCTTCACGGCTTAGTATAAAGTAAATACCTTTCTTTATATGAGAAAACAACCAAATCAAACATCACCGTCAAACAAAAAACACACTTACAGTAAACACTGAGAATAAAAAAGAATACCCCTCATCTATTTACCTTTCCCGTTTTTCTCCATACTGGTACCCCAATATATATTCAACTGTATTTGTAATGTAATGGCTACATTATAGATCTGTCATAGTGTGATAGTTGCTTTATTTCTTACATTTACAATCACTTATATGGGGAGATTATGGGTAGGTTATACGTTTATCATTTTTTGTATTATTTTATTAGGTTTAAAAATGTGATTTGAGTTCTCTAGGTTTTTTTCTCTAGTTTTTTCTTGTATTTGACCAATTTTGCCAATCAAACAAAATGATGACATGATTTATGAGAGGTAATGTGTTTGTGATTACTCTCACTAGAATAAATTACCTTTTGTTGACACATTCTGAGTGCTGTTTGCTTCCAGCCTCATTCAACATTTTTCTTCCTGCTGCTTTTGATGTGCAATTCAACATGATACTGGGGTCGTTTTTATAAACCTGAAATCTCATTAACTGCACCAAATAAAAGTGGATTTTTGCAGCATGACACATACAACATCCATAATTATAGAGTCAAAGAAGAAAGGATTTTGGTTTTATATTGGCCCAGGCTCTTTAAAAACATGACCGATTATTTGGTGTAATTTATCCTTAAAAAAGCAAAAATAAAATGTATTTTAAAACGTTTCCAATATGCTAAAGCTTCTCATAGATGCGAGAGGCACAAATTAATTTGGAACATGTGAACTGATCAGGAAACAATGGCCAGAAACCGCCGGACCATTAGTAGAGTTGTTTGAGTAAAGGATGTAGCGTAAACAGAGGGGATTCTTATGGGATCGCTAAGAAGCCAGTGATCGGATGCTAAAGTGCTGCTTGCTGTGTGGAGAGAGTGGAGATATTTTTTATGCTCACTCTACAGGGATGGCTCACAAATCTGTGGGAAGTCGTCTCCCGTGTAGCGATCCCCTGCCTGTGTTGGACACTGTACAGTGCACTTTGTCACCATAGCAACACAGAGACTAATTATTCACACTCTGCTTCTCCCCCCGCCTGCCGGGCAGATCTTACTTGACCTTTTTGTGGAGTTAATTTGACGAACACCTCAGGTTTAGAGAAAAGACCATCTGGAGTCTTCATCTTCTCAGGCTTTTCTCGCCATCATACCTTATTGTTGTTCCAAGCCTTCTTAGAATGATGTGCCCTTTACTCCAATCCAGTCTAATTTACGTATTATTTTGGGAGCTGCATAGACAGGAACTAGTGAAACTAGGTTGCACTTTATTATTTATTATAGTTGTTTATACCGTATTTCCACTGCAGGTTTCCTGCCCTTTAAAATATCCGCATTGAAGAGAGATTGTGTGTTGTGCTGTGTATGAAATCAAAAAGAAATCAGCTCTTTGGATAATAATGTTATGAAACAGTATGTTTACACAGCCCCGCCTCTCCCACCCACCCACAATTATGCATTCATAAACAGATTTGGGTCTTATACATCACATTTTCTTGTTCCAACCAAATTTGCAATTGCCTCGAGCCAGCAGTATTTGGTATTTCAGTATTTTTATGAGAGCTTCAGCTGTCTGAACGGACATCAAAATACTTCAAACCCTTTCAGAGACAACACTATGCAAACGAGGCTGAGCTAGAAAAGCCTTTGAAATCCTTTCCCCTTGGGGATTGGCAGTATATGATGGTACTTTGCCAGTTGCCATCAATGACCATTTTGCAGAGTTGCTTTGTGTTGATTGAAAGCATACTGTTTGCAATTACTCTGAATCTTTGTCTCATTAAAAAGCAGTGTTCGGCGCTGAACCTCGCTGTTTACATTATTGAAGCCAGCCGAAGGGGATCATTTCAAACATTTGCAAGAGACTTGGTTGCTTGCATAATATCGCAAGTGAAATAACTGACTTGGTTATTGCCTGTTTGTTTGACATTATGGTAGGCAGTGTTATTACATTACACAAGATGTAGCAAGGTACATTCTTGAAAGCTCTTGCAACAAGCCAGTAAAACTCCATCATACTGGGGTCGCTTTGATTGATTTTCTTTATGAATCTAATGTTTTCTCCTCTCACAAGATTGCTCCAAGACCAATTTGTCAAAGGACCAGACTCAGCCCAGCTCCTCCATGAACATGCCTCAGTCTTTTGGAACGGCGATGGGTTTCTCTCTGTCCGAGACGCTGTCGGTGGCCTCCCTGCCCAGCCTGACGCAGAACGACAGTCACCTCCACAACTCTGAGGACAGCATCATTTACCTTCCCCCCACGGCCGACTACAACAAGTGCTGGCCCATCCGGCCGACCCTGCGCAATGAGCTGGACACCTTCTCTGTGCACTTCTACGTCTTCTTTGGTCCAAATATATCCATCCCACCGGACAGGGCTGCTGTGTTCGCCATCAACCTGATGCCTGTTTTGGACAGCGGAGGAGTCCTCAACATGGAGCTCAAACTCAACATGGTGAGTTGCTCTAGAGACACTATCTATTTTATTTAAAGGCACAATACATGATAGAATGTTAAAAGAAATGTTTAATGCCAATTTGCTATTACAAATTGGTTGGAAGGTTTTTATTATGGTTATTTATAAGGTATACACTATGAAAAACTGAATATGAGTGATTAGGTGTTCTGATACTGCTCGTATTTTGTTAGTTTTTATACAAGAAAACATTAATGTTGTTTTATTAATGATGAGATTACAAGCATAACTTGCTTATTTTTGTTATCAAGACACATGAATTGGGTTTCAATCCTTGTATATTTGTTTAGAATGTACACAAAGGTGTCTGTATCTGAATATAGTTTACTTTAAATGGACAAGTCTTAATATCAATGCCTATCACTTGTAGCTGGCTAGCTACCCTGCAACCATGAACAAAAAAAGAGAATAATGAGAAGTCTTTCAAAGTTCAAAATTAATTCTCAATCTGCCCATAAATATAGAGTCTGATAAATGTAAAGCGTCATCATGAGGCCATGATGCGGTTTGATGGGGAGATAAATCCTTAATGCGGTTGGCAAGTAAAAGAAGATTACCAGACACCTTGAGTTTTCATAAAGCAGACATCTTGGTTCCAAATGTTGCCATCGTCAGCCTTCAACTTCTGCAATATTGCAAAAGATGAGATCAAAATAATTAAGTAAATATGCAACAGTCAGCGAAGGGAAACTAGGAAACGTGTCTGGCTCAGAGAGCATCTTAATATGGATGCTTGTCTAGTCATAAACGTTGCTGTGGAGCTGAAAAGGTTCACAATGGAAAGGGTTTGTCATACATGTCTCTAATTGAGAAGAAGAACATGCAAATATCTGCTAAGCAGGATCTGATATGTCTTTGTTAGGCTGTCCTTGAGATATTAATGCTACCTGCAGTGGCTCTGGAGAGCTCCTGGCTGGCAGATGGACTTTTGAACAATTCATTCTTATATGAAAAGCAAGGCAGCCAGTTTTGAAACAATGAAGCATGAAACTTTGTCAAACATCTTCAGTTCAATGGCGTATCCTGACATTTCGGAAATATCTTTTTGCGCTGTCTTCCTGGGAGTTGGATTGTAATCTGTGTTATCTCTCTGCTTTCAGGAAAGATATTGGTCAAGGATATTTTTAGCCTGCAGATCTGTGCTTAGCACCAAAGGCAGAAGCAGGAAGAAACAACTATCCTTTAGAAAAAATAGAAAACTACACTGAACAAATATAAATGCAACACTTTTGTTTTTGCTCCCATTTTTCATGAGATGAACTCAAAGATCTAAAACATTTTCTATATACACAAAATAACCATTTCTCTCAAATATTGTTCACAAATCTGAAAAAATCTGTGATAGTGAGCACTTCTCCTTTGCCGAGATAATCCATCCCACCTCACAGGTGTGGCATATCAAGATGCTGATTAGACAGCATGATTATTGCACAGGTGTGCCTTAGGCTGGCCACAATAAAAGGCCACTCTAAAAATGTTCAGTTTTATCACACAGCACAATGCCACAGATGTTGCGAGTTTTGAGGGAGCGTGCAATTGGCATGCTGACAGCAGGAATGTCCACCAGAGCTGTTGCCCGTGAATTTAATGTGTTACGATTATTGTGTTATGTCACGTTTTGTATGTCTTGTTTTGGGTGTTTTGCTGTTCTCCCCGTCATGTTTTCCTCTTGGTATATTGTCTGGTCCTTTTCCCTGTGTTTTTCCTCTTGTCATTAGTTTCCCTGGTGTGTCTAGTTGTTTGATTGTGTTCACCTGTGGCCCTTGTGTTTCTCCTCCCCTGCCCGGCTGTTTCTCGTCTTGTGATTACCCCTCCCTGTATTTAGTCTCTTCCTGTGTTCAGTGTTGGTTCGTCTTTTGTTGTTGACTGAGTTCACCGGTGAGTGTTCTGTTTTGTCCCAGTTATTATTTTATCCTTGAAATAAAGGCAATATCAGTGTAATCTGCATTTGGCTCCTGCTTGCTTCACCCACCGTAACAGTAAGAAGGAACTCACCAAATATGGGCCCAGCAGATCCTTTTGAGCAGGAATTGTTGGATTTTACTTTTTCTTTGGCTACCTGCTCTGATCAATGGATGGGAGCGTCCGGGGTTCAGCAGCGAGAGGCTGCTCTGGCAGCGGCGCGCCAGATAACTATGGAGAAACCAGGCTTGGTGAGATTCTTACCGGGCGGGATTTTGGATGTCCTCATGGTGTGTTATCCCCTGCCGGACAGCCCCAGGCCTCCCAACTCCCGTTATGACACCACACGCATCGGTGTGGTCCGTTTGAAGTCAACCCTGGCTTCTGCCCCATTGCCTGCTACAGTCCAGGAGCCATTCGCTGGTACTCGTCTGGCTTTTGGAGGTCCACGGAGCCTCCAAACGGCTCCTAAAGGAAGGAGTCGCAAGGCCAGGTTAGCAGCATGAGCCCAAAGGGCCATGGTTACAGACCCAGTTCTGGCCCCAGCAGCCATGGTCCTTGGTCCAGAACCGGTCCCGGCAGCCATGGATTCGGCTCCAGAGCCGGCCCATTCAGCCATGTTTCCGGCTCCAGAACTGGACCGTACAGCCATGTTTCCGGCTTCAGAACCGGACCTTACAGCCATGATTCTGGCTTCAATTCCGGCTCCAGTTCCGACTCCAGTACCGGCCCCAGCAGCCAGAGATGTTCACAAGTCTTTTTTTGCAAGTCCATGTCTCAAGTCTTTGGTCACGAGTCCAAATCAAGTCTCAAGTCTTTGTGGGGTGAGACTTGATCAAGTCTCAAGTCTTTGTGGGGTGAGACTTGATCAAGTCTTTGGTCACGGGTCCAAGTCAAGTCTCTAAAAAATAAAAGTCTCATGTCTCTTCTGGTTGTAATAAGCCTTCTATTGTCTGCTGCTATCCAGTCTGTTAAGAATACTGCACCGCTATATCTAAGAAATTCAAAGCATTTACTGTGTTATTATCACTCCTATATCTATTAGCATATAGTATCAGTACTGATTAGTTGTTTGTTATATGATCACTTTAAACAGGCTATTGTAATGCAATATGAGGAAAAACATCACACTTTAGCTAAATGCAAACAACTTATAAGCAAAACACTTCAGAATCAGAAATCAGTATCACAAATACTTTATTAATCCCCCGCAGGGAAACTGTGTTAAAAGTACTTAAAAGTAAACATTTGTTCTGTGCCATTTGCAACTAAAAAACTATTGCTGCAATATTATCTGAAATATACTGAACTGGTGATATTAAAACATGACCTGTTCCAAAAGACATATCTACCATTAACACCATTTACCAGCCAAATGCTGGTAAATCATGCAAGTGGCTGGTACTGTATGTTGCACGCACCAGCCAAAAATAACAATGGCAATCTATTGAGTGGCTGGTAACATTTCAACATTCACTAGGCTAGCCATTTGGCCAGTGGACAAAAATGTTAATATTTGACCTCTGCAACCGTATTGTTTAATTACACTGGGTCTCTAATTACATCTTTTAAGTCTACTATAAATAAACATATTCCTCTATCCTCTCACTCAAACCCAGTGTAATGGTAAGTAACCTGATAAACCTGTAACATTAACGTTACGTGGTCAACAATAAACCTGTAACCTGCCTATAAACCGACAGATGTATTTATGTATGTAACTATGTATTTTTCTACGTTTAACGTTAGCCAGTAGATGGTGGCAGCGGAACGTAATGATTAACGTTACTGACCTTTTTTATGTCATGTCAAGAGTTGGATGTCAACGCAAACAAGTGTGACAAGCAAACATTCACTCATCTTTTCAAATATTCAGTTACAAAGCTAGTAGCAAGCTAAGTTAACATTACATAGCTGATGCTGAGCTAAACATGTTTGCTAACCGTCCATATGCGTTAATGTGACTGACCTCTCCGGGTGACTTTTCAAGTGCCTGATGAAATTTGACGTTGTTGCACCAGCATCCTTGATTTTAATATTGCGGACTTTGCAGTGTGCGCTCCTTTTGTTCGAAGTTTTTATAGTTGAACCTAATTACAAGCGGTACAGCTGCAGGTGTGCCGCCGGTCGCCATGGTGTTACCATGATGTTAATGTTAATGTTAAAGGTGGGGTAGGTAAGTTTGAGAAACCGGCCCGAGATACACTTTTTGTTATATTCCATGGAATGCTCTTAACATCCCGATAGCAATGAATATCTTAAGTGCTTTGACAAAAAATCCATAAAAAAATGTCATCCGTGGAAGCCGTAATACTGTAAAAAGCACGACCAGTTATTTTAGCCGGGCCGGCTAAAATAACTGGATAGCCTACCTGCCTGTCAGCCTCCCATCGGGGCACACACTTATCTGGTGCCCTCATTGGTCATGTGTGCGTTCGTATGTGTTGGAGGAGGGGCTCTGTAAGGAAGTGGCAGATTTTCTCCGGTTGTGTATTTTCAAATTCTAGCGATCTCGAGCCGGTTTCTCAAATTTACGGTAGGTAAGTTTAATACGCCAAAAATAGAAAACACAAATAGAAAACACAATGATTGTTCACGAGTCCCAAAACACGAGTCCATGTCGAGTCCGAAGTCTTTTGAGCAGGAGTCCAAGTCAAGTCTGAAGTCTCTGTGTGTGCGACTTAAGTGTGACTCGAGTCCGAGTCACAAACTCGAGTCCCCATCTCTGCCAGCAGCCATGGTTCCAGGCCCAGTTCTGGCCCCAGCGGCCATGGTTCCAGACCCAGCTCTGGCCCCAGCTGCCATAGTCCCATCTCTTGTCCCTTCTCTAGTCTCTTTCCGAGTTCCCCCTCTAGTCCCTTCCCAAGTCCCTTCTCTAGTACCTTCCCTAGTCCCTCCTCAGGTCACTTGTCTAGTCCCTTCTCTAGTCCCTTCTCCAGTCCCACCTCTAGTCACTTCTCAGGTACCAACTCTAGTCCCATCTCTAGTCCCATCTCTAGTCCCTTCTCAAATCCCAACTCTAGTCCCATCTCAAGTCACCTCTCGAGTTCCATCTCAAGTCCCCTCTCAAGTCCCCTCTCAAGTCCCCTCTCAAGTTTCCTCTCTAGTCTCCTCTCGAGTTCCCTCTCAAGTTCCCTCTCAAGTCCCCTCTCAGGTCCCATCTCGAGTCTCTTCTCGAGTCTCCTCTCAAGTTCCCTCTCAAGTATCCTCTCGAGTTCCCTCTCAGGTCCCCTCTCGAGTCTCTTCTCGAGTCCTCTCTCAAGTCCCCTCTCGAGTTCCCTCTCAAGTCCCCTCTCGAGTCTCCTCTCGAGTTCCCTCTCAAGTCACCTCTCGATATCCCTCTCGGGTCACCTCTCAAGTCACCTTTCAAGTCACCTCTCAAGTCTCCTCTCGAGTTCCCTCTCAAGCCCTCTCTCGAGTCCCCTCTCGAGTTCCCTATCCAGTCCCCTCTCAAGTCACCTCTCGAGTCTCCGTTCAAGTTCCCTCTCGAGATCCCTTTCAAGTCACCTCTCAAGTCAACTTTCAAGTTTCCTCTCGAGTTCCCTCTCAAGCCCTCTCTCGAGTTCCCACTTAAGTCCCTACTCATGTGCCGTTGGAGGTCCCGCAGACTACTCTTCTGCCGGAGGTCCTGCCAACCCCATGTCCTGAGCCGTTGGAGGTCCCGCAGACTGCTCTTCTGCCGGGGGTCCTGCCAACCCCATGTCCTGTGTCGTTGGAGGTCCCGCAGACTGCTCTTCTGCCAGGGGTCCTGCCAACCCTATGTCCTGTACCGTTGGAGGTCCCGCAGACTGCTCTTCTGCCGGGGGTCCTGCCAACCCCATGTTCTGTGTCGTTGGAGGTCCTGCAGACTGCTCTTCTGCCGGGGGTCCTGCCAACCCTATGTCCTGTACCGTTGGAGGTTCCGCTGGGGGTCCTGCCAACCCTTTGTCCTGTCCCGTTGGGGGTCCCGCCGACTACTCTCCTGCCGGGGGTCCTGCCAACCCTATGTCCTGTCCCGTTGGGGGTCCCGCCGACTACTCTCCTGCCGGGGGTCCTGCCAACCCTATGTCCCGTCCCGTTGGAGGTTCCGCTGGGGGTCCTGCCAACTCCATGTTCTGTCCAATTGGGGGTCTCGCCGACTACTCTCCTGCCGGGGGTCCTGCCAATCCTTTGTCCTGTCCCGTTGGGGGTCCCGCCGACTACTCTCCTGCCGGGGGTCCTGCCAATCCTATGTCCTGTTCCTCTGGGGGTCCCGCCGACAACTCTTCTGCCGGGGGTCCTGCCAACCCTTTGTCCTGTTCCATTGGAGGCCCCGCCATCACCTGTCTCGCCGGGGGTCCTGCCAACTCCTGGTCCTCTTCCGTGGGGGATCCTGCCGAAGCCTGTCCCACCGGCTCCGGTTCCTGTTCGGCCGACACTGGGTCCTGCCTGGCCTCCGGAGCGGTCTGGTCTTCGCCCTCGAGCCCGGCCCCCTGAGTGCCGCGGTCCTCGCCCTCGGGTCCGGCCGCCTGACTCTTCCTGCGTGGTCCTCGCCCTCGGGCCCGGCCCCCTGACTCTTCCTGCCGCTGCCTTCGACCTCATGTCGTCAGACCCCCACCTTGGACTCTGCCTTGCCCCCGGGCCGTCCGCCCGAGTCCCCCACCTTGGACTCTGCCTTGCCCCCGGGCCGTCCGCCCGAGTCCCCCACCTTGGACTCTGCCTTGCCCCCGGGCCGTCCGCCCGAGTCCCCCTTCTCGGCTTCTGCCTTGCCCCCGGGCCGTCCGCCCGAGATCCCTTCCGGGGCCTCCGCTGTGCTCCTGGGCTATCAGCCCAAAAACCCTGACCAACACTGAACACAGGAAGAGACAAGACTAAATACAGGGAGGGGTAATCACAAGACGAGAAACAGCCGGGCAGGGGAGGAGAAACACAAGGGCTGTCATTGGAGGCAGTCGCAATTTCTATAGGCTCGCACTACCTGTTAGCATCTGGCATCTGTTAGCATCTAGCTCTCCTGCTTACAAACTTTTAGCCATCCCTGCTTATACAAGTAGTAGTTTTAGTTGTCTGCGATCTGCCGAGGCCTACTCCCACCTGTCGAGTACGGCTGTACTGAGGTGTTTTTCCTCCGGAGACGTCGCGAAGAGACGGAGCGGCTCCACCTGTTGCTGCATGCGATCTGCGATTTACGGAGGCCTGCTCGTCAATTGCACGCTCCCTCAAAACTTGCGACATCTGTGGCATTGTGCTGTGTGATAAAATTGAACATTTTAGAGTGGCCTTTTATTGTGGCCAACCTAAGGCACACCTGTGCAATAATCATGCTGTCTAATCAGCATCTTGATATGCCACACCTGTGAGGTGGGATGGATTATCTCGGCAAAGGAGAAGTGCTCACTATCACAGATTTTTTCAGATTTGTGAACAATATTTGAGAGAAATGGTTATTTTTTGTATATAGAAATGTTTTAGATCTTTGAGTTCATCTCATGAAAAATGGGAGCAAAAACAAAAGTGTTGCATTTATATTTTTGTTCAGTGTAAAACAACTGTCAGATGAACAGAGCAATCTTTCTGCGAGGTTCTAGCTGTTGTTGTCATTTTGATCTTATCACATGATTTCCCCCTGCAGAGCAAGTTGCCCAGTTGTAATGTTTTCCTTTTTCTAAAAATATGTTGATTGAAGACACATGACACATAGAAAAGACATTTTGTATAGTTTATCAATGGGAACCACAGTTACAGATAAAAACAACTGGTGATCAGCTTAGTCTTAAATACTATTGTACATCAATTGAAAAGCCAGTTTGATCTTCACTTGAAGGCGTACAAAATGTAAATGCACATTCATAACCAAAGCAAACTGTAAGAGAGTGCCTAATTATAATGTTATGGCATATGTTAGAATGTCAATTTTTTCAGAGCACGATAAGTATGTATTTTTTCAATTTTGCTTAAGATTAAAGGTTGATTTTTGACTGTGAAATACTTTAGTGTCATACACTAAAAAAAAAGCTCCAAAAAATCGACTGAACCGACTTTCTGATGAGATAAAACAACTAATGCTTGATTTTAAAATGATTTACATTGTTTACTTGTTAGCCACCAAGACAGCCAAGACGTTTCTGGGTTTTTCAACATTTCAACTGCAGTGAGCCTATGAATTTCTTTTTTTTTAAAAGCTTCAAAACTTATATTATATTTAGCTGTTTTTTCATTATATAGGACATTACTCTTTAACATTTAGATAAAATATAACCTCTAAAATCGATGAATGTAATATGTTTTTCACTATACATGTTAAAGCGAAAGGTTTAAAGCTGTTATCATGCAGCCGCATGCTGTCTGCCTGCTTCCACTTTGTGATAAGCCAGCCTAAACTCATCTTTCATCTCCACTGCACACACAGAGATGAAATTGATAATCAATCTTCCCATCTAACGTCCGGTAGGAAAGCAAAGAGCCTTATTTCCCAAAATGTCAGAGAAAAACAGAAACAGTTAACTGCAAGGAAAGGATATAATTGACAGTAATGAATATGATGGTTTATTGATTGACAGTTTGTTCAATTCTGGGGGAGACCCTGACCCCTCCAACCCACTGTGTGTTTATTGGTTAATTTTAACTTGGCGGATGTCACAGAGACAGTTTGCTGCTTTAAAACCGCTGTATGAGCCGCAAGATGTATTCTTCAGAGACACTGTTATGCGATATTATTCTATGGACAGATTCCTCCCACCCGGCGGTGATCTGTCACTCGCTTGTCCCAGCAGGATCCAGTCAGGCGCTGCCACGGGGGGACTCGCAGGGCTTTAGGAGACAATAGCTGGAGCTGCTTGTCTGCCTTGCATCACTCTCTGTGAAAGGAATGCATATGGCTTTTTGTTCCACTGATACCTCAACCGGTGGTAGATCAGTTTAATTGATTAAGATCAATTTTTTCTATGTTTTCTCCAGGTATGTAGACAAGACATTGTAAGCACTACAATGAGTGTCCATGAGAAGGTTAACTTTTATTTACCGTGTTTTTTTTACACACGCATAATGAATTTAAATTAATGACTAATTTTATATAAGCATGATACATTACATATACATGTACTCATATAAATGTTGCCCCAAAAAAAGAAATGGCAATAAATAGATACAAGTTTTTCTCTAGCTATTCTATTGATTTATGTAAATTTGCATTTATTTAAACAATTATTTCGATATTTATTAACAACCACATTTGTAATCAGTGAATGAGAGCCAGGTAAGATGGCATAGTTGTTTAACACCAGCTCTCACAAAATAAATGTTGAAAATGGAAAATAAATGAGAATACGATTTATTTACGAGTATTAATCTTTTTATTTCCCTTTTTAGGGATCAACATTATGATTTAATTATTTGAAGGGATCATCATTTATATACTATTCCTTTATTTATTCCTCTATAGTTTTACGTTTGGGGCCCAAGGTCTGCGAGGATTTTTGTAAAATTATGTTTTTTTAATATAAACGATTGAACTGAAAAATATGTTCATGTTTGCTGTTAAGATAAATCAAATCAAATCAAGTTTTATTTATATAGGCAAGGCAAGGCAAGTTTATTTATATATCACATTTCAACACAAGGCAATTCAAAGTGCTTTACAAAAAACAAAAGACATTAAGAAAATGGCATTTAAAATCAGTCATTAAAAGGAAAAGATAATAAAATAAACATTAAAAGAAAAAATACATGGATAAAAGTTACAGTGCAGTTTAAGATGTGAATAGTTCAATTAAAAGCAGGAGCAAAAAGAAAAGTCTTTAGTCTGGATTTAAAAGTAGTTACAGTTGCAGCGGACCTGCAGGTTTCTGGGAGTTTGTTCCAGATATTTGGAGCATATTAACTGAACACTGCTTTACCATGTTTAGTTCTGACTCTGGGGACAGAAAGCTGACCAGTCCCTGAAGACCTGAGAGATCTGGATGGTTCATAATTTAGCAGGAGGTCAGAAATGTATTTTGGGCCTAAACCATTCAAAGCTTTATAAACCAGCAGCAGTATTTTGAAATCTATTCTTTGACATACAGGAAGCCAGTGTAAAGACTTCCGAACAGGAGTGATGTGATCCACTTTCTTAGTGTTAGTGAGGACTCGAGCAGCAGCGTTCTGAATCAGCTGCAGCTTTCTTTTTATCCTAGATATATTCTTTAGGCTGATTTAGTAACTGTTTTAATGTGACTGTTGAAACTCAGGTCAGAATCCATGACTACACCTAGATTTCTGGCTTTATCTGTTGTTTTGAACATTGAAGCTCAGCGCTAACTTTTATACATTCTGCCTTGGCTCCAAAGACCATTACCTCAGTTTTATCTTTGTTTAATTGGAGAAAGTTCTGACACATCCAGTCATTGATTTGTTCAATGCACTTACTCAGTGTTTGAATTGGAGTCTCCTGGTGAAATTGTTACGTACATTTGTATGTCATCCGCATAGCTATGGTAACTTAATTTGTTGTTTTTCATTATCTGAGCCAGTGGTAGCATGTAGATGTTAAAGAGAAGAGGCCCCAAGATGGAGCCTTGAGGTACTCCACATGTCATATTTGTCAACTCAGATGTGTATTTACCTATAGAAACAACGTTTTTTCTGTCCTTTAAGTAGGATTCAAACCAATTTAGAACTGTTTCCGAAAGTCCCACCCAGTTTTCTAGTCGGTCGAGTAATATGTTAGACCCTCCAGAAAAACGTGATTCTGCGATCCCAGAAATTACCGCATAATCAGCAAAATGGCGCATATTTTTAAAAACCCGCATATTTATCAAAAGGCCGAATAATCCCCGCATTTTTCCACACAAAGTTGAGAAAAAAAAAAGTTAACTCGTCTTGACCTGAAGTGATGATGATGCGCGACGTCATCAGCTCGCGCATCACAGAAGGTAAACAACACCGTAGAGTGAACGTGTGGAGCTCACACGAGAGTTTCTCTTCACCAAGATGAAAACATCTAATCCATCTCATTTACCGACGAACATCTCTGCTAAAGACCGGGCAAAGCAGTACCCCCATGTCTGGGGGGAAACTATTCTGCACCCCGTGCAATTGTGTTGGAGCATAAGAGAACATCGACGGTGACGACCCACTTTGATTCATTCAAACATTCGAAAATGCTTTCTGCTGCTGCGGACAAGAAAGCCAAACAACTCACGTTCACCGAGGCATCGACCTCCAAAACCCTTTCGAGGGCTACAAGAAACGAAGTGAGTAGCCTACAAGATTGAAGCTGGTCAGATAACGAACGAGTAAATGAAAACAGAATGAGGCGGAGAAGTGTGTGTGTGTGTGTGTGTGTCTGAGAGAGAGAGAGTGTGATTAAAATAGCCCAATTGCTTTTACAATAAATAAACATTGAATGTGTTTAATTGAATAGTAAAGGGGTTTAACGTTAGTGGCAGGTTGTGTGTGAGAGAGAATAAATAAATAAGACAGCCCAATATTTATTTTTTCCACATATTTCGCAACTTTCCGCATATTTCGCAACTTCCCGCAATTTCACCGCATAAAATCACATAAAACCCCGCATGTTTGATCGCATAATCAAGGATTTTAGCCCGCATAATCAAGGATTTTAGCCCGCGTTTTTCTGGAGGGTCTAATATGTTGTGGTCAACAGTGTCAAACGCAGCACTGAGATCTAATAATACTAACACTGAAGTTATGCCACTGTCTGTGTTTAAGTGGATGTCATTGAATACCTTTACAAGAGCAGTCTCTGTGGTTTGGACGAAAGCCTGACTGGAACACATCGAAACAGTTATTTAAATGCAAGAAATTACTCAACTGTTGAAAAACAACCTAGAAATGGGAGGTTTGATATGGGCCTGTAATTGTTCATTACTGAAGCATCTAGATCAGTGGTTCCCAAACTTTTTGTGCCCAAGGCACACCAAAGGACAAGTAAAAATCTCAAGGCACACCTATTGTGCAACATAGCCCTTATAACACGTGTTATCACTGATATCATGTAAAATATCTGTAAATGTGCATAATTATTTACTAATGCCAAATAAAATGTGACAAAGACAACTATATTACTCATGAAATATTTATTAACGAAATATTTCAGAAATTAATTTGAAACGTTATCAAATTAGGCTTCATCAAAGCAGCAACACACTCATTTAAACCAGACAGGTCACAACATTAAAAATGAGACAAAGGAAATTAAGCACAGAGAACTGTCAATGCAAGGAAGCTGCATTGTCCATTAGGGGTGTTGAAAATAATCGTTTCTACGATGCATTGCGATGCGGACGTGGACGATTCGGTCTCGATGCAGTGACGGAAGATAATCGGTTATAGAGTAGTAACGTTGCTTCCTGATTTTCCGGCCGCGGCTTTACTATAACGTTTTTTCTGTCACTTTAATATCAAATCGGTCGGTGACTCAGAGATCAGGGAACATACGTGACAGCGGCACAGCAACACGGAGCAGTCTGCTTTATCCACCAACACAAGAACACCAGTCCAGAACCGACAACAGCAGGACCCGCTCTGAATCACTCCGTGCATGTCGCTGCGGCTCAGAGACACAGGGAGGGATTTATGTTTTTCAAAAATAATCGCGTTACAATCATGTCAGGTTTTTGGTGGATTTAATTAAGTCTTGGATTGCAAAGTATGAATGTCCTCTAGCAATTTGCAGACGATATATACGTGTGTAAAGTTTGTGAAGGCAGGAGGAAAAAAGCTTCCGCGATCACCGTCTCCTCTCCGTTACTCCAAGCCCCGCCCCCTCCCTGAAAATAATGAGTGACAGGCTGATAGTGACCCGATAGAAACGTTGTTATTCACTTAATCACTGAGATATAATGAAGCTAATTTAATCTCATACATTCATGGGATTTATGTAACAGTAAGACAGAGAATGTAAGTGTGCACCCACATGCAGTATTTTTGTTTGTATATGCTGTTGTAAATACTCCTGTTGTCTGCTGTGTTCAGACTCAAGTCCTGTGTGTGATGCCACATTCAGGACATTGAGAATGGAACAACTTCACACACGGAGGCTAGACCTATACAATTCATTTATTTTGGTTTATAAATTAATGTCAAGACATTTATGTAATTGATTTCTGAAGCACTTTCTAAATAATAAAAAGAGAGTTCATATGTATTTACATACATGCAGTATGCATTGATGAAAAATAAGCCATGTGCAGTAATATAGAAAATTGAGGATGCAACGCATTGGTATGAATCGTGATGCACCGTGATGCACCGGGATATCGAACCGAATCGAATCGTTGACAGGATAATCGTAATCGAATCGAATCGTGAGACCAGTGAAGATGCACAGCCCTATTGTCCATGGTCCTGAACTACAAATTATAAATGTAACATTTCAGCAGAGATGGGGTCGTTACTAAAAAAAAGTAATATATTACATATTACTTTAAAAAAGTTAAAAAAGTAATATATTACACTACTTCGTTACTCTCTACATAAAGTAACTCGTTACTTTACTCGCAGGGCCGGCCCGCCCCTCCCTGCAAGCAGATCACGCAGACTGCTAAAGTTTCAAATATTCTCTTTAGTTCAGTTTCCATTGTCGCATAAGACTGATCCAGATCCTGAATGTTTCCCTATCTGACCGTGGCTGTCCTCTGTCTCCTGCTATCTGACCGTTGCTGTCCTCTGTCTCCTGCTATCTGTATATTTTGCGCAGTCTATCTCTGCTCACTCTGTTGCGTCGGCGTGTTCTCCTGCGTGTTGGCCATGTGTTGCACTGGAACCAGACACCGCAAAGACTTCAGTCGAGCACGTACGAACTGCGCATGCGTGAGTGGCAATAACTCTCCTTACCAGCAGGTGGCGGTAGTGTGTATTCGTCATTCAAAACAGGCAACAACCGGAAAACAGAGAAGAAGAACAGACTGTGATATAAACAAACAACAAATAGCGTGTGCGGTAGCTCCACCTTAGCAAGTGTTCTTTGCAGGTGCTTGTTGAGGTGTGACGTGGTGTTTCCAGCAGTGGATAACAGCTTCTGGCCTGGACACAGTTTGCACCTCACCGTCACATTCCTGTCTATTCTTCGGATGAACTCAAAATAATGGGCATACCTCCACCCCTCGAGAGTTATCGCTGACTCAGCCATGTGTATGCAGCACTGCACGTGGAGATGTGGTCGCGCAGATTACTTACATATAAACCTACAAAGTACTGATATAGTAAATGTATTTATTTTTATTTTTGTGTAGTTGTATATTGCAATAATAAGGTATGGTTGTCACAAAATCCCACGGCACACCAGTGTGCCGCGGCACACCGTTTGGGAACCACTGATCTAGATTATTCTTTTTTTAGAGCGGTTTAATGACTGCAGTTTTCAGGGCCTGTGGAAAAATACCTGAGTGAAGAGATTTGTTTACTATATGAAGTAGATCTGAGGCCATGCAACGAAAAACATGAAAAATCCTGTTGGAATAATATCAAGGCAGCAGGAGGAGGATTTCAGAAGTTGAATAATGTCCTCTAGGTTTTTATCATTAATCTGATGGAATTGTGTCATGATGTCTGAATTGATGTTAAGTGGACATAGGGACAACACATTTGCTGTACCTGATGCAGAGGCACTGACTGCTTGTCTGATTTTCTGAATGTTGTCAGTGAAGAAGGAGGCAAAATCATTGCATGCCCTGGTGGATAGAAATTCAGAGGCCACTGACACTGGGGGGTTAGTTAGTCTGTCGACGGTAGAAAACAAGGCACGTGCATTGTTTTTGTTTTTGGTAATGATGTCAGAGAAGAAAGACTGTCGTGCGTTTTTCAATTCCAAATTATAAAGGCCAAGTCTCTCTTTATAGATTTCAAAGTGAACCTGGAGATTTGTTTTTCACCACCTACGTTCAGCTTTTCGACATTCTCTTTTTTCTGCTCTCACGGTCATGGCCTTTCTCCATGGAGATATTTTCTTCCCAGTCACTTCCTTTACCTTAGTTGGAGCAATGGCATCTATAACATTTTTAATTTTTGAATTAAAATGATCTACTAGCTCATTTACTGAGATGTTATAGCACATTTATAAACGATTTTTGGTTGAGCCAAAGTGCTGTACATATAATAAAAATACCCTACAGTAAAGACACTTTAGAGCAAATACAACAGCACAGTTTGTTCAGAATATCAGTATGAGAAAAACGACACCCTCTGTCCTTAGACCCTCATTTCGTACAAGGAATAACTTCCGGAGAAAACCCACAGTTTAAAGGGAAAAAATGGGAGAAACCTCTTAGAAACCTAAGATAAGATAAGATGTACTATGTTGATCCCAAATTGGTAATATATTCTTATCTTATCTGTTGCTAAGCAGCATTTGTATACTCAGAGGGGGGGATACTTAAGATAATATATTTATTATTATTCAAATTATTAAGTTCAAGTATTAAAAGTCAAAACAGAGCCTCTTTGATATTTTTCTGAACAAAATTCAAACTTATAATGGAGTTTATATTAATTAGTTTGGGCTCTAGGACGTGCAGCATACAGTCTCCATGCCAACTTCATCCATGTGTTTGCATCAGTTGGCATTGTGTCTCACTTGGCAGATGTCATCAGCGAAACTCCTGGGAAATTTAGCAAATCAAAAGCTACACAACAGATTACTATTATGAGAGTGGAAATCAGAAATCTGTAGTCATTATTTTAAAGCAATTACTCTGAAGTCTCTTCTACAGTAGTTTGCCTCAGTCAGTAACCTTGAAGATTTAATTGATGAAAGAGAGCGCTCCTGTTTGAATTATGAACTCACGCACACATTCGTAACAGCTGCATAATGGATCAGGCATATACATCACTATATTAAACAGGATTAATGTAGCAATGTTCACAGAAATGTTACAAAGGGCTCTACAACTATCAGCAATAAATAAAAACCCAAACAAAATGAGCATTACAAATCCGAGGTGAATTTAAAATGAGGCAAAAAACAGGCAAGCTCTACAACACTGGAACATAAATCAACAACAACGCCTTGCATGGGGAGGAAAGATTGACATTCTTTGTGAATTACTGGTTATGGAGATGGAGCTGGAAGATGGATTCAAACTCCAGAGCTACCAGTGAAATCTTAATGTGAGCTACACCCAGGCAGACTGATGTGGAAAACAAAGGAACCTTTTGATTTATACAACCGATCAATGGTTCAGACACGTGTTGAGAAGGATCTTACATATCCAAAAATAATCATCTGTATGGAGCTTCATTAAAGGTGGGGTAGGTACGTTTGAGAAACCGGCTCGAGATACACTTTTTGTTATATTCCATGGAATGCTCTTAACACCCCGATAGCAATGTATATATGAAATGCTTTGACAACAAATCCATAAAGAAATGTCATCTGTGGAAGCCGTAGTACTGTAAAAAGCACGACCAATCATTTTAGCCGACCCGGCTAAAATAACTGGATGGCCTACCTGCCTGGCAGCCTTCCATCTGTGCACAAACTTATCTCGTGCCCTCATTGGTCATGTGCGCGTTCGTGTGTGTTGGAGGAGGGGCTCTGTAAGGAAGTGGCAGATATTTTCCGGCTGTGTATTTTCAAATTCTAGCGCACTCAAGCTGGTTTCTCCGAAATTACCTACCCCACCTTTAATGTAATATTCTGTTGGTGGTAGCAGGCATATTACATGAGGCGGCCTCATAAAACAACTCTTGCCCAAAAGGGTATTCAAGATTCAAGTTCAGAAGTCCCAAAAGGATTTCTATTGCCAAAATATTACTAACCTGAACTAGATTATATTTTTGAGTGCATTATGTATTATGGTTTAATCTAATCCAACCAATAAATGTTAATTTATTGATAAGTAGTGAGGCAGATAAGTAGATAAGTAGTGGTCAAAACCGCATCCTGTTAAATTCACACTCAGCAACTTGCCTTAAAGGCACAAGGCTTGTCATTTTCATCATTATTGTCCCATTTAGGAGTGTGTGTGTGTGTGTGTGTGTGTGTGTGTGTGTGTGTGTGTGTGTGTGTGTGTGTGTGTGTGTGTGTGTGTGTGTGTGTGTGTGTGTGTGTGTCAAACATTAATATGCTAATTATGACCATTTCCCACAATTATCGAGTGATGACATTTTAAATATAGATGTTAATTACCACTTGACTGGTTGATCGAGGAATACAACTGCGAGGGGGTAATACTTGTTCACACAAATAAATCACAAATATTTACACCTCTATGATATCAGTTAAAGCGAGAATAAGATGTGTTTTTATTCTCTTTTGGCTGGATTACTCCTGTGTGCCTCCTCATGCACATTGATGACATCACTTTAGTTTTTCTGTATGCCAGGAAGAACGCACAACAATACTTTTGCTTTTCAAAAATGTGTCTCAGCTTCTAATTACGTGATTTATTTTGATTTACAGTAGTCTTACTACCAAGAGAGAAGGCCAGATGGCGAGTTTAGGAAGCCTGAAAATTCAGCACCTGGCAAAGCGTCATTCCATTAATCAACAACTTTGCCAACTCCCGGCACATACATTATGCTCATTTTGGACGGGTGATAGAAGTCGTATTTATCAAAGAAATAATTACGTTAAGTTCTCCCGAACACCAGGCACATCTCCCGATGCAACCCAGTCTCACTGAATTTCGTGTTCACCAACACGATTTTTAATCTATTGATTCGTGTTCACCATCACGATTTGCCCCTTTTTTCGTGTTGCACAGCACGATTTTAAAAGCAATGTATTTCTACTGGTAACGTGTTTCGTGCCTGCAGGCTGCAGCACGTCTTTTTCTCCGGTCGGGTCGTGGAAGACCGGAAGCTGTGTGGTTCATAAAAACATGTTCTTACTCAATATCAAGCCACAGTTATTGCTTTTATTTTAAATCGTATAATTTCAGACTTTTGTTGCCGTCTGTGAGGAAAATAAATGGGGCTCAGAGCCTCAGGATACTGAAATCTGTATTTTTAAATATTTTTTCCTTCTAATTTGTTATTCTTTTCAAAATAACACACTGTTATTTGCTCACCAATAACACACAATTATCCTTGCTTTTATTTATTGGTTTAATTCCATAATCTCGGGCTTTTTTGGTGTCCGTCAGGAAATGAATTTCAAAATAAAAATAACCGGAAACAGACGTAGGCCTATAAGGGACATTTCGAGCATCATTGCGATTGTCAACATTTCTGAGTTTAGGATGGCCGAAGACACTGCACTACCCATAATCCCCAGCTATCGTTTAGGACTACAGTCCCCGTAAGGTTGCAGAGCGTCAAACAGCTGTGTGAAATGGAACGAAACCATGCCAGACTATCCAAAACTGGAATCGAACACCCCCCCAGAACTACACATGCTGGCTATTGTGTTTCGCAAAATGTTCTATGGGATGTCTCGACTGAACAATTAGAAGTTGCCAGTATTAAACACATTGGTGTTATCAAATGTAAAACATGTAATTAATAAATGGGTGAAAATTGCTTGTGTCCATAATGCGCAGCATTAATATATAGCATTAATATATACCCACATGACAGCTCATTGCTACTTTGTAATTCTACTCCACTACAATTCAGAGGTTAACCTGGTATTTTTACTCCACTGCATTTATTTGAGTTACTTTGCAGATTCTGATTAATTATGTGAAATATAAACAACCCTTAAATCAGACTTTAGTTACACCTGAGTAAAATTCAGGTAAGGTGATTGTCAAGTGCCAACAATCAGGAGAGATATTTGATAGTTGGTGCTTGAGAAGACTAAACATGTATCTGCAATTGACATGAATGGAAACAAGTAATAAAGTATATTCATTACTCGTTATTCTCTACTAATAGTTAATTAAAGACTGTATATTATGGCTATTTTGCACATCCCTTTCAAGATTTCCAAAGGTTTATTGACATATCATACACAACTACAGTGTAGTTATGCAATGAATGAAAAACTTGGGTCACAGGTTCCTCAACAGTGTATTACAAGACATCTATCAATATGTGTGTACCTCCACCATTAAACTGTCATATTATGCACATTTCTTAATCTGACCTTAATCTGTTATTTAATGTTTAAATAAAGGTTAATCCGTTTTTCTGTTTTGCACCTCCTCCTATTAATATCTTTGTACATCCTGCACTAAACTGTTTTATTGTAGAGATCACTTATAGTATCTTCTTGATTTTTTATATTCTATATTTCTATATTTATACTTTCCCCCTATGAAAGTATGTACTCTTAATATTTTTTTAATCAAATATAACACATAAAAACAATAATTCAATAACGTGCTTTAACCACTAGGAGGTGCACACAAGGTGCACACAGCCATAATAACTTTGTATTATTAGTGTGCATGTACAACATCTGAAGATGTATAGTTTTATGCATGCTTTCACATAATTTTACAGCATATTGCTATACTATTTCAGACTCAGTATTTACATTCTTACATTCAAAGAAAATCAGTAATATCTTATCTATCTATCAGCTGTGCACCGTTACGGTGTAAATATAACCTATCTATGAATTATATCAAATGTAAAAGTCATTTAAAAAATACAGATTTCAGTATCCTGAGGCTCTGAGCCCCATTTATTTTCCTCACAGACGGCAACAAAAGTCCGAAATTATACGATTTAAAATAAAAGCAATAACTGTGGCTTGATATTGAGTAAGAACATGTTTTTATGAACCACACAGCTTCCGGTCTTCCACGACCCGACCGGAGAAAAAGACGTGCTGCAGCCTGCAGGCACGAAACACATTACCAGTAGAAATACATTGCTTTTAAAATCGTGCTGTGCAACACGAAAAAAAGGGGCAAATCGTGTTGGTGAACACAAATCAATAGATTAAAAATCGTGTTGGTGAACACGAAATGCCGTGAGACTGGGTTGCCCTATGGACACAAATTAATATGCTCTGCTGTAACCTCTCTTAAAAAGCAACGTTTACAATTTGCAGTGAAAGCAGTTAAAGATTCAGTAACTTCGCTGGACACTTTTCACAATAGTTGTAAAACATGTCACTTTCCCAAAGACAGAAACACTGTGAATAACTTAGAAGGAATTTAGAACTTTGGGAAGTGTCACATTTGATGCCTGAGTGATACAATATGAACACATGCAGTGATGTATTGCTGCTATTCGTAATCCAGTAGTCCTTCCACCGGTAAACCAAATTGGACTGTCGTGGTCTCCTTTCACCCCTCTGCAGAATGAGTCAATTTGTGTAAGCATATGCATTTCCGAACGCTTGAATAATTGTCCAGGATTTATTTTTCATGCCTGAGTGTGTTAATGTATAATTGATGCTTTAAGGAGATAAACTGCCAACATCTTTATTTAGTTGCCTCGGGCAGTCAGAGGAAGAGCCGTTTCACTTGATTTGTTAGTTTTAAAGTTGAAATGAGACCTGAAGTCATCACAAATAGCGTTAGCTTAGCAGCAGGATGGCAGCAGATGGTTGATGGTCGGATGGTTGAATGACATTAGTTTTTGTTTCATTTTGCAGTCTACGTTGAAAGGAGCTAATGTCACAGTGTTCGGCTGCCTGAACCACGGGATGCCTCTCTTCTTACGGGATAACTCATCATTGAATTGTGAATCAGGTATGTCTAATATAACTTTGACAACTTGGAGTGTGAGGCTCTTCCACATCTTCACCTTTGAGCAGCAAAAACACTTATTCTCTTTCACCCAAAACGTTGGCCACTGTTTTGCCTAATCTTCAGATAGCTCTTCAACTGACATCATCTTTCAGTTGAACTAGCACTCGTTTTATCAGCACTCACAACAAGTGACACCTCAATATATTACTCACACATGACTGACATACTGTATCACCCCCTTTTAATTGAAGTGAATCTTCAACTCCTTTCTGCACTTTATTTTCATCTAATTCTTGTATGTCACTGCTTGCTACTTAAATGCCACTTCATATTCATTCAGTATTCACTTGTTTAAACTCCATCCTCAACTATTTTAGTATTTTCTAATGTTTTTAATGCACAATCTCAGAAGCAGGAAAACATATATTCATTTCAGAAGAGGTCAACTGTTTTCTTAATGCTGCTGCATAAGCTCTTTCAGTTTCAAACCCTGTGATTTTTCTTTTTCTATTGCAGAAACAGAGGCTGGGTTTTTCCTTTCTGTGAACACCTCTGCTAATATCACCAAGTTGAGGATTCCCTATCCACAGACAGGCACCTGGTACCTCAGTCTGCGCTCTCTATGTGGCACTGAACACGGGTAAGACAGGCTGCTTCTGTATTTATATAGATATGTGTTTATCCTGTATGATTACACGCTGCTTTAGTGGAGATTGAGAAATGTAAAAGTGTTCAAATCCAAAAGTGTATATAAAGATCAATGTCATGTAAATCTTACAAAAATAAAAAACAACAATTAAAAAGTGAATAAGACAGCTTTAGGTGTTTCAGTACGTGGATTTAGTTATCTTTGGACAGGAGCAACCTGTCCATGTTTCCCGTCTTCTTGAAGCTGGTGTGAGGATAATCTTTTATCTTTCAGACATGAAAGTCTCTATTTTGTCATCGAACAAGAAAGAAAATGTGCTTAAATGTCAATCTATTCTTTTTAAAACAAAAACATTGGTACGAATTGTTTTCTCTGAAGTCAAAATTCACGGAAAACAGCCGGATGACTTTGACAGTCTCATAATCGACTATTCAGCTTGGTCCCAGTGGCCCAAAGCAGCATCTGTGAAACAATGTTGCTGTCAATTGCAGGATGACAGTTGCAAAATAAGACATAAAGTCTTATTTCTTAAAAACATATTTGTAAGAGAATAAGTAATTTATTCCCCATCATTAATAAGTCAGTGCTCTAATGAGGACACCGTGCTCCCTGTTGAACGCTGCTGCCTCCCTCATTCAGCCTCACTCCCTCCCATCTGTCTCCCAGCAGATTAAACTGGGATTGACTCCATGAATGTACCTCTGGCAAACACCTAGTGCATGACATGGAGGAGGGTTTGATTTTCAGGTTTAAAAAGCTGATTTTTCATATTTTGACATTTGCATAGTGGGAAATTAACAAAATGATTATCATTTCGGCAGGTAGTAAAAGAGATAAATACACTCATTTTTTGGTATACTAAGCAGACCATAATACATTGAATTGACTGGAAATCTTTGGTTGTAGCCCTTGTTTTTTCTTGACTAGAACATATCTTATCTCTGTTGTTTTCTCCAGCTTCATGTACAGTTTCAACCACAGATGAGCACAACACCGTCTTTATCTGAGTATGGTTTGAAGTCATTATGAGAAATGTTGCAAAACGTTTCCATTTAGTTGTCCATCACAATGTTTTTCACAAATTTCTAAGTATTAAATATCAGCAGATTGAGCTGTTTAGCCGAACTCTTAATGGCACAAAATTGCGAACAGAATGAAATTAAGCTTTTTTTTTGCTGGCAACATGGGACTTCCAATTGAATTTGAATAACAAATAATAGCAGATGGTGCGGGACATGAGCTCATCCTCACACGAGAGCAGTGCTGAGGTATGAAAATGTGGAAAACATTCACATATGTGATAGATTTCCACATGCAAAATTAATCAGGCCTTGTTAGAGAAGAAAAGAGGAAGTGTGAACGATAGACGCTCGTCAAGGCAATTAAACTGAGTGATATAACGTAAAGATTAAGAAGTGAGCAGCTGTGCCAATTAAAAGAATGGGTTCTTGGAAAAAGCAAAGAAACACATTTGTTACCTCCTGGAGTTTCATTGTTTCATGTGACTGATTGTATAAGCTAGCATTTAATAAAGATTCAAGGCACGCAACACAATGCAAGGTTGCTCCTTTGATCCTATAGCATGAGAGATTAAGACATTGTTTATAGGTCCATGTGAATCTGTTAGTTTGATAGCTGCAGTTAACTGCATAACCACACCATCTAACAGGCCAACCCAGTCTCACGGCATTTCGTGTTATAGTCACAACATTTAATCTATTGATTCGTGTTCATCAACACAATTTCCCCCTTTTTTTTCGTGTCACACAGAACGATTTTAAAAGCAATGTATTTCTATTGAACATGTGTTTCGTGCCTGCACCACGTCTTTTTGTCCGTTCGGGTCTTGGAAGACCGGAAGCTGTGGGGTTCATAAAAACATATTCATACTCAATATCAAGCCACGATTATTGTTTTTATTTTAAATCGTATAATGCCTGACTTTTTTTGCCGTCCGTGAGGAACAGAAATGGGGCTCAGAGAAATCTGTATTTTTTTAATCTTTTTTTCCTTCTAATTTGTTATTCTTTTCTAAATAACACACTGTTATTTACTCAACAATAACACACAATTATCCTTGTTTTTATTTATTTGTTTGATTTTATAATCTCTGGCTTTTTGCTGTCCGTCAGGAAGTGAATTTCAAAATAAAGTAACAGGAAACAGACGTAGGCCTATATGGGACATTTCGAGCATCATTGCGATACACAGCCACTGAACTGATTACCCAAGATCCTCAGCTATGGTTTAAGCTCGGTGATTGGATGTTTTAGCCGCAATGCACGTTGGGATATGGTGTTAATGCGATATGAAATCCGAAAAACATTTTGGAGCTTAGGATGGCCGAAGACATTACACTACCCATAATCCTCAGCTATTGTTTGGGACTACAGTCCCTTTGCTTGACAAACCCTGTGATTAATCTTCAAGCTCTGGGATTGGATGTTGGAGTGGCAGTGCGCCAAGGTTACGCTGAGCGTCAAACAGCACTTTGAAATGGAATGAAACCACGGCAGCCTATCAAAAACTGGACTCAAACGGGACCCCCCCCCCAGAACTACACATGCTGGCTATTGTGTTTCACAAAATGTTCTATGGGACGTCTCTACTGCAAACGTTTTTGTTTTTCCCACAATTAGAAGTTGCCAGTATTAAACCCATTGGTGTTATCAAATTTAAAACATATAATTAATAAATGGGTGAAAATTGCTTGTGTCCATAATGGGCAGTATTAATATATATACCCACATGACTGCTCATTGTTACTTTGTAATTCTACTCCACTACAATTCAGAGGTTAACCTGGTATTTTTACTCCACTACATTTATTTGAGTTACTTTGCAGATTCTGATTAATGATGTGAAATATAAACAACGCTTAAATCAGACTTTAGTTACTCCTGAGTAAAATTCAGGGAAGGTGATTGTCAAGTGCCAACAATCAGGAGAGATATTTGATAGTTGGTGCTTGAGAAGACTAAACATTTATCTGCAGATCTCTATAAAGCATATTCATTACTCGTTATTCTCTACTAATAGTTAATTAAAGACTGTATAATGGCTATTTTGCACATCCCTTTCAAGATTTCAAGATTTTCTAAGGTTTATTGACATATCATATACACAATTATGTTGAAGTTATGCAATGAATGAAAAACTTGGGTCGCAGGTTCCTCAACAGTGCATTACAAGACATCTATCAATATGTGTGTATACCTCCATCATTAAACTGTCGTATTCTGCACATTTCTTATACTATCTAAATACATAAGAGTATAATTCATAATATCAGTTAAAGGCAGGGTAGGTAATTTTGGAGAAACGCTAGAATGCGCTAGAATTTGAAAATACACAACTGGAAAAAATCGGCCACTTCCTTACAGAGCCCCTCCTCCAACACACACAAACGCGCACATGACCAATGACGAGATAAGTTTGTGCACAGATGGAAGGCTGACAGGCAGGTAGGCCATCCAGTTACTTTAGCCGGGCCGGCTAAAATGATTGGCCGTGCTTTTCACAGTACTACTACGGCTTCCACAGATGAAATCTTTTTATGGAATTGTTGTCAAAGCATTTAATATATTCATTGCTATCCTATCGGGATGTTAAGAGTATTCCATGGAATATAACAAAAAGTGGACCCAAGATCCGCGTTTCTCTAACAGGGCTGCAAAAGAGGGGTTTGAGCAATATGAGGTATGGCTACCACGGGTGAACTGTTTGGTATTTTGAAAAACAAACTTCACAGACATGTTTTATATAGTTATGGCCCTACAATATATTTTTCAAATATAGCATGATAGGTCCACTTTAAAGGTGGGGTAGGTAATTTTGGAGAAACCAGTTCGAGTGAGCTAGAATTTGAAAATATGCAACCGGAAAAAATGTGCCACTTCCTTACAGAGCCCTTCCTCCAACACACACAAACGCGCACATGACCAATGAGGGCACGAAATAAGTTAGTGCACAGATGGAAGGCTGACAGGCAGGTCGGCCATCCAATCATTTTAGCGCTAAAATGATTGGTCGTGCTTTTTACAGTACTACGGCTTCCACAGATGACATTTTTGTATGGATTTGTTGTCAAAGCACTTAACATATTCATTGCTATCGGGATGTTAAGAGCATTCCATGGAATATAACAAAAAGTGTATCTCGAGCCGGTTTCTCAAACTTACCTACCCCACCTTTAAAGTGCTTCAACATAGTTAACATTGCAGGAAAGCAATATATATATTAGACGTTATGTACTTTGTCAGGCTTAATATTTATCTATAGATATCCCCAAAACTTTTTTCTTATTTAAAAGAAGACCTTAACCTAAAGTATTCTATAATGTTTGAATAAAGGTTAATTCGTTATTCTGTTTTGCACATTCTCCTATTAATATCTTTGTATATCCCGCACTAAACTGTTTTATTGTAGAGATCACTTACAGTATCTACTTGACTTTTTATATTCTATATTTCTATCATTGACCTTCTACTTTCCCTCTATTTTGTATGTACTCTTAATATTTTTTTCATCAAATATAATATTTAAAAAATAATTCAATAACGTGCTTTAACCACTAGGTGTTGCACACAAGGTACACACCCCATAATAACTTGTTATTATTAGTGTAGGACACTTATGTATGTATAACATTTGAAGATGTGTAGTTTTATTCATGTATTCACATAATTTTTTCAGGATATTGCTATACTATTTCACATATTCTATACATTAATATCTGATTTGTAAAACATCAGTATATCCGTCATTTTATGGTAAGCTATTGAAATTCTGAATCCATAGATGTGTCTCCCATCACCCAAAACCCCTGATTATTCTCTCAACTCAGTATTTACATTCTTATATTCAAAGAAAATCAATTATATCTGTGCACCGTTATGGTGTAAATATAACTCTACCAATTGGATCAAATATAAAAGTCAGCCGAATTAATGTTGATACTGCAAGGAGACGTATTGTATGAAGAGAAATTGAAGATGTTGTTTAATTGCTGATATATTTATGATTCACGTCACATATTCAGTTTCGGTGGCAGTTCTTCCAGTTTGTCCAAAGGTCTTCTAATCTGGGCTCTATAAATAAATAACTACGGCAGATGTGTAATATTTATTGCAGCCGAACCGTGTATTACAATGCCGTTATGTGATGACTTTCAAAGAAAAAAGCAAGAACACTCGGATTAAAGTATTATTATTTTATAAATTTTTATATTATACATTTTTCGGATTTCATATCGCATTGACACCATATCCCAACGTGCATTGCGGCTAAACAATCCAATCACTGAGCTTAAACCATAGCTGAGGATCTTGGGTA
Source organism: Pseudochaenichthys georgianus (assembly GCF_902827115.2). Classification (NCBI taxonomy): domain Eukaryota; kingdom Metazoa; phylum Chordata; class Actinopteri; order Perciformes; family Channichthyidae; genus Pseudochaenichthys; species Pseudochaenichthys georgianus. The sequence continues at coordinate 20,314,975 of NC_047511.1, read as the reverse complement.
ATCAGTTCAGTGGCTGCCTATCTGTTTCCGGTTATTTTATTTTGAAATTCAGTTCCTGACGGACGCCAAAAAAGCCCGAGATTATAGAATTAAACAAATAAATATAAACAAGGATAATTGTGTGTTATTGATGAGTAAATAACAGTGTGTTATTTAGAAAATAATAACAAATTAGAAGGAAAAAAGATAGATTTCAGTATTCTGAGGCTCTGAGCCCCATTTATTTTCCTCATGGACGGCAAAAAAAGTCAGACATTATACGATTTAAAATAAAAACAATAATCGTGGCTTGATATTGAGTAAGAACATGTTTTTATGAACCACACAGCTTCCGGTCTTCCAAGACCTGAACGGACAAAAAGACGTGCTGCAGGCACGAAACATACTACCAATAGAAATACATTGCTTTTAAAATCGTTCTGTGTGACACGAAAAAAAGGGGGAAATCGTGTTGGTGAACACGAATCAATAGATTAAATGTTGTGACTATAACACAAAATGCCGTGAGACATACATGTAACAAAATAAAAACAATGAGGATTCAAATTGTTCTTAAGAAATACAAAAAAAGATGTTGGCTTATAAAATATCATTCTTTACTTTAGAAGGTAGTGTTGTGGAACGTTCTAGGATACATAAATAGATACATAATGAAGGTCAAACCATCACAATAGAGCTCTAGCTTCCTTGTTGGTCTAAAAAAATCCCTACTGTTATTGCTTCTGGTGATTGCACAAGCATAACAGAGTAACGTTGTCGGACTTATTACCCTAAAATGAATTTGTGTTGATACCCAACATAGTGCTGGACCTCATAAAACAACAAGAGAGACGCACTCACTCACTAGTCTGGCAATGCGTTGAATGAATGTCCATGTCAGCATACTAACATGCTCACGATCACAATGCTGTTATTACGCAAGAACAATTCTATCTACAGTATGTTTACCATCTTAATTTAGCAACATTTCTTGATTAGCACTAAACCCAAATACACTTGAGACTCAAATAAACATAAGTATTTTACCCAATTGTTGACCCGATGACGATGCTCTGTATTTAGCCAATGCTGATTTAATTGTTTATTTATTTCCTCAAAAAAATTAATTGTTACAAATTGGAAGTATTTATTAGCAATGAAACAAAACCAGTTGCTTAACAAATTAAAGCTCAATTGATTCTAGTATGTTCATGTGCCATTTAGGAGTTGTAAGCATGTATCAAAGATTATCAGGATAACATTGTAAATCTTGAATATCTGGACATTTCTAAATCATGCCATGGCTACTACAATTGTTAGCATTCATCCTGATGGGTACATGATGTTATAACCACATTTATTGGCAATATTTCCAATTGTTGTTGAGACATCTCACTCTAAACCACAACTGTGAACCTCATGGTGACATTAGAGGAAAAGTCAAGGGGTCTCCAAAGTCATGAGGATTCATCATTTGGGGAACAGCATGGACATTTCATGGATATCCATTCAATCGTGAAGGACAGACTGACATTGCCATCTCGAGTTCCATGCCTCTAGCTTGGCCACATCAACTGACCACAAATAAGAAAGGCTATCTTGAGAGCAGAATATGTCATTTGAAATCCTTTTTAAAAGTGAAACAGTAGCCCCTTTCTACCTTCACACTGATAAAAAACGGTACGTATATTCCCCTGTGGTGCTGCAGTGATGTTCGTCTTCTTCACCTCCAACTAACTTTCTGCCTGTCTCTGACTTTTTCAGATTTGAAGCATGCCCCAATGTCACCGCTGAGGTGTATATGCGCGCATACCTGACTCCATGCATCAATGACTGTGGGACGTATGGACAGTGCAAGCTTCTACGCACAAACAACTATCTTTATGCTGCCTGTGAATGCAAAGCAGGTAAGAACTTCCCTATAAAATCTGTAAATCATGTTCAGTGTATTCTTCAGGCTCACATGGAGAGCTTGTTTTCTCCTTCTCTGCTGATTTGATTCAGTGCACACTTTGAATGTGCACTGAATTCAGATTAGGTGGTCTATTTATGTCATCTTTGATTCTATTTCAATGTACGCTTTTTGAAATTCTATTTGCATTTACTAAACCCAGTTATGGAAGCCGGTAACCAACAAAGCATAGCAAGTTGTTTGATAGAAGTCGATGAATAGTTGTACAAATTTGGTGTACTACGTTGTCTTTCATTGTTAATCACTAATTAATTATCAGCAAGAAGCGTGACCATGAATTCATAAGTGAAAGTGATTTTCAGCAGTCAAAAGCTTTTTTGCATACAAGATAAGATATTACTTTATGTAAGGGAATTAGGTCATCACTGCTGCAAATATTTTTTAATTAGTTTGAACATACATCATGCAGTGTGACAAGTGAATGGGAGACAGCAAGGTTAAATGGGACAGGTATCTTTTCAGAATTGACCTAGCAATGCTGCGATCAAAGTGCAGCTGTTGAATGAGTCATACAGCGGCCAGGTATTAATCTTCTAATATAAGCCAATAATACACCCTCTTAATTACGAACAGCATTTCAATAAAAGATGAGCTTATGAAACTAAACAAAGCGCATCCTCTGGGGCTTTTAAAAAAATCCTGCCTTTGATGTTCTTTTATCAGAGCTGCTTTCTTTTCAGTTCAATTCATTGTCATACTTCATATGTGTGACTGCTTCCTGGCAGGCGCTTTGCATTCAGCACTTGCCCTTGCCCCGTCTCACACTGAAAACTCTCCGTTCAACAGTGCTCACAAATATTTAATTCACACTGTCGTATCTAATCCAGCCATTTTTGAAGATTGAATTAAAGAAGCAGAGCAGGGGTGTTTTTTCTCTAGATGAGTTCACACCAGGAGACTTGGTTAGAAAATAAACAACCTCTCATTTATCTGTTTTGATTGTTTTTCACAGAGATTTCTTTTTTTACAAGGGCCCATGGATAATTCATCTTGTCAAGAGATACATCTACATACATTTTTAAATACTTAACATTCTAAAGGGTTAAAACTTCAAGACAACTTTCTTAAAGTCTATTCACAGTTTTTGGGAAGTCAGAAACCATTTTAACTCAAGTTTCTCTTTTCCAACCTTAAAAAGCCTGGGAACACAACAGCTTTCTTTTCTCTTAGATGTCTAGTTTCTCAGATCATCATACAGTGTAGTACTGACTGTGTGTCTGTGTGTTAGGTTGGGAGGGCTGGGGATGCACAGACAACTCGGAGGCTTACTCCTACAGCTTCCAGCTCCTCTCCACCCTGCTGCTCTGCCTCAGTAACCTGATGTTTGTCCCGCCGGTGGCCATCGCCATCCGGAGCCACTACCTGCTGGAGGCTTCAGTCTACATCTTCACCATGTTCTTTTCCACTGTGAGTGACTGTCACACAAACACAGTGGTGCATGTTCCATCCACTAATAATAACAAAGTAGACCTAAAAAGATGTTTGGGTCTGATAATAGCACAAACAGTAGGAAAGATGCATTATTGGTTTACTTTGCATGGAAAAACTAATCTTGATATCTGTCAGTAGACTGCAAACTACAACACATGGCTGCAAACATTAGACATTTTAAAATATAACAAACCGGTATATGCTTTGTACATGTTTAGTGAGGATAGATAATGTATGCATTTGTTTGGCTTCATTCATACCAATGGTTAAAATAACAATTTTAGATCTAAATCAAGGCCAAATTAAAAAAGCTCACCACATGAAGATAGTCTAGCGAAGGCAACAACCAGAGCATAGCATCCAGCTCTTCATACAATGATGTACATGTCAGCTCTTGTTATGGAATAATTTCATAATAAATAACTTTACTAATCCAATTCCTGATGTGTTGTTTCTGTCACATCTTCTTGTGTGTATAACCACTCACTGCCTTCTCCCTCTCCTCTGACAGTTCTACCATGCGTGTGATCAGCCGGGTATTGTGGTCTTCTGCATCATGGAGTACGACGTGCTGCAGTTCTGTGACTTCCTCGGCTCGCTGATGTCAGTGTGGGTCACTGTCATTGCGATGGCCAGGCTAAAGTCCATCATCAAACAGGTAGGCACCTACTGTAGATCTCATTATACTTCAAGGGAAGTCAAGTGACATTTTGATTATAATTAAATGTATTATGTCAACAGATTTCACATAACTGTATAAGGTTAGTTAAAAAGCAATAATATGAAGTTTAAAAAAAAACAATTAGGTTCAACTTATATAATATTATTGCTTTCAACTAACTGATATATACTACTGATATCTGATTATGATAACTTAATACAGTTATGTTTAATCTGTTGACATAATACATTTAATTAAAGTCAACCATTCAGTTTTTTCAGTTTCACTATTTTAATGGAGCTGTATTCTTACCTAATATTCCAACTAATGGCCACTTTTGTTTCCAAGGCAGTTGAGTTCACTACATAACATGCCCAGAATTCAAGTGGATGAGGTCATTAAAGTGTCCACCCACAACAAACCCAGATTGTGTCTCTAAAGAGAGTTATAGCCTTTCTAAACAGAAACTCAAGACTGGTTAGATTTGCTTGTGCAGACATCAAGAATTAGACATCGATAGACCATGCCTGTCCACTGTCATGCGTTTATTATGACAGCACCGAGACTGAGAGGTCAACCTTAGCGGTCGACAACTTGAAAACTATGAAATAAACAGGGATTAGAGGATGCACAAGTAGAGCTGTGAAGGAGAAAATATAAATGAGTACCACATATGCCCAAATGTGTAGTTATTAATCAGAAGATCAATGTGTTAGAATCAGCAATGCCTCGTGCTAAATTCTCCGGTTGTTGACATATTGGTGGATAACAGTAAACACTAACAGGTGCACCTTCTCCCTATGTCGCTCCATGGCTGCCCACCAAGATGGAGCATGCGTGTGTGTGTGTGTGTGTGTGTGTGTGTGTGTGTGTGTGTGTGTGTGTGTGTGTGTACACATGTCCATAAATGAGGGAGGGGTAGAGGGGGCGGAGTAGTGGGAGGGAGGGAGAGTATACAAACAGCTGCTGTCCTCTAGAGTTTTCATTTTTTGCCGAGCACTGCAGTCTGCAGTCACTAATCAAATCGCACATGTCCGGACTGGCAAGTGGAGTTGTGTGTTTGTGTAATAGATGGAGACTGTGTGTGTGTGTGTGTGTGTGTGTGTGTGTGTGTGTGTGTGTGCGCGCGCGCGCGTGCGTGCGTGCGTGCGTGCGTGTGTATGTTTGTTGTCTGTGTATGTGCGTGTTGATTTGTTTGTTTATGTCCATGACCGCAGTAGAGGGCAAAGGACCCAGCAGCACCTCATAGTGTTTTGTTTGTATGTGACTTTTAGACCTCCAAAGGCTGAAAAGTCATCACAATTATGTCAGCAGAATATCTAACAACGACATTTTGTCTTCAGTAGAATTGTTTTATCTTAATTTGCTGAAGGTCATTGCCTCAGAATCATATAAATCAAACAGGATAATTATGTTTAATATCATTTTGATCTAATCTTTGTCTGTTTGGGAACTCTTTTATTGAGCTGTTATGGTACCTTGTCCTCACCAAAGTTATTGCTGAGATCTGGGTAAGACAATAAAACAATAGTGTTCAGACAATCAAAACATTTAAGACAGACTTTTTTAACCACATGAGGTTAAACCGAAGTAAACACAGCTGAAAGATGTTGCCAAGAAAAATACATTTACAAGCACAGTTGCGGGAATTATGCTATGTCAAAGTTGAACCTCTGTACACTGCTTGGACTGTAAGAAGTGAAAATAGTCACTGTGTCAACCATTGGCTTGTCACAGGATAAGGCATATTTAAGCTACCAAAATGTTAGCATTATCTTTTATGAACTAAAAAACATTAAGGGAAAGGAAATCAGGTGAGAAGTATAGGTTTATTTCTCATAGACTCTCATAGACTAGACCTCTATATAATCTGACTTTCAAGGGGTTCATCTACAGCTCCTGGAACTATTAGGCAATGTCCTCCCCTATGTCTCCCCCTTCCACTACTGTACCTCTCAAAGAAGGCACTTAAAGGCACCTCTGCAATGGCTCCAGATTTCAGAGCTGGAGGGAGCATCTTGACAAAACGTGATGGATATAGAAAACAGCCATTTTAGGTTTTGATGTTATTTTATATTTTCTCTTTCAAGTTAGCTCATATAACAATACAGAAACACAATGTCTTGCTATTATTACATGTTTATTTTTATTATGGGGAAGAGATGGTGAAGACAAGGTCATAAATGTATCCATTGACTATGAAATTAGATTAAAGCTTTTCGTAATTAAGAGGGTGTATTATTGGCTTATATTAGGAGATTAATACCAGGCCGCTGTATGACTCATTCAACAGCGGCCCATTTGATCGCAGTATTATAGGTCTTACCTTGCTGTCTCCCATATGCTCTTCACTATCTTAGTGTTCCCAACATTTATTTTCCCTATTCTTTACTAAGCATGGTCCTTGTAACACAATGTATTGAGGCACTGGCATTGGACATGTTGTAATCCATATGTACTACAGTCTTTATTACTGCATATAAGTAAGCATGAACATATATGTGGCAGATAGAAATAGACTTTGTACTAGGATTCCCGAAGGCTTGTCTGTCACAGCTACAGATAATAATTCATTACAGCTAAACCTCAAGCCTGCATACAATACACATGCATGTTATGGCGCCCCTGTCTGATCCATGGTGCAGTATGACTGATGACTCGTGCTGCCCAGAGTCCTCGGGCTGCTCCACGCTGCTCCTCTCCTTCTCCGTCTGTGCCAATTATTCCTGCTCTCCTGCAGCACAGGTCTTCCCTTTCCGTCTCCAAAATCCCCAATTCCTCCTCACGTGCCCTTCCAGACAGAAGAAAGCAGACCTCAGGCATCCTGCACAGGCTTAAGTTCTCCCAAAGCTGTGCAGCCCAGTTTATTGATTTTTTTCCCTCTCACGTTATTTCTTTCATATCCTGTGGCTTTATGTCAAATTGTGAGCTTGACCAAAAAAGTTAAACCGGCAATATTTATAGCATGGACTTCTTTTGCAAGTGTTTTTTTTATTTTTTATTACTGGGGCTCTCAGTCATTAAATAAAGTTCAGTTGGTGTATCGTTCTGCAAACACTTCATCGGAGCTCTGTTATTTTATGCACTGATGACACGATTACTTAATAGCAGGCTTTTAACTTGACTTTTTCACATTTGTGAAAAGCCTGGTCTTGTAGAAGCTGTTAACATTACAGGATATGGTTGTGATGTTTTCTGTATCAATGGATACCAAATATGTTGTGCTATTACGAGGACAAAAAGTCCAGTTTTGAATTGTACGGGAGTTAATGTGCATTTGTTGAGGACTGCAGATAAATCAACTGCATGCCACACTGTATATGAGATTGAGTCATAAGAATACGCTTTATCAAGCTCTGACAACACAAACAGCACCTAAATGTTTTAACTTTAATTAATAGGATCAAATGATTGGTGTTGGTTATTTCAGGGAGGGATTACGTACTGCGAACCTCAGACTCTGGCATACTTTCAATTGCCCTTTCCTGTCTCCGCACTTTTTAGGGATTGTGCATCAGTGTTGCTGCCCAAACCTTCTAGGACTCCCTCCCTGCTGAAATCCATAATGCCCCTTCTCTAGACATCTTCAAATATACCCTGGAAACTCATCTGTCTAAAATAGCCTTCCAACCTTAGTTACTCATCCCCCTGCGCTCACAGACAGCGCCACACTACGCCTCATCTGTCTTATGTCTCCTTGTCTGTTTTCTTCTATTTGAGACATTTACATTTTGAATTGTTTATTTCAAGTCTTTTAATTTCTCCAATGCCTTGTCTTTGTATGCTGCTGCAACGCAAACATTTCCCAAATTGGGATAAATAAAGTACTTTTTATCTTGTCTTATCTTATCTTCTCTGTGTCCCAATGTACCTAGAGTGTGTTTTGGCGCTAAATAAATGTTCTTATTTATTTATTAGTTGGTAATAGAGAAACAATTGAATATGTCAAGCTATTTTAATTCTCCTTTACTGTAGTTTTCCATTTCTTACTAATTGACGTACACACACACACAAGGCATTTTCCCTGCCCGTTTGTGCTACATTCCAGCTTTTTTGTAGCAACACAGTTACAGCTACAATGGACCTCCATGAATGTAGCCGCTGTGTTAAAAAAAGTTGAACCCGCATCCGAAAAACAGGACACAGGTGCAGAAAGAAAGAAAGAAGATGTAGTTCCACATTTAGTAACTGACAATCGTGTCCAGGTGTTTTAGTAACCGTCAATCATTTCTAAAAGACTTCAAAGGTTTTGTCGCCATTTTTATACAATGTCAGGAGGAAATTACATTTATGACAGTTTTACTCTCTCCAAAACCACTGATGTGTTGTGTCCTGAACACACAACTATCCTGTTATTTACCAAGGCAGTAACAGTGTCAGTGGAGTTTATGGAGGGCTGTTATTGATCCATGTGTTTTTTGTCAAGGTGCTGTATCTGCTGGGGGCGATGTCTCTGTCTATGGCTCTGCAGCTAGACCGTCACGGTCTGTGGAACCTGCTGGGACCCAGCCTGTTTGCCCTGGGCATCATGGCCGTGGCATGGGTAAGGACTATTCTTGTATTTACTGCATAGTAGAAGACTAGACAAGAAGAACAGATCTAAAAGCTGATTTATTCCATATTGAGTTCATCTGCATTTAAAAACGGTATAATTGCAAAAATTAACCATTCCAAGTGTAACCAGTTCATTGGAATATACCAATAATAAAGGCATTTAATAAAGGTGTTACTCTTTGTAACACACAGTATGCTCTTGTATGACACAATTATAAATATAGGCTTCTTAATCTTCTCGAGGTAAAGACAGACTTTCCTCTTAGAAAATGTTACTACTTACAGCGTGTGGTCTACAAGGGATGAAAGATGATTCATTTTAATACATGAAGTGTGTTTGACATTCGTAGACAAGCTTGTTGAAACATTCAGATGAAATGTGTCAGCACTGTTCATCTATTGTTCCTCATGCTAGTAAGTGTAAAAGGATTTAAAACATCATTTAAGATTAGTGCTGGAGCATGGCTAAAAACTGTGTGTTTCTGACCAGTGAAGCTATTTTACATTAGTATGGAAGGGGCTTTAAAAGCTTTGCAGCCTGTGGGTATTAGTCATGGGTTGTAGTTTCATTATAAGTCAGCTTGTACTTCCACTGACTCTTCTCCGAGTCATAATGTGCTCCCTGAACTGAAAAGATAAAAAATAATAGTCTTTCAGGCAAGGTTCTTGGAAAAAAGCCTTTCACACCAAACCCTCTAACATGAGTTTGAAAACAAGGTTTGTGGCTTCCTTGGAGAAAGCTTTGCTCTGAATAAAGTGTGGGAGTTGTAGCACTGTGAATTATCTTTCTGTGAGCTGCAGGATCCTACACAAACTGTGGGAGATAAAGTAATGTTACAATTCCTACGTGTAAATCATCCAGTTTAAGGACACAATATATTTGACCATAGAGATGAGATTAACAGCAGTACTTCCGGATTCATGCAGGGCACTAGTTTATCATTCAAATGTGAGTGCATTTGGAGTTTACATAAAGCCATTGGCTTCAACTATGTTGCTCTTTTTCCTTATAAGGCTTAGCTCTAGCATATTTGTAGAGAGCTTGTTGACATATGTTATTTGACAAATGTAAAACATCATGTTCTGGTTTACTGTTACTTTCATTATCAAATAAAGGACTAAATGCAAAAACAATACTTTTATGAAAAAAAGAAAGCAGTAAAATAAAGTCTCAAACACAGCGTATTTATCTACATACGACAATGACCTACAAGCCTCCTGACCACAGTATTTAAATAAGCACAGCAACTTAAAACATAAAATGCAAGTTATGCTACTGTTTCAAATGTTTAAAGTAACACTTGCTCGAGCTTTGATTACCCACCACTTCATAATTTATCAACAGTTCAATAGTCTGCATTTCAGCACCGCCTCCTCAATCCCTCAGTTTGAGTGCTGCACATTTTCTACAAGAGCCCTTTCATTTCAACTTGTCATGTTTTTGCAAAGCCTGGCATTCCGAATGTTCCCAGACACAACCGAATTAGATCAGTCAAGTGAAGGGCACCAGCGTCTGCTGCTCAGCTCTGCAGACGCTTCATGAGCAGTAAGAAGGAGGGGAGAAGTTCAGATCTGTCAATGCCAAAAATCCCTAACTCAAACTAAACGAGGTCCCTGACTTGTATACATGACAAGACCATCCTGGTCTAATTTTTTTGTTTTAACCAAAAGATGATGCAGTTTCTAAGGGACCGAGTTCCTTGAATTTGCTTAACATAGATTATTAGCAATGAAATAAAATGCATACATAATCAAGTCATTTTATAGTCAATTAGAGCCATTTTACTGCCAGAATACATGTCATAATTTGTGTCTTTCATGAACAACTTATTTGGCAATGTCCGGATTCTTACTGCTAAAACAATCTAATGCAAGCAATCAGTGTTTATGAACCGATGAAAATAGAGTCTGAAATCAATAATGAAGCATTCTCTAAACGCTGTTTAGGAAGAAACTAAATGCACGTCTCTCTGTGCCACATGTTCAGCAAAGATTGAGTAAATGTTCTGTTTTATACAAATTGAGACATTGTATACAGTTAGTGCCAAGAATAAATATATTTATAAATAAAAAATATAGCAAAAGCTGTGACGGCCCAATTGCTGATGACCAATTGAAAGCCTCTATCAGCTGATTATGATCCTTGTGATGTAGGCTGCAGCAGTAGTCATGAATGCTAATTTCAGGCAATAAAGCAGAGATTTATGAAAAATCCGACCCTCTGTTCCTCCATTCAAAGTAAACTGCCTGGTGGTCCATCACTCACATCCCATTGGTCTCCATTTTTTAATGTCTGTGCCATGTGTGATCTCCCACTTCAATAACCTGTTTTGACATGAAATGTGTTCATTAAATCAAAGAAGGAGGACGATTAAACATGGTGACCAGTGAGCAATAAACTTTATGGGTGCCTTAGTTTCCGAATCATTTTATGGAAATAAATGTACAGTATAGCAGATGTTGTTTCTTACTAATTGTCTTTGAAAGGACTTTAGAATTGGAGATTTGTTTACAATGTCTTAAACTCAATTTTAGCTTTTTGTGCAGATCGACCAAATCTCAACAAACTAATGTTGACTGGCACTTTAAATGTCCAGTTTTACTATACATTACTTTAAACGCGACACTGTTTCGTGGTGGACACGTTTGTTATACTCTCATTTACCTGTGTAACGTAAAGCCCAGAGGAGCATAACCCCATTTTCAATCAGTAATGAACTGGCTCTCTGATCATAAATACAAAAACACGTTCTTTCTGTTTCTATGCGGTTGTTACAGGTAGTTAAAGAATTGGGAAAATATATTGGGAAAATATTTTCATGGGTAAACAAATAGATCTCAGTATTTGAAGTTTTTTGGCATTGTGCAGTTATTTCCTGGAAATGACTCTTCTTGCTAAAATGTGATGACAGGTGATTTGAAATGAACACATGGAAAAAGAAAAAAGAATGAAAAGCCCTCTGTCAATGTTGTTCAACAGAGTTTCATGATGTTACTGACATTGGAACTAAAGTCAATTAAAGAAAAGAAAACCTAAATTCAACCAACTCCACTTCTCTATTATTATGCTCTTTGTCAGTGTAATTTCATAGCTCAAATAGATTACCATTTACAACTTCAGATTGGATGAATAACAGGTCCTAAAACCTTGTTTTATGTGTGTTGACCTGTCAGACGGTGCGCACCATCCGTCGGCGGCGTTGCTACCCGCCCACCTGGAAGCGCTGGGTGTTCTTCCTGTTCCCGGGCACCATGATCGCCACCTCCGCCGTGGCCCTCTACGCCTTTGTGGAGACAGAGGAGAACTACTTCTACATCCACAGCATCTGGCACATGCTGATCGCAGGGAGCGTGGGCTTCCTCCTCCCGCCTCGCGCCAAGCCTGACGCCAAGGTGACCCCGCTGAAGCGTAGGCGAGGCTGCGGCTATCAGCTGTGCGTTAACGAGCACGAGGAGCTGGGTCTGGTGGACCCCGCCATCATCTCCATCAACAGCATCTGCACCAGCTGATAAACTCCCCACTCCCAGCCTTTTAGCTTAGAGACACTTCATTGCCTTCTTTTACTTGGGAAATTCACAGACGGAAATTAAGCCACAGAACTTGAAAAAGCAATGTAAATATTGTAATGCAGATGTGACACATTGGATTTCTTATTTTGGTTGTAATTGTTATGGTTATTACTATCAATACAACTGTAATTATTATTATCTATAGTTAGAGTTGTTCTGATGAATTGTGGGTGTACAGTGACACACTGTTGTTTGTGAATATGTATTTAAAGTCAAAGCTGAAACACTGCTGCTATCTGACGGTGACTGTAAAACTGCTTCTGTTGGTTATTTATTGGTGGTCTTGTGAACAGGCCAGTTATTGTACTGTTGGGGGCACAGATCAGGGGAGAAGTGGGGGGTCATTAATCAAGGGCACAGCTTTTCTGGAATTCTTTTGAAATATATCTTTTGCACTGAGACACAAAAATGTTATTCTGTACATTTTTATAACAATATAAACTACAGTGTGCATCACAAATGTAAAACCTAGTTGTCTTGTGGAATGTTAGACTGTCTTTTGCAATTGCAATGTATCGCTTTTACACGAATGTGCAGATGTGGAACAGTTTCAAAGTTCAGTTGTCTGTTGAAAGAAAAGAGGAGAGGATTATTTAAAAGACCTCAAACCAAGACCTCACTTCCCTGTTATTTTCTGACAGGACCTGTGTGACACCACATTCATAAACAATAAATGTTTCCTTTCTTCCCTCAGTATCACTTCTGCTTTCGGAGCTTTTAAAATGTAGTGCAACTGTTGAATCTCCCACAAAGACATCATATTGCAATCCCTGCCCTAATGGAAACCAGTTGTACTCAGACAGTGAGATGAGACGCTGTCAACAACATCCTCCCAGGAATAGAGTGAGAGATGAATAATTCTCTAACAAAGCAGCAGTATGAAGGCAGCTTCAGAGCATACTGTTGATATGAAACCGCTGTCTTATATAAGGAATATGGCTCTTCGTGTATGCCTGTTTAGATGTGATCCATCGGCAGATCCACAGGATTTTTCATCCGTGTGTATTCTTTTTCTATCAAGTTATATCAGGAAGATGAACAAATTCATTATTTTTAATAAGCTAGGATTGGAGGTTGTACCTGGCCTTGACAACAAACCAATACACACATGATAGTGTGTGCTAGCGGGTCTGTGAGGCTGTTCTTAAAGGGGACATATTATCTTCATTTCCTGGTTCGTACATATATTGGGTTTCTATTAGAATATGTTGACATGCTTTAATATAAAAAAACACATGATTTTTCCCCATACTGTCTGAAGATTATTCACCTGCTGTCTGAAATCTTCCATTTAAGCCCCCCTCCCTTAAAAGCCCAATCTGTGATAACAAATAAACACACTTTTGATGTGGTCATAGAGCATTGGTAAAATTATAATATGCCTAGATGATGCAGATGGATGTAAGGGGATACAAACATTATTGCAATTCACTTGAATTGACCATGAATGTGTTTACCAAATGTCCATGCAAGTTATTCAAATATTGTTGAGATAGTTTAATAAAAAACAACATTTCAACTTGTGAAGAAATTCGATTTGGGAAGTATGTTTCTGTAATTGTATTCTAACCCAGTGTAGGTGGAGACTGGAGGACTGTTCACATTATGTTTGTCTAGCACAAACCTCATCTTCAGCGTACCTTGTGTGACCATAAACAACATTTCTATACATTTTTTACCACACAACCTAAATAATATAATGGGTATGTTAAGCTCTCTTCATCTCATCAAGAAGAAAAATAATGGTCTCCATTTCCTTTTTTTTTGTTCTAGCAGATAATTTAAGGAACAATATTCTTGTATGTGGAATTCATATTGAAAGGAAAAACAAAGTGCCCTTGAAATGCAAAATTAAACACAGGACAAATCAACAAAAAACGTTGTGAAGGGGTGTTTCAGGGCATCTCTCCACCCCTCCACTGCCATTATATTGAATGGAAATGTGTGTAATAAGAGACTTAATAGTCCAAGTAGAGTGTGCACCCCTTGGCGGGAATATAATGCCTGTGACTGTAGTTAATGAGACTAATTACACCAAATTGACAAGGTCTTAGATATTGAAATTTCAAACAGTGGGTATCTTTGTACTTCCACCACACATGCAATAAAAGAAAGTGCTTTTTTTGTATTCATGGATTCTTGGATACTTCCAACACGATTATTACTCTGACACACCATAACCCACCGCACTAGAGCAATTTCAGCTTGCCTTATTTGCATGGATCTTTTTCCTTGGGTAAATCCAGTCGAGTACAGAGCACGAATACAGCACTGGGCTAAAATATTATTGGCAAAAATATGTTTTTTGCCACTTTTTATCGTATTTTTCTTCATACCTATTGCAGGTTTACCTCATTTTTCAAATAATTCAGCCATGCTAGCACCTCTTTCAGGCTGTACTTAGGCATATAGATGATCAGAAAAGTTGGTATGTGGTTGGTATTGTGCATTTTATGAGCATGAATGTTGCTTCATTGGTACTGCAAAGGGCACCATACCCCTATAGTGCTCCCAAGGCGCTGCCCTCTGCTCCCTATACTTTGTTTGCTTATATGCAGAGTCTAAATGTCACCATGTGTGTTCTGCCTCGTACATGACTCAATCCAATGGGCCAATAAAATAGCTTGATAAAATGGGCAAATCAAATGGCTAAATACAATTGGCCAATGAAATGGCTCGATAAATATTTTTGAAGGTGTGTGGCCCAAACTGCCCATATTACAATTGATTTTCATCTTGACAGAGTTTCTTTTTTAAATTACCCTTGTGACGATTTTATGAGAACAATTAGAAAACCCTGTTTACAAAAATACCCATTATAAGTGTGAACAAGGCCTCAGCCTGATAGGAATGTGTGGATAATAAAAGGTTTTGTGTGATGATGGCACTGGAGAGAAAGTCAGGGGATCACCAAATAATATGTCTCAGGGGATCTTCCTGAGGGCGACACAAATGTGTGTACAACATTTGTCTACAATCCATTCAATATATATTCAGTCATATCCTTCAGATATTTCAATCAGCACTAAAGTGGTGGATTGACCGACAATGCCATAATGATGGTTGAACACTGTTATTTAAGCAAGTATTACTTGTTATCAAAATCAGGGTCTCAGAATTCACTTAATCCTTTAATGGCAACACTTCGCTTCTTCTAAACACATTCATTTATAGCATATACATGTCTGTGTTGGCCACAGTTTTCAATGAAAACTTTAAAGCATAGTAATTCATATTAAAGCGAAAACATTCCTTCAATTACACAGCAGAAAGGCGGGAAATAGATATTTTGTCAATAAATGGTTTTCTAGCAAATTAACAACATATTTAGTTTATTACAGTGCAAGAGCTATGTTATAGGTTGAATGTAGCTGTGTGTTTACCTGAAAAAGAAATCACAATCACAATGAAGTACATACATATAATCTTATCTTTTATGTTTTTTTATTTCAAAGGTTCAGCGAGTGTGAGTTTTAAATCCTTCAATAGATGCTTAAAGTTCAGGTTCTGTCTGAAAGACTGAGTTCTTTTGAAAGCTGTAGAGGAAGCACTTGAACTATACATGAACTTAATGCATCGGCCAGAAAAATACAGTTTGGCCTCCAAATGTACACTGTATAGAATGTATTTCCATTTCAGTGTCAACACAACTGCATGACAAGCATCCTAGAGCAAAACATGTATTGTTGTTTGTGCCACACTTGTGTCCAAGGTCGACACACAAAGAAGCATAATTTAGTCTAAGGAAAGAAATGCTGAAGATCTCATTGATGGAGGGTCCTCTTTCAGCCTCTTTTCATATCAGAGCTTTTGAATTTGAATAAAGACTCAATGGTGCATTTAACATGAAGTGTCTGTTGTCCACCATTAAACATGTAGGTCATCTGTCATGGTTTGCATGTCCATCTGGTGAGAGTTGTCTGGCCCAATGTTTGTTTTGCACAACTGCATAGCAACCAGGAATTATGGGGTCTTTTTATAGGACCAGATGTACCCTAGGATGCAAAACGGGTCCATAATGATATAACAGATGTTAGCTTAGGTCCAGTTATTCAATAATGTCTTGGATGGGCTAATAATGTCTTGGATGGGCTAATGTTTTCACAGGAAATAAACAAATCATTTCTAATGTTTATGGACAGATCAAAGCTTGTCTTACTGTGATCAAGCATCCATCAGTTAGAAGAGGCAGAGAAACTCTTATTTTCACTGCAACAGATAACAGTTCAGAGACTAAGGGGAAAGTGGCGACTCTTGAGTTTTATCCCAGCTACTGGACTCGGGGCAGCAGGTTAAATACTGTGGGGGAACAAGCCAGGCAACGATTAAAGCAGTTATAACTGAAGAAAGAAATAAGTATACTGCACATTTTCAAACCTGGAAAACTATTTTGCTAAGGGGTGAGGGTGTTATATAAAACCACAGGAAGCACATACATCTCAAAACAGCATTATTAAACTACTCTGCTTTCTAGTTATCCCTTATGACAGCCAGTTCCCACTGTACAGCCACTACCTGCTGGTCTGAGCACAGACAGGCTCTCAGTGTGCAGCCAATCAATATCATGTTACTGTCATCTCAAAGCACTCCTACGCTGCTCTATTACATTACATTTTCTTATGTACCCGCAGGTGATTCTTTAACATGTAATTCTTTGCTTTAGACAGAGCTACTAAGTACAAACCAGAGTTTCTCTAGTAAACTGGGAAACGTTTTTTTTTTAAAGATTAGGAGAAGGCTGTGAGGTGACATCATTTTAATCGTTGCAATCATGTTATTATCCCTTCTAAAAGGATTATCCTCTTTTGGCTCAATGCATATGGTAATCAAAGAATCAGGTTCTTTCACCCACCAAAACACATCTGACAGATAAATAGTTATCTAGTATTTAGATCATTCAGGGCATAGCAGGCATGTTTGAAAGAGTAGGGAGCTGCCTACAACAGTAACAAATACAGCCTACAATTTGTTGGCAAGTTATACTTCGGAATAATTAATACTATTAGCTATGGAGGGTTTTAAATGATCCTGAAACAAGAGGCATGGAAGGGTGAGGAACCAGGGTAGATCTAAATAGCTTCACATCTCTGATTCGGCTGCACGCTCCGCTCTATCTCCAAATTCCTGTCAGCACATACCAAACCCAAACACATCAAGCAGACAGGCTGGCAGTCTGATGGGACCAGAAAGGTCATGCTACATTTCAGATGCCGTGTAGAGAGGGATCGGCCGAATGTTGAAGCTTGAAGATTTATTGAAGTCTGTCCTGGGCATATACCGGTAACTCGACACAGACATCTGTCATACAGGACTAAATGATGGCTGGCTTTTGAAACTGTGAAAAGCCTTGGGGTAGAAGAGTGCTAATGATGTTTGCAGTTTAAGATGCAATTATTATGTGGGGCTTCAAAATGAAGGGTGCTTGTCCTTGTAGTTTAGTCTCAAATGTGAGTGCTGCTGGTCAGAGGGAAAAAGGCTTTAATTATAACTCCTCAATGTCAACACTGTTGTGATTGTTGAGAGGCCAACTTGCTCCGAGTGTTTTAAACTTTTTCCAAGTTTCATGAAAGTTAACAAAAGAAAAGCACTCAAAGCCTTCATAAAGTCAGTATCCATGATTTCCTATCAGTGTAAAATGTCATGTATTTTAAAGCTGACATACAAATGTGAAAGGAGTTGCTCATAGTGATGAATTTAAAGATAATTAAAACTTTAATCTGCAGCTTACCACCGGGTTAATGGACATTTTCCCAAACCAAACACAACTCTAACAACTCGTTCCCTCAGAAGTTGGTAGAGACCGAAAACAGAGTTAGAAGAGAGTGAATATTGAGCTTGAAACCAGACTCTAAATGAATAATACAGTTGCTTTGTAACTGCTGGATGTGTAATTAAGTTTGGCATATCCACCCCAAAAATCATGAATTTGAGCCCAAAAAAACAAGTACTGTCAGTTTAAGTAATCACCATTTCATCTCCAGCATTCACATTTCTTACTTATATGTCACTTCTATTCCCACAGATGTATTAGCATTAGCATTTAGCAAGTCATGAGGTAGCAGAATGACCTTTGTATGACTGTTATGTCATATTTTATAAATTATAAATGAATACTGATGTTTAACTGTTTAAACAGCTGTGAATAAATACATGATCTATATTCTGATAGATTGTGTGATTTACATATTTGAATCATAATTCAAACATTGAGCAATCTCTTTGTTTATAAACTCAGGAATCTTAGTGCCACAGTGAGTTTGACTATCTGTGGTTTGAGCCAAATGTCTTGATGGATTGACATGAAAGCTTGTAAAAACAATGATTTCCCCCTCTCACGATGATTTCACTTTGGTGATCTCCTTACTTCTTTTCACCCCCATTTGCATTGCAACTAAAAACATGTAATTATGCTAACTCACAATGGTTAACAAGGTAAACATACAATTATAATTGTTGTGTTTCTTTTTAAGTGAGCATGTTCACGTTAGCATTTAGTTTAAAAAAATGTTGTGTTAAAGAGTTGCTGTCAGAATCGCTAGAACGGCTGATTTGTTAGTAATTATAGTTTGGCACGTTTTTTTCAGCCACATCATTACAACATAAACTGATAGTGTTGCAGAAATTATACTAATAATAATAATAGTAATGATTAACTGCAGAATGTTTGCCTACGATGGTTTGTAAATTCTAAAATCTAAAAATGTCTACTCTTTGCTCATGGTGTAGATGCATTTGAGTAACTGTACTGTACTAAGTTAGCGCTGAGCTCCAGTCTGCCATGTTCAAAACAACAGATCAATCAATCAATCAATCAATGTTTATTTATATAGCCCAATATCACAAATGTTACATTTGTCTCAGTGGTCTTCACAGTGTGTACAGAATATCAGTATGACAATACGACACCCTCTGTCCTTAGACCCTTACATCGTACAAGGAAAAACTTCCGAAGAAAACCCAGTTTCAAGGGAAAAATGGGAGAAACCTCAGGGAGAGCAACAGAGGAGGGATCCCTCTCCCAGGACGGACAGACGTGCAATAGATGCCGTGTGTAAATTGAAAAGATAATACATTTTCAACATATGTAGTCCAGATGTTTGGAAATGCATGTGTGTATAATAGGAAGATGAATCCACGAGGATATCCATCCAGGACCGATGATCCAGGACCACAGCCACGACTCAAGATCCAGCGCTCGCGATCCAGGACACAGGACCGCAGGATCATCCATGACTCCGGATCCCGGCGTATATATACACCAAAAAGAAAGAAATGTGGGGAAGCTGGGTTAATCGGAACATGAGAGTACACAGGTACAGACAGAGAGAAGGAAGAAGTAAGATGTCCCCCGACAAACTAAGCCTATATCAGCAAAACTAGGGGCTGAATCTAATCAGCCCTAACTATAAGCTTTATCAAAAAGGAAGGTCTTAAGCGCACTCTTAAAAACGGATAGGGTGTCTGCCGCCCGAACACAAACTGGAAGCTGATTCCACAAATGTGGAGCTTGATAAGAAAAGGCTCTGGCTCCCACTGTACTTTTAGAGATTCTAGGAACAACCAACAACCCTGCATTCTTGGAACGCAATGCCCTAGTAGGACAATAGGGTATAATGAGTTCTTTAAGGTAAGATGGCGCCTGCCCATTAAGGGCTTTGTAGGCGAGAAGAAGAATTTTAAATTCTATCCTGTGTTCTATAGGGAGCCAGTGTAAGGCAGCCAGAACAGGAGTAATGTGGTCCCTTTTCCTAACTCTGGTTAGTACACGAGCCGCAGCATTTTGAATCAGCTGAAGCGGCTTGACTGACTTCTTGGTACTCCCTGATAATAAAGAGTTACAATAATCCAGCCTAGAAGTAACAAATGCATGGACTACTTTCTCTGCATCGTTTTGAGGCAAGATATGCCTGATTTTTGCAATGTTACGTAGATGGAAGTAGGCGGTCCTTGAAATTGATTTTATGTGGGCGTTAAAGGATAAATCCTGATCAAATATAACACCAAGATTCCTTACAGTCTCACTGGAGGCCAAATTAATGCCATCCATAGTTAGTATATCTTTAGATAATTTGTTTCGTAGATTCTTCGGGCCAAGTACAATAACTTCAGTTTTGGTCGTGTTTAACATCAAAAAGTTTAAGGTCATCCACGTTTTTAAGTCCTTAAGGCAGTCTTGAATTTTATTTAGATGATTAATTTCATCAGGCTTGATTGATAAATATAGTTGAGTATCATCCGCATAACAATGAAAGTTTACAGAATGATTCCTTATAATATTGCCTAACGGAAGCATATATAATGTGAACAAAATAGGTCCGAGCACTGAGCCCTGTGGCACTCCATGGCTAACTTTGGTTTGCGTGGAAGATTCATCGTTGACACGTACAAACTGAGAGCGTTCAGATAGATAGGACCTAAACCAGCCTAAAGCAGTTCCCTGTATGCCAACTAAGTGCTCTAGTCTTTGCAATGGGATATCATGGTCGATAGTATCAAATGCAGCACTGAGAAAAACAAGAATAGAGACAAGTCCCTTGTCTGAGGCTATTAGAATGTCATTTGTGACTTTAACCAGAGCTGTCTCTGTGCTATGGTGTGTTCTAAAGCCAGACTGAAAATCTTCAAATAAATCATTGTTTTTTAAGTAATCACACAACTGTTTTGCGACCGCTTTCTCAAGAATCTTTGAGAGGAACGGAAGATTAGAAATAGGTCTATAGTTGGCTAAAATCTCTGGATCGAGGTTGTGCTTTTTAAGAAGCGGTTTTATCACTGCTACTTTGAATGATTGTGGAACATAGCCTGATAATAAAGACATATTCATAATATTTAATAAAGAAGTGCTAATTAATGGAAACACTTCCTTCAACAGCTTAGTTGGAATTGGGTCTAACATGCACGTTGATGGTTTAGAAGAGAGAATCATTGAATGTAATTGTTCAAGGTTTATGGCTAAAAAGCATTCTAGTTTACTATCTAGTGTAATATTAGAACTTACGTTTCCGGGAGCTGTTGATAACACTATACTGGTCAAAGGCAAGAGGTCATTAATTTTGTTTCTAAGAGTAACAATTTTATCGTTAAAAAAGCACATACAATCATTACTACTGAGTGCTATGGGAATAGAAGGCTCAATGGAGCTGTGGCTCTCTGTCAGCCTGGCTACAGTGCTGAAAAGAAATCTTGCATTATTCTTATTCTCATCTATTAATGAAGAGTAGTAGGCTGCTCTCGCTTTACGCAGTGCTTTCTTATATTCATTGAGAGTAATATGCCAAATTAAACGAGATTCTTCAAGTTTAGTGGAACGCCATATCCTTTCAAGTTGTCTAGATTTTTGCTTTATTTTGCGGGTTTCGGCATTATGCCATGGAGCTAATCTATGTTGTTTTATTTTCTTCTTTTTCAAAGGAGCAACAGAGTCTAATTTTATTCGCAGCGCATCTATAGCACTATCAACAACATGATCAATTTGGGGTGGTGTGCATTTTGTATAAGTTTCCTCCCCTACATGCAGACATGCTATCGAGTTAAGTATTGGTGGAATCTCTTCCTTAAATGTGGCTATAGCACTAACAGATAGGTTTCTGCTGCAAGAGCTTTTGACTAATGCTTTGTAGTCTCGTAATAATACTTAAAAAGTTACTAAGAAATGGTCGGATAAAGCAGGATTATGCGGTTCGACTAATAGTTGCTCAATTTCAATAAAGTTAGAAATCTAGGTGTAGTCATGGACTCTGACCTGAGTTTCAACAGTCACATTATAACAATTACTAAATCAGCCTACTATCACCTAAAGAATATATCTAGAATTAAAAGACACAGCAGGATTTGGAAAAACGTGTCCATGCTTTTATCTTCAGTAGACTGGACTACTGTAATGGCGTCTTTACAGGTCTCACTAAAACATCTATTAGAAAGCTGCAGCTAATTCAGAACGCTGCTGCTCGAGTCCTCACTAACACTAAGAAAGTGGATCACATCACTCCAGTTCTGAAGTCTTTACACTGGCTTCCTGTGTGTCAAAGAATAGATTTCAAAAATACTGCTGCTGGTTTATAAAGCACTGAATGGTTTAGGCCCAAAATACATTTCTGACCTCCTGCTAAATTATGAACCATCCAGATCTGTCAGGTCTTCAGGGACTGGTCAGCTTTCTGTCCCCAGAGTCAGAACTAAACATGGTAGAGCAGCGTTCAGTTATTATGCTCCAAATATCTGGAACAAACTCCCAGAAACCTGCAGGTCCGCTGCAACTCTGACTACTTTTAAATCTAGGCTGAAGACTTTTCTTTTTGTCGCTGCTTTTAATTGAACCATTCACATCTTAAACTGCACTGTAACCTTTATTCATGTATTTTTTCTTTTAATGTTTATTTTATTATCTTTGCTTTTTAATGACTGTTTTTAAATGCCATTTTCTTAATGTCTTTCATTTTTGTAAAGCACTTTGAATTGCCTTGTGTTGAAAGGTGCTATATAAATAAACTTGCCTTGCCTTGCCTTATTTTTGCTGTGCGTCTGTATGCTGCTGTTGCCACAACGCTACAAGTAGCCATGCCTTAACAAGCTCCACAGCCAGCAAGCAGTTCCTCTCCTGTGGATAGCGACACATCCTGATTGGCTCATTCCTCGCTATAAGCCCACAGTCTTCCCAATTAGGGGCTCTGACTTTTGCTTTGGGAGGTGAGGGACAGGGAGCACAGCAAGTTGGGTCAATCACTGGGTCGAGACAGGCCATCTAGGAACAGCTTCCTAGCTTTTCCATGGAGAAGATGGTATGTTGTAACACTGAAAATGCAGTGTTTTGAAAAGCAATTTTCTTACAGTTTCTGACAGTTAGTGATGTGCCTCTACACTATCTTGGAGATAATGGAGCTGATACTCACATGTTTATAAGTTGAGAAAAAGTGGAAAGGTGCCAATGCAGAGCCAGTAGCAACATTCTGGAGCTGTAACTTGAGCTTTCTGGCAATAAAATAGAAATAGAAAAATTGGTCTGATTCACATTATCAACGTACTAAATGGGAGCTAAGTGGGTGCACTGTGAAATGTTTGGCTGTAAAATTACAGTAAATTACTGGCTACTAGTTGCATGGATTTCACAGTAATTTACTGTAAATATTTCACAGTAATTGAATGTAAATATTTCACAGTCATTTACTGTAGATATATTACAGTAAATTTGAATAAAAGTACAACTAAATACTGTGACTTTACAGTTTCCATGCCCATGGAAGCAGTACAGAGCTGTGGTATTATAGATAGATAGATATCCATCCATCCATCCATCTTCTCCCGCTTATCCGTGGTCGGGTCGCGGGGGTAGCAGTTCCAGCAGAGAGCCCCAAACTTTCTTTTCCCTGGCGACATCAACCAGCTCTGACTGGGGGATCCCAAGGCGCTCCCAGGCCAACGAAGAGATATAATCCCTCCACCTGGTCCTAGGTCTACCCCTTGGTCTCTTCCCAGCTGGACGTGCCTGGAACACCTCCCTAGGGAGGCGCCCAGGTGGCATCCTAACTAGGTGCCCGAACCACCTCAACTGGCTTCTTTCGACGCGAAGGAGGAGCGGCTCAACTCCGAGTCCCTCCCTGATGACCGAACTTCTCACCTTATCCCTAAGGGAGACACCAGCCACCCGGCGGAGGAAACCCATCTCGGCCGCTTGTATCCGCGATCTCGTTCTTTCGGTCATGACCCATCCTTCATGACCATAGGTGAGGGTAGGAACGAAAATGGCCCAGTAGACAGAGAGCTTTGCCTTCTGGCTCAGCTCCCTTTTCATCACAACGGTGCGGTAAAGCGACTGCAGTACTGCTCCCGCTGCTCCGATTCTCCGGCCCATCTCACGCTCCATTGTTCCCTCACTCGAGAACAAGACCCCGAGATACTTGAACTCCTTCACTTGGGGTAAGGACTCATTCCCTACTTGGAGTGGACAGTCCATCGGTTTCCTGCTGAGAACCATGGCCTCAGATTTGGAGGTGCTGATCCTCATCCCAGCCGCTTCACACTCGGTTGCGAACCGATCCAGTGAGTGCTGAAGGTCGCAGACCGATGAAGCCATCAGAACCACATCATCTGCAAAAAGCAGTGGTGCAATCCTTAGTCCACCGAACCGCAGACCCCCTCCCCCACGACTACACCTCGAAATCCGATCCATGTATATTACAAACAGGATTGGTGACAAAGCGCAGCCCTGGCGGAGGCCAACCCTCACCAGATTGGATGGCCCTGAGTAGAGACCCCCTCACCCCATACTCCCGCAGCACCTCCCACAGTAACTCCCTGGGAACTCGGTCATACGCCTTCTCCAAGTCTACAAAACACATGTAGACCGGATAAGTGTACTCCCAAGCCCCCTCCAGGATCCTTGCGAGAGTAAAAAGCTGATCCGTTGTTCCACGACCAGGACGGAATCCGCATTGTTCCTCCTCAATCTGAGGTTCGACAATCGGCCTGACCCTCCTTTCGAGTACCTTGGAGTAAACTTTCCCGGGGAGGCTGAGTAGTGTGATGCCTCTGTAATTGGCACACACCCTCTGATCCCCCTTTTTAAAAAGGGGAACCACCACCCCGGTCTGCCACTCCTTCGGCACTGTTTCCGACTTCCACGCAACGTTGATGAGACGTGTCAACCATGACAGTCCCTCAACACCCAGAGCCTTCAGCATTTCCGGGCGGATCTCATCCACCCCCGGGGCTTTGCCACTGTGGAGTTGTTTGACGACCTCAGTGACCTTCCCCCGGGAGATTGGTGTTGATCCCCCGTCATACTCCAGCTCTGCCTCTAACATAGAGGGCGGAGTTGTCGGGTTCAGGAGTTCCTCAAAGTGTTCCTTCCAACGCCCTAACACTCCATCAGTTGAGGTCAACAACGTCCCATCCTTACTGTACACAGCTTGGATGGTTCCCTGCTTCCCCCTCCTGAGGTGTCGGACAGTTTTCCAGAACAACTTTGGTGCCGCCCGAAAGTCCTTCTCCATGTCTTCTCCGAACTTCTCCCACACCCGCTGCTTTGCCTCGGCCACGGATGAGGCTGCTGCCCTTCGGGCCTGTCGGTACCTTGCAACTGCCTCGGGAGTCCCCCGGGATAACAAATCCCTGAAGGCCTCCTTCTTCAGTCGGACGGCTTCCCTGACCACCGGTGTCCACCAGGAAGTTCGAGGGTTACCACCCCTTGAGGCACCTAGGACCTTGAGACCACAGCTCCCCGCCGCGGCTTCGGCAATAGAGGCTTTGAACACCGACCACTCTGGTTCAATGTCCCCAACCTCCACAGGAATGCACAAAAAGCTCCGCCGGAGGTGCGAGTTGAAGGCCTCCTGAACTTGGGCCTCCTCCAGACGTTCCCAGTTCACCCGAACTACACGTTTGGGCTTACCAGGTCTATCCAGAGGCTTCCCCCGCCACTCGACCCAACTCACCACCAGATGGTGATCAGTTGACAACTCCGCCCCTCTCTTTACCCGAGTGTCCAAAACATACGGCCTCAGGTCCGATGATACGATAACGAAATCGATCATGGACCTTCTGCCTAGGGTGCTCTGTTACCACATACACTTATGAGCATCCTTATGTTCGAACATGGTGTTTGTTATGGCCAATCCATGACTAGCACAGAAGTCCAGTAACAAACCACCACTCCGGTTCAGATCAGGGGGGCCGTTCCTCCCAATCACGCCCCTCCAAGTGTCTCCATCATTGCCCACATGTGCGTTGAAGTCTCCCAGCAAGATTAAAGAGTCCCCTTCAGGAGTCCCATACAGGACTCTTTCCAGGGTCTCCAAGAAGGCCGTATACTCTGAACTGCTGTTGGGTGCATAAGCACACACAACAGTCAGAGTTTTCTCCCCCATAACCCGCAGGCGTAGGGAGGCGACCCTCTCGTCCACTGGGGTAAACTCCAACAACGAAGCACCTAACCGGGGACTTGTGAGTATCCCCACACCCGCCCGGCGCCTCACACCTTGAGCAACTCCGGAGAAGAATAGAGTCCAACCCCTATCCAGAAGTAAGGTTCCAGAGCCGACGCTGTGCGTAGAGGTGAGCCCAACCAGATCCAACTGGTACCGCTCCACCTCCCGCACAAGCTCCGGCTCCTTCCCCCCCAGAGAGGTGACGTTCCACGTCCCCAAAGCCAGCTTCTGCCGCCCGGTCTGGCCCGGTCTGGTCCGTCGAGACCCTCCGCTTTCACTGCCACCCTTCTGGCAGCGCACCCGACCCCATCGTTGTTTCCCGTAGGTGGTGGGCCCGCGGGAGGGAGAAGCGGAGGTGTTGCCCACGTTGCCTTTTTGGGCTGGGTCCGGCCGGGCTCCGTGGCAAGCCCGGCCACCAGACGCTCGCCGACGAGTCCTCCTTCTGGGCCTGGCTCCAGAAAGGGACCCCGGGCTTCCTCCGGGCCGGGTATCCTCACTTCTTGTTTTTCCTTTCATGAGGTCTTTTGAACCAATCTTAGTCTGGCCCCTTGCCTGAGACCAATTTGCCATGGGAGACCCTACCAGGAACACAAGGTTCCAGACAACACAGCCCCCAGGTTCATCAGGGCACACAAACCTCTCTACCACGGTAAGGTGCTGGTTCTTCAGAGAGGTAGATATACATACTTTATTGTCATTTCAACAAGACACAGAGGGTACTATTAAAACGAAATTTCGTTGTACTGGCTTACAGGAACAGGACAATATAAAAACTTGCTAAAATTGTACATATAAATAAATAATAGTGACGTGGTGCTGATAAAATTAAAGATAAAGTGTGCGTTTAAAATATAAAGACTTACTATACATATAAATAAAATAGACATACTATATAAAAAATATGTGCTCTTTACACAGCGTAATGTCATCTTTATGTTACTGGTCTACTTGCTGTTCAGCAGTCTGATGGCATGGGGGAAAAAACTATTGCAGAATCTGACTGTTTTGCTCTTAATGCTGCGGAACCTCTTGCCGGAGGGCAGCAGGGAGAACAGAGCATGGTGAGGATGAGTGGGGTCTTTAAAAATGTTCTGGGCTTTTGTCAGGGAGCGTTTCTGAGCGGTGTCTCTGATGGGAGGGAGAGAAACTCCGATGATCTTCTCTGCTGTCCTGACCACTCTCTGCAGAGACTTCCAGTCTTTGGCGTTGCAGTCTCCCGACCAGATGGAGATGCCGCTGGTCAGCACGCTCTCTATGGTTCCTCTGTAGAATGTAGTGAGGATGGGAGGGGGGAGCTGTGCTCTTCTCAACCTGTGCAGGAAGTGTAGGCGCTGCTGTGCCTTCTTAAATAGTGATGTAGTGTGAGTGGACCAGGTCAGACTGCTTGTGATATGCACCCCCAGGAACTTGGTGCTGTCTATAGTCTTCACTGCTGTGCTGTTGATGTTGATGTCACAGGGGGGTGACAGTGCTTTTTTTCCCCCTGAAGTCGACAATGATCTCTTTTGTTTTATCGACATTCAGGATCAGGTTGTTGGTGTTACACCAGTCTGTCAGATGTTTCACCTCCTCCCTGTAGGCCTGTTCGTTGTTGTCCCTGATGAGTCCCACCGCTGTTGTATCGTCCGCGTACTTTATGATGTGTGGTTGGTACTGAACCTGGAGCAGCAGTCGGGTCATCAGGGTGAAAAGCAGTGGACTCAGAACTCAGAATTATGGTACCTTGCTCTACATAAATTACAGTAATTATCTGTATTTTCACGCTATTACTGTAAAAGTAATGCAAAACAGTAGTCAGTAATTTACTGTAAATATAAAAATGTAAATAATACGATAATATATTGTAAATTTGACTAGTTAACTGGGATTTAACCATAACTACACAATTCAATCAGCTCAATCAACAAAGAAAAACAAAGAAAATGCCCATTTTAACTTTTTATTACTCCATTGAAGTGCAAAGTACATTTCACAGTGTCTTGGACATGTTGTTACGGCCCCAACCTCTACTCCGCGAGTGGCTCGTGCTGAGACCCGCAACATGAAAGAATACACGCAATAACCGGTACTTGGTAACGAGCATTTATTGATAATCAGCCGTTTGCTCACACAAGCGAAACGTGAAACAAAAAGAGGTCTGGAGGACTGGCCAAAAGGAACAAAGAGAAGGAGGGAACCCGAGCCAGCCACACCACGGGCCGTAGGACCCATGGAGCTCCCCCCCCCCCAACCAGAAATCAAATATCCCTATGGGAAACAAAATAAAGCCGTAAAAACTGGACTACCAGGTCCTCCAGGCTAAACATAAACACATCTGCAAAAATATGGCATACAGCTCAAAATGGCAAAGAGGTATTCTAAGGAGAGTGTCTCCCGGCGTTAGGATAGGCGAGACACCCTTCTCCTCCAGCTTCTCTTTATATACACGGCTGAGTGGAATTTGGAACACCTGGGCAGAGGCGGAGCCAGGGGCAGACCAGGGCCCTTTCTCATTTTTCTAACTCTCCTCCTCGACTCCCCTCCTCGACTCCTATCCTCGATACTTAGTCCCGCCCACAGGAGATGCGAGCGGAGGAGCCGAGGAGGGGAACCGAGGAGAGAGGAGGGGAAGCAGCAGGCGGTTAGAGAAATGAGGGCTGCAGTCGGATAGTTTAAAAATCAGCTCCTAAGTTCTAACCCTATCGTCTATTCCTTGACCTCTGAGTGAAACGTCACGGGGTTAAGGGATAGTGGATAGGAGAATTCAAAAGGACTTAGGAGAAGAGACTGCGGTACTTTAGAGAATCCGAATGCACTTTCACTATCCGACGTGTTTATGATGCGCCAGCGGACGTCATTGTGTGCGTCTGCTGCTGTGGGGAAACTATGGAAACCACAGTTTTCTATACAGCGGACTACAACATGGATGTTTAATAAGAACGAGGGACTGCTGTGAACTCATCTAGAGACTCTGCTCCGTGCTCTGATGCTGCTGCTTTGCTTTATGAACATGGACAACAGAGAAACAGATTCTTCAGGACCGAATTTGGAATTGAAATAAAAAAGGAAAGTGAAACTTATGCTCGTCACCCTCTCCCTCCGGTCCACATTAATACAAATTATCCCAATACGTATGATTGTATGAACTAAAGATCTTAAAATCAATACAGATGTATTTATTATAAACATTAGTGGTCCTTAACATCTATCACTGTGTATATCACCATTCAAACATCTTTTAAAAGTTGAACAAACCCCACACAGCTCAGTAAAGACTGAAATGTTGACTTTATTTGATAATTTCAGTGAAAACTAACGTTCATATTTCTCTTTTTGATTATAATACTGATGAACGTTCAAAACAAAGCACTTTGGCAACTTACCACCTATGTTTTAAAATGCTTAATAAGCACCGTAACTTTCATGATATCATTTCTCCGTCATAATCGGTTGTTTCCGTGAATGGCCGACTGTTGAGTGACGGCAAATGCTGCGGCTGCAAGGCATTGTGGGGCAGCATTTTCGCTTCTCCTGTCGGTTAGGGAGGTCCAGTGGTTCCTAAGCTAAAGGAGGTTATAAAGGAAGTTTGAAACCTCCTTTCCTATCATTCTCATCATTCTAGAGAATTCGAACGGCACTTATCATGGCTGCCACTGAGGGACTTCCGGGTCATTTCACTCCTTTAGGAAGGTTCCTAAGCTAAATGGACTATTTGACTTCAGCCGAGAACTCCTCTCCTCTGAGTGGTCATTTTAAAGAGACGTCCATTAATGATGACAGGAGGCACAGCAGCCCTCTGTCTGATGGACAGATGTGTTCATGACGACTTATATATTTACTTTTAATTCACTCACAGTGCGGTATAATGAGACAATAACAGGCTACAGATGCGGGGACACACACACACACACACACACACACACACACACACACACACACACACACACACACACACACACACACATATATATATATATATTTATATACATACAATTTCAGAATCAAACAGAGCACTCTCATAATAACGTAACACTATAAAAAAATTAATTACGGGCCAAAAGTTGTATTTACAATTAAAAGTAAACAGAGGACACCAAACCAACTGAGACCTGTCTGTCCGCTGCATCGACGCTCACACTGTACCACACACACCTACACCCAGTGACGTAACAAGGTTGTGATTGGCCCCGGTGCAAATATTTCTTTGGGCCCCCCCCCCAACTCATCTCTCTCTCTCTCTCTCTCTCTCTCTCTCTCTCTCTCTCTCTCTCTCTCTCTCTCTCTCTCTCTCTCTCTCTCTACTTTCAAAATCTATTTAAAACTCATAACAAACAAACAAAATTCCCAAAGTTGTCTTGAAATTAACTAATTAAATAAACGAAACGAAAAATATAGCCTACTTATGCAAACAACATAAAACGGAGCATTATCTATTTCTACTTGAATGTCGCACCCGCTTTGCGATTATGTAGATTATCTCATTTTGAACAGCTGGACTCAAGTATTTCACAGAACCTTGTGGTCGCTCAACAAGTTCTTTCAGAACCGGATCGTAACATGCTAAAAGTTCTATCATATTGAGAAAGTTTCCACTGTTGGGCTGTCCAAGAATCTCCCTATGTCCTCTAAAAGCCAAGTTACAAGTGGCCAGAGTGATTGTAATGTTGACAATACGCTCAAGTACCTGTCTCCAGTAATTAGCAGCATTCCTTGCATTCCTCTCCATGTTTGCAATCGATTCTCCCGGTTTTCTTCCACTGTTCATATACAGTATGACACACGCTCCGACATGGACATGAGATTGTGCATGTGAGTCAATCCTCGCAGACAACGCATGTCCACGCATCACTGTAGAACGGTGCACCTCGGTCTGCGAACAGCCAGCACGGCTCACAATAGGCACAGTCCAGGGTGGGGGAGTAACACAGCCATGTCAGTGGCAGTTTGATACCTGCTCCGGTAGTGGTGGTGTAATACATCTCGGAGAAACACCTGTTTCCTTGATGTGTGTCTCTGGGGAATGGGCCGATAGGCCTACATGGACCGGTTGCTATAATATAGCCTTTGATCTTGGCGTCGGGGGTCTCAATAGCGCCATAGAGTCCCCTATCGGTTGGGGGCGGGGCCCTTGCGGGAACTGTAGGACCACTGCCGGGCACAGCCAAATCCATCCTCTCCTCCTGGCTCATGGCTGGAGAAGAAGGTCGCACAGCCACAGATACAGCTTCACTTGTGGAGCTAGATGATGGTGAGGCAGGTGAGCTATCGTTAGCCTCTGGTTCCGGCTCCCGCTGCACATCAAAGTTAGCATTCGATTTCGAGGACGATGTATGACAAAAAAAACGGTCTAATTGTGTCTGTTTAGCCTTTACATCTCCTTGTTCTCTCTTGTCCTTTCTCTTTTGAGCGCCGCTCTTGTGTTTTGGTTTGTTGTAAATTATAAATGCAAGCTATTCAATTTGTTATAATTCTGCCGATCTTGCTGCTGCTATAGCTGTGTAGTACATATAACTTTTGATGTTGATTAAACGGTTCACTCGTCACGCAAGGTATCACATGACATGAAAGGGAGCAAGGTCATTGGACAGACAAATAAAAAAATAATTTAGGTTGCTAGGTTACTTTGAAGACTGCGTGAACCAGTCAATGCCATTGGGGCCCAAAAAAGAATATATATAAAAAAAATTTTTCAAAAAATAAATAAATTCTATATATAATTATTATTATTTTTTTTATTTTTTTGCATGGGCCCCTGGACTGCTGTGGGCCCCGGTGCAATGCACTGGCTGAACCGTCGATAGTTACGCCACTGCCTACACCACACACATGCGTATACAGCTCCTAAAACAGGCTACAGGCGTTGTGTATTTTATTATGTGAAGCACTAAATGGTCTTAGAAAAATATCGACTCTTTGTAGATATCTACTAAACTAAAGCAAATAAAAAGAGTAGGCCTGTTATACTGAGTGATATATATTATACACACTGCTCTGCTTTCTGCACGGACCTCACAGCTGTTCTCACTGTAAACATCGCGTTGCGATGAAAGCAATAATATCCAGGGGATGCATGCATCCGGCCGTGCGTCACGACTCTTTGAAACATCTTTGTTCCCGGAAATGCATCCACGAAGGAGTGGAGGACCCATCAGTGTATCCTCGGTTATAGCTCCTCCAGAGAGCCTCCTCGACGCTCGATGCTCGGTCCTCGAAGTGCATTTAGAGAAATGAGATGTCCTTCAACATGGCGAGCTGAAATTCATTTCCGGGTCACTACCGGAGGACCGAGGAGTCGAGGAGTCGAGGAGGGGGATTTGATGAAATAAGAAAGGGCCCATGTGCACCTGGAGGGGAGCACGTAACACATGTCTACATAGACATCCACTCGAATTCAACCATTTTTCTGAAGAATGTGCTGACATGGGGGTTTAAATTGCCATGCCTCTTTTTGGCTTTCGAGCCCGTCTCAGGATTAATGCCCAGGAAGTACCTGAAAACAATAAGCCAAGACAACAATTTAAATGTTACATAGATTGATATGTTGCATCGTTTATTTTAAGGCACATGTAGCGGTGAAATTTAAATAAAACCTGCACCAAAGAAATAAATTAGTATTTAAAGCCAAGCAAGAGCGATACAAGCAAGAAAATCACTTAATTTGTTGTGTTATCACAGAGGATGGTCTGAATACAGTATTTTACTATGAAATAATACAGTAACATGTTGTGAAATCCTGGTAATCATTGATCCTGTACATTCACAGTAATTAACTGTGAATGTATTGATTTCACTGTGAAATTCAAAATTACAGTATTATATTGTGAACATCACAGGTAAAGACTGTAAAGTGGTAAAACAGTAATTTATTGTAAAATATTACAGCTACATATTGTGAAATCATGGTAATATTTTACAGTGTGTGCAGACGACACAAGTCTAATCTGCTGTGGGGACAATTTAGAACAGCTATTGGTCACAATGGAGAAGGAACTGAGCAGGATGAAGATCTGGTTTGACCAAAATAAATTAACATTGAACGCAAGCAAAACCAAACTCATAATATTTGGGAATCGATCAACCAATACAGAGAAGAAACTCACTATAAATGGCGTCCAATTAGAAAGAGTATCGGAAATAAAATTCCTTGGAGTAATCATAGACAATAAATTAAGTTGGAAACCACATATAAGCTATATCAAAGCCAAAATATCCAAATCAATAGCAATTCTGAATAAAGCCAAATACCTAATTAATCAAGCTTCTTTGTTTATGCTGTACTGCTCCTTCATACTTCCATACATGATGTATTGTGTGGAAGTTTGGGGGAACACATATAAAGCAAATACACATCCTATCTTCATCCTGCAAAAAAGAGCCATACGAGTTATACATAAAACTACGTACAGAGAACCAACAAATAAATTATTCATCAAACTAAAAACACTAAAACTACAAGACCTGGTTGACTATAAAACTATTCAAATTATGTTCAAAGCCGCAAATCAACAATTACCTCATAATATGAGAGGAAACTGCATTTTCAAAAAACCACCCGTACAAACAAATGCCAAACTTCATTGCATCTCATCAAAAGGTGTTAGTCTGTGGAATAACTGTAATGATGCACTGAAATATTCTAAGTATAAGTCTATCTAAACTGAAAGTATTATTTAGGAGCCAAATCATTAATGGTTATGAACAGGACCTGTAAAATCCCATTTGTTGTTATTTCTTGTAATTGTAAAAGTAATTTATTTCTGATTGTTTTGTAAAAAAACAAAAAGTAAACAAAAAGTAAACAAATGAACAAGACAAACATGTCGCTGATGACGATGACCTAATATTTTATTTATAAGAAAAATATATGCTGGAGGGGTTAGGACCAGAAACACTTTTTTAAGCTTCTTCTTGCCCCTGTTGAACATGACAGAGACAATTTGAGAATTATTATTGTTTTTTTATTATTTGTTTTTTTTGTACTTTGTTATAATTATTAATTTGAGTGAGAAAAAAAGGAAAAAAGAGAATATATATATATTATTGTTGTATGTTTTTGTTTCTGACATGTTCAATAAATTGACTAATACATTTTAAAAAAGATAGAAATGGAGACACAACGTGTTCATTAACAGCTGATGGAGATGTTGATGATGGGACTACTCACATGACACTGTTTATGAGCTCGAGGTGAGAGCCGTGTGAAGCTTTTACAGGTTGGGTTAGAGAGCCAACATGCTCCACTAAATTTTCTGTTACAAACATGCTTCTGTTAATACTCTGAACCCTCTTACAGCATTAATTGTTTGCTACAGCTTTCCCAAACATTACAATGAAGTTCTTATATTGAAATAATCATTGTTGAAAAATGGCTGAGTTTTGGTTACGTTTTAGGCACAAACAAAACTTAGAGGATCATGGATTTAACATTCAAACTTAGTATTAAGGTAAAGGGATCATATTGACCATGGTTACAATATTATGGACTTAGTGAAGAAATAGGAAGCAAACATGTTTATGATTTAAAGAAACCAACATTGACTGTAGGAAAAATTCATGTAATCACATTTTTCTATGGCAAAGTTAGCAACAATTCACAATAACAAGAAATAATTACATAAATATAACTTTGTGTAGCAGGAAACGTTTCAGTCTTATGCCTATAATCATTGGATGTATATCTCATAATTTTTATTTTAGTTCAGTCTCAGGAACATCACAGCATGCAGTTCCTACAGTGAGTGATTTCACCTGCTAAAGAGACTGGTGGAATTATTATGTGCAATAGGGAGACATTAAAAGTGTATTTATTGATGATGAAGCAGAAGTAATCCTCACTGTGCCAGACAGAAAGAGGGTGTGATGGGGGGGAAGTGATTTAAAAGCATACGTTATTCTATCAGCATTATTAAACTGGAAAACTAATCTTATCTTTGTCAAGCTGATAACAGCCATGTTTGATCCACATTTTTAGACAGTTCTATAGCATGTTCAACCATCGTCAGAGTAATAAAAAATACATTTTACGTTTATAAATATATTTTACTTGAAATGTGCTTTGACAAGATCTGTTAAAAGATGTGGATGTGTTAGAAAATGTGTCTTCCAGTTTAGAGGATGTCAACCACAAACACACTCCCTGGATGCATGGTTATGGAGAGTAAGGTAACATTTTAGTGTTTCACTTTGATTTACTTCATGCAGATGCACACATCAGCGTTATGTAAAAACTGCCTTCTTCAGAGCATCTTCCTCCCACTCACAAAGTGAGATGATGAGAAAGTTCATATGCATATTCTTTTGAATAACCACAGTCATGAACCAGCATGCACATTATATGCCAACCATCACAGCATGCAGATGGTCTGTTAGTCCAGATTTCCTTTTTTTTCAAAGGAAGAGAAAGAGCACTGAGAATAGATAATTCCACTTCATCTGCAGAGGTAATAAATGCTGTTGCACCCCAGAGATGCATCCTTAGTTCACTTCTATATTCACATTTCCCTCATGACTGCATTGCAAAATATGATCAGGACTGCGTCATTAAATTAGCGAGCAGCAACATTGATAGAGGGAATTTAGAATAATAATGAGTCTTCTTCATAGAGAGGAGTTACAAGGGGGTGAAGGGAAAATAAAGTTGATTTTAATTCCATCAAGGTGAAGGAAATCATTCCTGGCCCAAAGGCAAACAGCAGAAAGAGCACTCCTACTAGTGTCAATTAGTGTTTAAATAAAGCATTTTACTTTACATTGTTAAAAGTCCTCAAATGTCTTTACTGTAGAGTTATTAACCCAATATTGTTTAGAAAATACTATGTAACAGTCAAGATTTCCTATAGTGTAGTGATAAAACTGTACTGATGTGAGTGTTGGTGGGGGGTGTTATGCAAGGCTGTAAAAACAGCACATTAAACAGCTCTGGAACACAGAACTGCCATCTCTGTGTGTCGTTTAGGTGCCTTGATGAGGACTAAGTCACAGATGCAAAATCAACAGGACGACAGGCTGATGACTCCACTCTCATCCGGCGGATGCTATCACTGCAAGTGCTACTCAGACAGAAATGCAAAGTGTTTTGTACCAACAGAAAACTGTTAACTGCTGTTAAATGTGTTACACAACTTCACTATTTAACTAGACAGTTAAAGTATTTATTACATTTGCTTTGTCAAGCGCTTTCTATCCTGTTTTCGCTCTATCTTTCCTCTTATGTGTCTTGTCCATTTTCTTGTGTTTATACTGATGATCAATTTATCAGACTGTTTCTTTCAAAAAGCAAATGATATTAAGTCAATATAATATAATAAAGCTTTTCTGTGGAATATCTTAAAATCAGTCAGTTAGTTTCCAGTCATTGTAATTCACTAGATATCTTAATTGATTCAATGTCTATAACACAGGGCCAATAAAGTACTGTTATATGGATAAGACACAATAGTAAATGTGTTCATAATTACCTTGTAATTGTTTTGGAAAATGACAGTATAATGGGGAAAAGACATTAAAATATAAATTTACAAAGAAGAAGTTAGAAAGTCGTCACGAAGCTCATTAGGGATCACTTTTGCTGAGCGAATGAATCCTCATGGCTTTGTTAAGCTGTTTTTTAATGTGTTTCTAGCCTCAGGTGCCGGGTTGATTGTAAAACTTGAGCTATGGACAGCCTCTTTCATGTAATACTCCATGATTTCAGTTCTTCTGCTGAGGAGATATTCTCTTCTGCCCCTGCAGACCTGCACCGAATAAGTAGACAGATAATCAACAAATCTTAAAAATAATATTAGTCAAATACCTGTGCTTGTTCCGTGGAGCATTACATTAACCCTTTTACTGCCAGCACCACCATTTGGTAGAGCACATTTTGTGTCTTGATATCTTGTTGAAAAAAAAAATTAAAAAGTCGAACTCCATCTGATTCAGTCAGCTCTACCCTTTGGTTGACATGTTATGCACAAAACAACCTCTAGATGTCACTGTGGTTCGAATAGAAAGCCCTTCAGCTAGCTTCCACTGAGAAAGTTGGCATGCTAAAAATCACTGCTGAAGAAATCACTCTTTTTGGTCAACTTTTGTAAGGTAACCATATCCTTTTTGACATATGTTAGTGGCAGGGCACTGACTGAACATAATTAGATAACTTGATGCACAAAACAAGTTTTAACAAGGGTGTAATTATTTTTTGGAAAATATGCTCAACCAATTGGTCGAATTGGCCTTTTATGGTAAACTAGCAATATGACTTCTTCAGAGTTTCAGAGATGTTTTCCAATACAATATGGTAAATAAATAGCTAGATTCATGGTAATATGACTAAATCTAGTACTGCCTTATGATTCTCAGAGTGAAAGAGTGATAATAATTGATATAGCAGCTTTAATGCATGGCATTCAGCCAAAAGTTGCACATAGATGAGCAAGTTAGGCCAACACAGGGCCAGTGCTTTCTTGTTAGGCCAATTCAGCATATACAGTAAGATGAGCAAGTATTTTTTTTATTATGAAAAACACTTTACATTACTTTTCTCAATTAAGTTTACTATTATAATTTTGTATCTTTTATGAATATATCTGATTGTATATATTGCTCATTTTCCATAAAAGAAACAAATGTATTTGAGTTTTATTTGAGTTTGATGCATACAAATACTGTACTGTATATGATGATTCTTGAAAATGCACTTTTACCATAAAAGGCCAGCTCGACCAGTTGGTAGAGGCTCATAAAAACAAAACTGTGTGGTCAGTCAAAACAATTAAAATTGTTTGTGGTTATTTGTGGCCCATTTGATAAAAAAATGCAAAAAAAGAATTTTTCCATAGCTTTTTTCTTGGTCTGGCAGTTAAAGGGTTAATGGGACTACTCACAGCTCCACAGTGTTATTTATGCAGTTAGTAATAATAATAATAATAATAATAATAATAATAATAATAATAATAATAATAATAATAGTACATGTTATTTCTATAGCGCTTTTCCTGGTGCTCAAAGCGCGCGTTGAATCCTCATTTGTTGCATAACCTCATCAGACCCATTTTTTCTCAGATGTTTTCCTCTTTAGAAGCAACAATACATTGCTGCAAAGAAAGGAGAAATGTTGCATACTTCACTGGGAACTGCACGAAATAGGAGTGATTGAGTCAAATCAAGCTATTGTTGGCAATCTGTCATAAATCATCATGTTTTTAAATCATTATTTCAAAACTAACAGAATGAACAATCATTTTACACGTACATAAGTTTAGGCTTGACAAGTTACAAGGCAGACGGGAAAAGAACAGGAAGTTCTCCTAATGGCAGCATAATAACACATATTTACATCCAGTATGGCAGATCACGTCCATTTGAAGCATAATATACTGTATATAATAATAATAATAATAATAATAATAATAATAATAATAATAATATTAATAATAATACATCAGCTTTTTGTGCCTGGAGGGAGATATTAGCTGCAGTAAGTACTTGTATTCATGTTAGACAGTGACATGATGCTGGACTTGTCATTTTTAGATTTCATTATTGACGAATAACTAATGTATTCAGATGTGTCTATCAATTACATGAACTGTAAATCCTCTCTGACAACCATGACCTTAGATCCCAATCAGAGTTTTGGCCATGACTGTTGGTTGGCAACACTCTGACCAAGGCATTTTCAAATGCAGTCTAAAACACACTGAACACCTCAAAGCCTGAGTTGAGCAGTTCCATTGAATATACAACATTTCTGATATTTGTTACACTTTTGAAACTCTTGAGGGGATTAAAGTAGCCACATATACTTGTGGATAGTAGCCTACAGGACCTTCTCTAAGCATAACTGACTTTTTAAACCATCTCGAGGGGAAAGAAGTATGTTTACGAGTGGGAGTGATTGGACTTTCTAGGTCAAGGAAAGCGAATCCCAAGAAAGCTCTTACTCAGAGCAACACGATTTGCTTATCTCGAGTTGCCAAAGCCAAAACACATTGTCACTCTGCAAGGCTGCACTATTTATAGGCTTTTGTATGCATATACACAGCAAATTAACACAAAAAGTAATCATGCTCCAAAGTCATAAAAAAAAGCCAGGGCATTGACCTTGTAGCTGTTCATTTGTAGCTTACTTTTTTGGCACTTTACCATCATTTTGAGTGCTGGATTTGTGAAAAAAAGTCACAGGCACATTTTTAGTGGCAGCATTTGAAAATAGGTGACACAGTGGCTCAATTGTTAGTTTACATATTTTGCCACATTTGAGTGGATATCTTTGGATGTTGTCCAAAATACATGCAGGTTTGGATGAAGAAGTGGATTAATAGAAGTGTGTGAGTGACAGTCTGTGTCAGACTTGTTATTAATAACTGCCTGGTCCATGTTGGGATATACTTCAGACTTAAGCAAACAAACAAAACGATAACAACTTGCCATATGGATTTCTCCGGTTTACCACAGTCACACCAATTGTAGTAGCTAATTCACATCAATTCTACATTTTGTCTGACAGATTTACTTTTTATTGTTATGAAATGCCAAAATCTGTGCAGGATTTTGTATTGATGACTTCAACTTAAGAGATGTAGATGTTTAATTTAAGCAAAGTAAAATATATGGTGTTAGCTTGAATAAACTCAAATATTCAGTAGGGGGCAACTCCAGTGGTGGCAAAGGAGTCCAACTGTTTAGAAGTCTATGAGAAAATGAACCTACATCTCACTTTAACCGTAAACGTTGGCCCATTTTAAGCTGTCAAATCAGTTTGAGTTCTCTGGAGTGCCAACAACTTATCACACAGCACTTAACAAGTGCTCCTCCAATGCTCTGTTGTAAACTTGAATGGACAGCCTGTAATTACATGTCATTTGTTAGACGCTTTTATCCAAAGCGACTTACATACTCAATACTGTGGACAATCCCCCCAGGAGCAATTTGGGGTGAAGTGTCTTGCCCAGGAACTCGAACTTGCTATCCCCTGATTTGAAGTCCAGCTCACTAACCACTGAGCCAAACCCTCCCCTGTAACCTTATGCTCCATTCGATTCTGTGAGTGCCTGTGCTATGGCATTACGCTAAATGACTTCTGTTTCACTCCAAAACACTGCAATAGTGTTTAAGGACCCCTGTCCGCCAAAGGTCAGTATCTGTCTAAGACATAAGCTGTTGAATTAGAAATATGCCAGTCGTACTCTCTAGACTACTTGTGGTGGCAGTCCCATCTGGTATATTAGCCAAAGCACAGTGACAGAGCTTGTTCTTCAAAAGTAGATGAGTTTCTAATAGCATTATCTCCTCATACATCAGGGGCTTATTCGTGGAAAAATACTGTGACCTTGTCTCAAGTCATTGGAAAGTTGACAGTTAAAGAGAATGTATAGGTGGAAAGTTGAAGTTGTCTCCATAAGGTAGAACAGGAAGAAATGTAATTTGTCTTGCTCTATGTCTGATATTAAAAGGGAAAATGGCATTGTCCTTAGAACAGTGCACTCCAATGGTCCTAAAATGAAAACTCTAAATGAGAAAAATGGAGGCCAACATTTTCTATCTATGCAAGTAATAATGATGTGTGACCGGCTCTAGGAGAAGGCTGCAGAGGGTAGATGAGAAGGTGAGACTCAAGGGTGGTTTGGAGGCAGGGGGTTGTAGAGTGCAGTAGAACAATGCAATTTCCTAACAGGTGATTTTAACATCGAGAGAATAAAAATGATTTCTAGCACCGTTTCTGCGCCACAA
This sequence comes from Pseudochaenichthys georgianus, assembly GCF_902827115.2. Classification (NCBI taxonomy): domain Eukaryota; kingdom Metazoa; phylum Chordata; class Actinopteri; order Perciformes; family Channichthyidae; genus Pseudochaenichthys; species Pseudochaenichthys georgianus. The sequence continues at coordinate 20,274,195 of NC_047511.1, read as the reverse complement.
ATGCTGGTGAGTGATTGCAAAGTGGATGACAGGAGTCAAACATAGAGCACCTACAGAGCACCATATTTTTTGTTAGAAGAATGATGAGGTTTAGATTTACAATGTTTTTTTACAAATGAAAGAAGAAATCCGCCAATCTGGCACTGCTTGATGGACATAAAAAAAAAAACATGGGCAAAAAATGATGTGTATGAAGAACTATACCAACCTATTGTAAACCTGAACACCTTTTGTTAAGCCCCTGTCACACTGTCCCGAAATTGACACCAGATGGACACATAAAGGAAATGTTCAAATTCGGCTCTGATCGTAACAACATCGGGCCATTCGTGAGGGCATCTTAAGCCATCGTATGACCGCCGGTGGAGTTTCTCAGGCTCCGGCAGCAACTTTGTGAGCGGTGGCAAAATCTTTGCCATGCCGAAGGACCTTGCGAAGGTTCATTTTCCTGTTGAATTTGTGTGTCCATTTTGCCCTTCGTAAGGCACTCGTGAGGGCATCTTGTCAAATCGTGTCATCTTCGTCTTTAATTCGTGTGATCATCGGTAACATCGGGCATTTCTCGCCTCACGAAGACAATACGAAGGAAAGAAGAAGCTGCCCGATTGTCTTAGGAAGGCAACACGACTACGTGAAGCCCTCGCAATGCCGTTGTGTAGCCATCGTATTATAGTACGATGATAGTATCGAGATTGCATTTAATATCACAACGAAATCATGTAAACATATTATGTAAATAAACCAATTTGTGTTCTGTGAAACTGAAAAGGATATTACATTGTTTTTGTTACTTTCGTTGCAGTTGTATGTCTTAAATGTAATTTAGGTTAACTTCCTGTTTTATTTAGATGCTTTTATTTTGAAGGCGAGTTTAAACTATTGACGGGAAGTTGTTGTTGCTATGGAAAGCCACTATATGTAGATTAGAAGATAAGTAATATCTTCTAATCTACATATAAAGACGGAGAAAGTAAAGAATAAAGTGTATGTTTAAATGTTAGCACCCCCCGAAGAGGCACAAGCTCTTACGTTGAGTCTGGATACATTCTAAATCATCATCAGTAAAGTCTACGACCATATTTCTGTGTGTGGTTCGGGTGCCATATTGTGTGATCTTCTTTAGGCATTGTACTTGCTTCGGCTGTTGCTTGGCTGTTGACCAAGTTCGGGGCCATCTTCGTGCGAAATTCACAATTCCATATTCGTGTGTCCATCTGGTTTCAATTTCGGGACAGTGTGACAGGGGCTTTAAGAATGACAAAACTGCACATCTTGTCATCCTACCAAGACTTTCAAACTGAGTCAAAAGCAACTGGCAAAGCAACATTGCATACAGGGGTTCTTTATCAGACCATGGTGTGACACGAGCGGAAAAGCTCTGAGGTAATCTTTGTTATTCTGCTAGAAGTAGCATTGCCCACGGGGAGAGGATTCCCAGACTGTTTAATCAGCCATATTAATCATACATTATTTATTACAATTACAAGGGCTGCTCTGTGTGCAGCAGTAGCCTTATCCCTCAAAGGCAATAGCATGAAAAAGAGTGTGTGAATAGATTAAACTGAGCCTTTGGCAATTCCCAAAGAACAAAATGTATCGTACAGGACCAAGTGATAATACATCTTTCTATCAGCCCTACACCATGTCAGACCAGAGGCAAAAAGGAATGACAGACACACACGTTACTGGTGTGTGGTATAGGCTAACACACATATATCAGAAGAGCCCTGCACTGCTCAGCTGAAAAAATCCCAGGAACTAAATTAGTTCTATAGAACCTTTTTTACCCCCTTTTCAGTCCCTGCTAGAGAGCAGGGACTTTCGTGGGAGAAAAAGGTTCCTGTGTCTGATTGGCTGGGCGGAATGCAAACCACGCCCCGTCAAACTTTTGTGAAGCCGGCATTTTATTATCCTCGCATTGCATTATCAGCATTAGCAATTAGCCCAGCGCGGAAACGCAGAGAGACTCATTTATGACAACACAAAATAAAACATGGGAGCGGTGGAGATGAGGAGGTGTCGGCGTTCTGGCCGTTTACTCGGAAGGCTTCAGTAGAAGCTGCTGGGAGTCTCAGCAGCTCCACTGAAGCCAGTCCCTAACTCCGGGGACTTCCGGCCGGGGATTTTGGGCGGTAGTATATGCCGTGAAGTTGTTTGCGGACTGCCAGTAAACCCAAAGCAGAAGAAGAAGTGACGTCAGTGGCTTCATTTGCCTAATCCACCCCCAGGAACTAATTTCCGGTGTGAACGCGATCTGTACTTAGTTCATGAGAACTAAAGAGTTCTCAGGAACCTTTGTGGGAAAAGTACTTGGTGTGAAGGCGCCTAATAAGGCTCAATGGAGGAATGCAGTAATTAACATGGTGAAACTACAGTATAAGATAGGTAGGTGCATGCCTCAGATGTTGCATCATACTTGGTTCACTACCATTATTTTTGAGACTTGCTTTGCCAAACACAAAGAATACCACGAGAGCATGCCATTACATGTGTTCCTGCAGGCCATCCATCATTGTGGCACGGCAGTGCCGAGGTACGCTTAGGTGAGCCTGATTAAAGCCAAGGATTCCTCCCGACCCGCTCCGAAAGAAATGAGAGGGGAGGGAGGACTCGAGCCCCTGCTCCATCCATCTCCCTGCTGCCTTATTCATGTGCTATCTGGTTCACTGGCTTTTGCTTCGTGTTCCCTCTCCATTACTTGAATTCTACAGCAGGTGCTGGTGAATTGTGCATGTGTCATTATATGTTTCGCAGCACCTTCCTCAACCTGCCTTTTTTGTGTGTGCTTTGAAATATTATCGGCAACCATCTATTAAAAAAATGCAGCCTTTTAGAAGAAACAAATAAGTGAGAGGTAATTAAAGGTCATAACATCTTCGATTTATTACACATAAATATGTTTTAGTAATGAACCTGTGGTGCAGAATCTCTTTAAAATGTTTTTAATGATGCCTCTAAGGCTTTACGTATTACATATTAATACAATTGTGTGTTTTTATTTACTGTACTGTTGATGTTAATATCTTGATTGATCTGATTCTATGTAAAACACTTGTAAAGCAAATTAAAAGAAGTTAATAATTATGAGGGTTATTATAAAAGAAACATACACAAACACAAAAGTCTATAAGAAAACAAGTCTCTTCTAGTTGTTGCAGTGTGAAAACGAACTAATTTTAAGTCCTAAAATAGTTTGGATAATATTTTAAATACATGTCAGTTAAAGGGGACCTATCATGCAAAATGCACTTTGTGATGTCTTTTATACATAAATATGTGTCCCCGGTGCGTCCGGGGAACTCACGCAGTGTCAGAAAATAAAACCCTCTCTCTTTTCCTCCGCACCCAAATCTTTTAAAAACGGGTATACAACGAGCGGATACAGATTTCCATTCGATCTGACGTGTCCATCCGCTCTGACGTTGGTGGACCCACAGAAAGTTGCTATCAGAAACAATGCCTGACGTGTTTTGGACGTAATCTCGTCTTTGTTTACATTAGCAAGCCTCGCGAACACTCCGAGCTAACCTGCACTCAGTAGTAATGATTTTATGTGCTTTTTTAACGATAAAATTGTTACTCTTAGAAACAAAATTAATGACCTCTTGCCTTTGACCAGTACAGTGTTATCAACAGCTCCCGGAAACGTAAGTTCTAATATTACACTAGATAGTAAACTAGAATGCTTTTCAGCCATTAACCTTGAACAACTAAATTCAATGATTCTCTCTTCTAAACCATCAACGTGCATGTTAGACCCAATTCCAACTAAGCTGTTGAAGGAAGTTTTTCCATGAATTAGCACTTCTTTATTAAATATTATGAATATGTCTTTATTATCAGGCTATGTTCCACAATCATTCAAAGTAGCAGTGATAAAACCGCTTCCCTCTGGAGTCTAAGGGTATTTTCTCGAATTTTTGACGTTTTCTTAAATCCCCTTTTAAATGTATTTCTTCTAACATGGCACCCAATGTGTTAAATATCTAAATGTTCAGGACAATCTCTGGTATTGCTATATATGCAAATTACTCACCTTAGAGCACTGTTTGATGAGATAAGTAGCTCAAAAGCTTAAAATGTTACATCCGATTTTCGGAAAATCTTCAAAACTCTTGTGAAAACACAAATTTACTCATGTGATCGAAATGTTTTGGTGTTTTAGATTTGGTTAGTCTTAGGATCACAAAAGCAGTGACATATTTGAATTACACTGTATATAAATGTGTAATTCATGTCTAAAATGAAAAAAATGTAATTCGAATTTTGAGTAAAACAGGTGTTTATCACTCTACTTTCACCACAGCAGGGACTGAGATACATTAGGACTGAATAATGACTTCATATTACATACCAAGGTTCATGTGATGTGTACAAATACAAATTGAGCATTCAACCTTTTTTTTTCAACCAACAATTTATTATAAATATGTTTTTTTCAACCAACTATTTATATAAATATAAGAAACTGGAAAATCTAACTATTTACAATATTGAACATCAGAACTTTCAACCAACTATTCATTATAAATGTCAAGACAGTGTCAATGTCTTTGTCTGTCTTCCAAGACAGTGGGTCTGGCTGCTGTGAAGATGGGGGTGATGGTGCATGGGCTGCTGTGTAGGTGGGGGGTACAAGTGCTATACGAGACCTCCACGAGACCTCCTTGCTGGCTGGGTTGAAGGTGATGGCTGTGGTGGAGCCTTTGTGCTGAGGTGTATCTTGACCTGGTGGCAGCCGCAGATGGAGGTGGAGGCAGCTGTAGTGATGCTGGTCTGCTGGTCCTTGGTGGTGATGGCTCTAGTGAAAGCCCTTGAGCCACAGTAGATCTTGACCTGGGGGCCGGCACAGATGGATGTTGTGGCTGCTGGATAAACGCCGCCTGTGGGCCACTAGGCCCAGACAGCTGTAAAACATCTCTGTAAAACAAATAAAAATGTAGGACAATAATTACAACTAATTTCATTGAAATAAAGTTCAAGTAAAATGTTGCTCAAGCACAAATAACAATGCACACATAAAAAGAAAGTTTGGGAGGTTGGAAAAGGAGTCTCTCTCACACACACACACACACACACACACACACACACACACACACACACACACACACACACACACACACACACACACACACACACACACACACACACACAGGCAAATAATAACAGGCACACATAAATAAATCTATGACAGTCTCATCTGTACAGAACAGTATGATAAAGTAATCGATGGCAAAAACATCGTTACTGTAAATGTCTCCGTTGTGGGACGAATAAATGATTAATTTAATCATCTACACATGTAATCTCACTTTTACACACCAACATAACGTTAACACAGAGTAAACGTTTGCTAATGGAGTCTATTTTATCCCAAGAAAAAGTTCATTATATCCATAACAAATATATATCAATAAACCTATTGTTCATTTTCGCGGTATTCCCCACACATTGCCAGTACACTATTACTATAATATTTACACTTACCCATGTCCAAATGGATCCTTGTTGTTGTCTTTGTGTTCTTCTTCTTCAGAAGAGTCGAAGGCTGAAGTCGAATAGTCCATTTAGCTTAGGAACCTTCCTAAAGGAGTGAAATGACCCGGAAGTCCCTCAGTGGCAGCCATGATAAGTGCCGTTCGAATTCTCTAGAATGATGAGAATGATAGGAAAGGAGGTTTCAAACTTCCTTTATAACCTCCTTTAGCTTAGGAACCACTGGACCTCCCTAACCGACAGGAGAGGCGAAAATGCTGCCCCACAATGCCTTGCAGCCGCAGCATTTGCCGTCACTCAACAGTGTACTCACTGTGTAATCATTTGATAGTGAAGGTAATATATCCGGTTTTATTATGAAAACTTCGAGACCGGAAAAACTGTTTTCACCCACGCTAACTTTACATGGAAGCTGCATATACGTTATCCTGGCGAGACCTCAAATCATCTTCATAATATCTATCAAACTATAGATCCTACACATCGACTGGACGTGGATTCTAAGAGTACAATATACACCTCTCGCCAGAAATCGAATCAAAAAGCATTTTAATGGCCAAACTATTCCACAATTTAGGATTTTCCAGAGAGGGTTATTTGTGAATAAACATCCCTCCGGAGCGTTTGCAATGAACGGGCCGGGAGCATGTTGTTTCTTACACGACCACTAGAGCACCTCTAGTGGTCATGTGAGAAACAACATACACTTTAAAACGTGTCTCTGGGTCGTAATAAGGGCATGAACAATCGGCCTATATGGTCGTTTTTTGTAGGAGGACAGGCTGGAGCATTTTGTGTCCTGTGGCTCTGTGTTTGATTCTGTTACTAACTGCGTTTCGGTGAACACCACCGAAGCAGAGTCTGAACAATGTGATTTGGAAAACCCTTTTAGTTTCTCTCCTTTAACTATTGATGTTGTTCATGAAGCCTTAACCAAGTTAGATCCTAAGAAACCGGCTGGCCCGGACAACGTAGAACCTTTCTTTTTAAAGATAGCAGCAGATTTTATTGCACCACCTCTTACTTCTCTTTTTAACCTCTCCCTCAGCACAAACACAATTCCAAAATTATGGAAGTTAGCTTATGTCCTGCCTTTACTAAAAGGAGGGGAGGCCACCTTATTAAATAAGTATAGACCCAGGTTCTTGAACGCCTAGTGAGTGAGCAGGTAAAGGTGTTTTTATGTAAAAATGACATCCTATGTAAACATCAGTCAGGTTTCAGAAAGCAACATAGCACCATCACTGCGACAATGAAAGTGGTAAATGATATTTCGGGTATCTTAGACAAAAAAGCAGAGTTGTGCAGCTCTGTTTTATTGATCTTTCCAAAGCGTTCGATACTGACGATCATCATATCCTGAAGCAGAGGCAGGCCAGTATTGACATATCCAGCCATGCAGTAGGGTGGTTTGTGAACTACCTCTCTGAAAGGTCCCAATGTGTTCAGTTTGATGGGCTCACTTCTGAGTGGTTAAACATTACAAATGGTGTACCACAAGGTTCTGTTTTAGGTCCGCTTTTATTCTCCATCTATATCAATAGTTTAGGTCAAAATGTGGATGGAGAAACTTTACATTTTTATGCGGACGATAGCGTGATATATTGTGTAGGTCCCTCCATTAAGGAGGCTGTTGTTAAATTACAGGCTGTTTTTAATATTATCCAGACGCAGCTCGCGGAGCTTAAGCTTATTTTAAATGTTGATAAAACTAAAGTAATGCTTTTTTCAAAAGCCAAAAAGACACCGGAGACCACTTTGGATATTGTTACTACGCAAGGACAAGTACTTGAAGTGGTTGCCTGTTATAACTATTGGTATCTGGCTTGATGATTGTCTGTCTTTTAAACGTCAGGTCAATAATCTGCTTAGAAAGCTAAGGGTGAAGCTAGGTTTCTTTTTCAGAAACAAGTCCTGTTTCTCACTTGAGGCCAGGAAAAGGCTAGTCTCTGTGACCTTTTTACCTGTGCTGGACTATGGTGATCTGATCTATATGAATGCACCTGCCCATTACCTAATCAAGTTAGATGCCGCCTATCACAGTGCACTGAGATTTGTAACTTACTGTAAAGTATTAACTCATCACTGTACCCTGTATGCCAGAGCAGGTTTGCCTTCACTAACTGTACGGAGGCTCAGTCACTGGTACATGTTCATCTACAAAGCCATGTTGGATAAACTACCTTCTTTTTATTTTATTTTATTTATCCAGGAATGTCCCATTGAGATACAAGATCTCTTCTTCCAGGGAGTCCTGACAAACACGGCACACAACAAGTTTCAACATAAAACAAGGGCATTAAACAAAAAAAACATACAATTCAAATATAAATACAGAAGGCCATTTGTGCAGTGGCAAGAAGCATAATCACATCAGCAATAGCATCAGGTAAAACAGTTACATGTTTCATGAAGGGCTAATCGTAGCATACCTTTAAAAGCATTTACAGTAGGAAGTGCCTCTAGACAAAGTTTTACTCGCAGCGTATTCCATAAAAAGGGAGCATAGTGGGAGAATGCAGCTTTACCAAGCTCTGACTGCATCAAAGGAACATTTAAAAGCATCCCATTTGCTGCTCGTCTGGTATTAAAAAAGCAAGTATAAAAGGACAGAAGTCTGGAGATATATAAGGGCAGCTTACCTAGCAATGACTTAAGGATAAAAATCAACATGTGTGATTGTCTTCTTTGGTACAGAGAGGACCATCCTAAGGACTGATACAAAGTGCAGTGGTGGGTGCGAGAGCCTTCTTACATCTGCTCTCTGGGCGAATTAAAAGTAGCTATTGCCTGAGATCTCATGATGTGGTTTTATTAAATGTGCCAAGTGCTAGGACTGACTTAGGGAAGAGAGCTTTTAGATGCGCAGCTCCACTAACTTGGAACAGTCTGCAAAAGGAATGGAAACTGAGAAATTTGGTTCCACTAAATGTTTTTAAAGCACGGATCGATGCTATCCAATCGGAAACTGTTGACACCTGTAAATGTCACTAGCTATGTAAACTGTAGTCGCTGTAAATATGCTGTATGATGTCCTTTTTGTTTTTCTGTTGTTTTATGTTTATATGTATTCATGTGGAACCTAATTGCAGCAGGCTACCCTTGAAAAAGAGATCAATGATCTCAATGGGATTCACCTGCATAAATAAAGGTTTGAAATGAAATGAGTAGATGCCTCTATTGAAATAGTGTGATTTTGTCTACTTTTACCAATTAAGATCTGGGGCCTCATTTATAATGCCGTGTGTAGGATTCACGTGGGAAGGTTGCTTACGTAGTAGAAATCCAAAAAATAGGTACAGAAATGTTCAGACATTTTCCGATTCACAAAACATTGCTTACCGGCGAGGAAAGTGCGTGCGGCACTTCCTACGCCGGTTTCCCTTTATAAATCACAATAGACTCGAAATGCGGTGCAGCTTTTGCGGGCTTCACGTAACGCCATATTTGCCTATAAATAGTCAAGGAAACGCCCATTCATTTTGACTGACTGCATGAAGAAGATCGCAGGAAATGATGACAGAACAGCTAAAAAAGACATCTCACACTGTGGCTGTAGTCGAATAGTCCATTTAGCTTAGGAACCTTCCTAACCGAGTGAAATGACCCGGAAGTCCCTCAGTGGCAGCCATGATAAGTGCCGTTCGAATTCTCCACATGACAGGAAAGGAGGTTTCAAACTTACTTTATAACCTCCTTTAGCTTAGGAACCACTGGACCTCCCTTACCGAAAGGAGAGGAGAAAATGCTGCCCCACAATGCCTTGCAGCCGCAGCATTTGCCGTCACACAACAGTCGGCCGTTCACGGAAACATTATGACGGAGAAATTATATCATGAAAGTTACGGTGCTTATTAAGCATTTTAAAACGTAGGTGGTAAGTTGCCAAAGTGCTTTGTTTTGAAAGTTCATCAGTATTATAATCAAAAAGAGAAATATGAACGTTAGTCTTTACTGAAATGATCAAATAAAGTCAACATTTCACTGAGCTGTGTGGGGTTTGTTCAACTTTTAAAAGATGTTTGAATGGTGATATACACAGTGATAGATGTTAAGAACTAATGTTTATAATAAATACATTTGTATTGATTTTAAGATCTTCTCATAGTTCATACAATCTTTGGCATCATTTGTATTAATGTGTACCGGAAGGAGAGGGTGACGAGCATACTGTAAGTTTCACTTTCCCTTTTTATTTCAATTCCAACTTTGGTCAGGAAGAATATGTTTCTCTGTTGTCCCCGTTCATAAAGCATAAAACAACAGCATCAGAGCACGGTGCAGAGTCTCTAGATGAGTTTACAGAAGTCCCTCGTTCTTATTATACATCCATGTTGTAGTCCGCTGTATAGAAAACTGTAGTTTCTATAGTTTCCCCACAGCAGCAGACGCACATTTATGACGTCCGCTGGCGCATCATAAACACGTTGGATAGTGAAAGTGCAGTCGGATTCTCGAAAGTACCGCAGCCTCTTCTCCTAAATCCTCTTGAATTCTCCTATCGACTATCCCTTAACCCCGTGACGTTTCACTCAGAGGTCAAGGAATAGGAGATAGGGTTAGAACTTAGGAGCTGATTTTTGGACTATTCGACTGCAGCCCGTGTCAGATTTTGGTTATTATGGGGAGGTCGAAATAAATCATATTGTTTGGTGGATGCAGTTTGAACCAGAGTAGCAGCATGGAGGTCGGTTCGTCACCAAAATAAATAAATAAGTGGTCCGAAAAAGGTTAATGACAAAATAAATACACATAGCCTAACCTTCCTCAGGCAGTGTGTTTGTACCGGGGACAGGAGACACCCCCTTGATGAGAAACTGTAAGAAATGATCGGGGAATCCCTCCGGAGTGGAGTCATGATGACTGGATCTGAATTATTTGTTTGTATTTGGTGGTTTGTGTTCCAGCTTTCGATCAGCAACGATATATCCATAATCCACCAGTTAAAGGAAATACAACTAATGTGTTGTGTTATATTAGCTGTACAATTGACCACATATGGTGTTCTTTCCATACCTCCTGTGTTTTACGAGCGATTTATCAAGTCTTGGCAAACGGCATAAAACACGATTAAACGTGATAGTAGGCCTATATAAAACCATATAAATGCAAAACGGTGTCAGTTTAGATGTAATTCTGTCCTCCTGCTTACCGCATAATTTATGAGAAAACATTTCATAACATTAACACAACATATTCGAGGTAGTTTTAAATAACATATTGTGGTGACCACTGTATAATGTCATAATTCAATCTAGGAACTACAGGCTGGTATGGTTCCGCACGGACACATTAGTTGGTACCTCCTGTGTATATACTGTGTCCTCCTCCTTTTCTCTCTCTCTTGGCTACTCGGACTGCAAGCCAGCAACATGTCCTTTTCTGCTGCGCAATAAAGTTCACTTTTGCACCTCCATTGCACCGCCTCCGACTCCCTATCTCTCGGCACTACAATATCCGTATTTATTTATTTCTTCAAGTTATGTTTTGTGTGCACTGAGGAGTCTCAAACAGGCATCATTTTAAGATTGGCTTTAATTAATGTTTGAAAATGAATTCTTCATGATAAATGAGAGGTAACATTTTGTTTATGGTATTATTTCCACACATTTATCTCCATTCTTCCTTCTGCCAACGGTGTCACAGTTTCTCCTCCCTCCCGTTTTTGTGCTTAGTGCGTACACATGGGTAGAGTTTGCGTGGAGGACCGCACATTTTCCCGTCAAGTTAGTATTTTATAAATCGCAAACATTGCGTAGAAACTGGCGTACACCATTTTTTGAGCATATATCCCTTTATAAATGAGGCCCCTGAGGAGGTGCATTCAGAGCCAAGGTTGACATATGAGGGATTTGTGAATCGATTTTCAAAAATAAAGAGTAATGTGCAAAGTAGTGTCACCTTGGTTTAATTTAGGAAATCTGCAATAAAAAATCCTTATGCAAATGCAGGATTATAGTAATTTAAAATACTGTTTGGAAAGGGCAGGATGCAGCATTGCACTTAGTGTGTTTTAAATGGTCAAGTTTTGAAATAAAATGGGATTTTTGTGAAGTAAAAATATTCTTGACCTGTTTTCATTTATTTTATATACAGTATATAAGTATAAGGAAATATATATATATACATATCTCAACAGGTAAAACCAGATTTATTATCTATAAAGGTATGCTTTGTTGCTTTATGTTGTAAGGCCAAGTGGGAGTGAGAAAAGGAACTAGAATGGGCCTAAAACTGAACCCTGAGGAACTCCACAAGGTAATGAATGCTTGCAAAAGATGCTACTATTCTGAGTGGAAAGGCTGTGGTAGTATAAGCCGGAGCTGTTGTGTTTCTCTTAGATTTCAGCCTACAAATCTAAGGCAGCTCATTAAAGTTAATTTTTGTCAAATGGTTCATCAAGATATAATAATATTAAAATGTAACTTTCAACCTCAATCTGGTGCCAAAATAAAATTATTGGCTTTCTTTAAAGCGTTACAAGACAAGAGGTACTGTCTGCAGGTGTCTCATGTGAAACCACAAGCTGACATGGAATTCTTTGTTCACCACTTCAATTCCTTACCATAGTTGTATTGCCTTGCCTCACTGCAGGGGCATGAGCATTTATCAATAACAACATATGTTTAAGTAAGAGATTATACCAAGCAATTTATCAAGAGACGTTGAATATCTTGCACTATTTTGCTGTTAATTTGAATAGAAAATCAAAATCATTAGTGTAATACACTCTGTAAGACGCTGAGCTTGTTTAATGGAATAAAACATGTGAGATTAATACAGTTTATTTATGTGGATCACTGAAACTTTCTTATGCACCAAGGATCTGGGAATGATCACAAGAAAGTAATTATTACAGTTCTTATTATTTTCAAGCTTCTTGTGAGCTGTTTCATATCAAGGGCTTATCCTGCTAAAGTGAATAAACCTATTGCAATGTATGATTTGAATTCAATATGGGTTACATTTTCATTTAATATGGTGTAATGTTAGACATTTCTTTAAGGGCACAGGTTGTTGTAAAGCCAAGGGAACAAAATATTTAGTATGTGATGTGAATTGTCCTTCATTAAGCCATGATGGTTGTGAAAATAGACAGATCAGTAAATCTGAGCTCATGCTGTTAAAGAAACTCTTATTTCATAGGAAATAGATGCCTTCCAAACTCCATCACTATAACAAATACTTGCTAAAATGTAATAAAAAAAAAACCTGCTGTCATTCTCCTGAAAAAAAATATCACAATTGAAATTATTGGCTTCTTTCAGGGGAGGCAAACACAGTTTTCACAAACGTTTAATGTTTCCAGGGTGCAGTTGTTCCTAGTAAGTGCAGCAGGATGCTTTTGGCAGTAGCAGAGAACATCAAGTGTAATCCTCTAATGACAGTCAGGCCCGGCTTTACTCACATATTACTGTGAAAAGGTTGTACAGCAGATCCTTTTAGTTTCAATTTTCTAACTGTTGCTGAGCCAGCAGGCTGAACTGAATGATAAGGGAGCAGAATCAAACTAATCCCTCTATCGCCCTTCCTTTATGTCTTTTTTCCTCAAACTAACCACAACCAGTTGATCTGCCATCATCCCTGACTGTGGGGAGGACCTTCAGACTTCTGAAAACTTTAATGTCCCCTGTGATGCCCCTGTGGGTCCATCAGTAGAGAGGGTGTGGCTGTTCTGTCTGTGCTGCATTGGCTGCATTGATTGCACTGATTGCAGTAACTCAGGGCACCTGGTTCTGGTGCTCTGCAGCTATTTTAAAGCCTCTCTGCTTTTCCCTGCAGGCACTCCGGTTTTGTTGAGTATACTATGAGTTTCTTCAGTTGCTTTACTTTGTGCACTTCAACACTCTCACACACATACATGTCCATACAATCCTCACCCTGCATTTACATTACTGATACCACTGACATCCACACCTCATACTTTACTGGTTTTGACTTAATTTGATTTGTTTGTCCTAAATAAACATATTTTGTTAACCGTCAACATGGTGTGTCTCCTTTTTGTTGTGGCCTTTTGAGCCGGGTCATAACATCCCCAAAGGGGCAATTTGTGGTACAGCGCTGTAAACAATAACCATAATGCAGACACAATTAAAACACAGAACAACAGTGACAACAACAAAAGTCCATGATCATGATCTGTAGCCAATAAATGTTCCTTTGGGTGTGGTGTGATGTGATGTATTTTATTGTCTCTTACTAAGATTACTAAAATGCCCAGGACCTTTTTTTTCTATTCAGCTAGTGCTTTCTTCCTTCTCCCTTCACTTAACAGAGGGTTTGGAAAAGGCCTTCCCTTGGTGTATTTGACATTATGTGGCATTGCAGAGATGGCATTCTAAGCAGCATAATCTGGACCCCCATACCGCGTGCATGGGATGTGACCCATGCTTATGCTTTGAAGGCATATTGCGGAGAGAAATGTGAGTACCATTTCAATGCCATAGCGTATGATTTATGTATATGTTTTTGGTCATGCAGACTGCCTATCCCGATTTCTCATATTTGTTGGTGCATCTTCTCTTAAATGCAAGCAAAGGAATAGGTCAGCTTTACTCTAAAATACCACTACTTTTACTTTTTCACTTACACTGAACAAAAATATAAATGCAACACTTTTGTTTTTGCTCCCATTTTTCATGAGATGAACTCAAAGATCTAAAACATTTTCTATGTACACAAAATAACCATTTCTCTCATATTGTTCACAAATCTGAAAACATCTGTGATAGTGAGCACTTCTCCTTTGCCGAGATAATCCATCCCACCTCACAGGTGTTGCATATCAAGATGCTGATTAGACAGCATGATTATTGCACAGGTGTGCCTTAGGGCTTAGGCTACTTGGAGATTTTAACTGGGACTGGTTAACTGCAGTATCAGAGGATTTTAAAAACCTTTGTATCTCTTTAAATGTTACTCAGATTGTTGACAGTCCTACTCGCCCTAGTATTAAGTCCCCAAATAAATCCTCCCTAATTGATCTCATTCTAACTAATATTCCCTATAAATACTCAGCTGTGGGAGTATTTGCGAATGATCTGAGTGACCACTGTGTTGTAGCCACAATTAGGGACACAAAAGTCCAAAAGGTTAAACCTCGTATTATCATCAAGAGAGACATAAAACATTTTGTGGAGCAGGGTTTTGTACATGATCTGTTTGGGTTTGATTGGGGAAAAATCGATTTGTGTGCTGATGTTGAGACTGCATGGTCTTATTTTTATGGAAATTATAGATAGACATGCAACCCTGCATACATTTAGAGTGAAGGGACGAGACAATCCTTGGTTTTCTGCTGAATTATCTAGTCTCCTACATGAGAGAAACAAGGCCTGGGCAAAGGCTAGGAAATCAGGCTCAGAGGTAGAATGGCTGCGTTTTAGGCAGCTAAGAAATAGCTTCACTTCACATGTCAAAAGTGCTAAATCTAAGTATTATCTGTCAGTTACCACAAAGAACCTGAACAACCCTAGAAAATTCTGGAAAGCCATAAAATCGATATCCACCGGTGATATCCGTAATGAGCTACCTCCGTGCCCAACCTGATCTCACCAGAATGCGTGACTCCACCACGACTCCTTAACACCACAATGCGTGGTGGAGTCACGAACTATGTTACATTTGCATGTCGGCACCACGCAAACAACCCCAATGTAAAGTGAATGAGGCTCCTTTGTCGTGGTGCACACACGCATTTCTACAACGTGCATTGTGTGTAATGCAACTGTTAATTTTATTAAATTAGTTTGTTTTTAAGGAAGGCCAGAGCTTCAGCTGTGTCAAATAGATTGTTCCCTTTAGTTAACGTTATTTAAAAGATAATGATCATGTCTTGTATTACGAGCGTCCATTCCCATTGGATAACGGAGAATTTTACACCCGGAAGTAAGTAGCCTATTCTCCTTACTGTCGATTGATTTTACAGTGATATCTGCACTACTCATCGACTAAAAAACACCAAATTGTCCTTGTTAATTACACAACATTGATTGGTTTGAATTGTGTGCAATGCTTTTGTATTTTCCCCCTTCGATTCGAAGAAACAAATATTTTTTCGGAGTTTTTGGACGGCAGAAGACACTACACTACCCAGAATCCTCAGCTATCGTTTGGGACTACACCATGAACCCCGTGATCAGTCCTCAAGTTCTTTGATTGGTTGACCTCCAACTGCATTCCATATGAAAAAAAACGTTTCGTAAAAGAGAAAATCATACTTTATTCAGCAGTGCTTGCTTTACTCTTTGATAGTCATCACATGAATGCATTGTAATAAATGGTTTGGCTGCATTAAATATTACACATCTGTCTTAGTTCTTTATTTATCTACAGAGATCGGGCATCAGAATACACCGGAAACTATTCTTTTACCGTTCTGTTTTAATTTCACAATAAAGTTAGTAGTAATATTTTGTTTTGATATTATTGTTTTTTATTAACTACTAGACGACTGGGTCATGTTAAGACCATCTTTTTTTGGTTGCTATGGGTTTTTTCCATCGCTTTTGTGTTACAAATATCAAAACAATAACAAAATAATATTCGTCGTAAACTAAACCGAAAACAGCAGTATATTTTATTTTGTTAACACTGTAAACTTGACAGCCTTTTAACCTATGCTTTTAACCCAAACCACCTACTGGTTAAAGCACGTTATTACACGTTTAGAGTAATTGCAATGCAGGAAGATTGTGTTGCTTTTTAATGACTGTTTAAAATGCCTTTTTCTTAATGTCTTTCATTTTTGTAACGCACTTTTGAATGTGTTATATTTTATGAAAACATTCAAATATTAAGAGTACATACAAAATAGTGGGAAAGTAGAAGGTCAATTATATAAATATAGAATAGAAAATATCAAGAAGATACTCAAATGATATCTAGAGTAAAACAGTTTAGTGCCTGATAGGAGGATGTGCTAACTAATAAGGCTTTAATTAAAGAAATGTGCAGAATACGACAGTGTAATGGTGGAAGTATACACACATTGATAGATGTCTTGTAATGCACTGTTGATGAACCTGTGACCCAAGTTGTTCATTCATTGCATAACTACACTGTTGTGTATATGATATGTCAATAAACCTTAGAAAATCTTGAAATCTTGAAAGGGATGTGCAAAATAGCAATTATATACAGTCTTTAATGAACTATTAGAGAATAACGAGTAATGAATATGCTTTAAACGGATCTGCAGATAAATATTTAGTCTTCTCAAGCAACCAACTATCAAATATCTCGCCTGATTGTTGGCACTTGACAATCACCTTCACTGAATTTCATTCAGGTGTAACTAAAGTCTGATTTAAGGGTTGTTTATATTTCACATCATTAATCCAAATCTGTAAAGTAACTAAAATAAATGTAGTGGATTAAAAATACCAGGTTAACCTTAAAGAAAGCCCTCAGGATTATAAAAGACCACCATCACCCCAGCCACAAACGGTTCTGTCTGCTGCAGTCTGGCAGGCGGTACCACAGCATTCGGACTAAAACCACCAGACACAGAGACAGCTTCATCCCACAGGCCAGAAGACTATTAAACACCTGAATTTAGAAATAACATTCATCTGGCTGCAATTTAGAAATTATTTATCTAATATATCATATTCCAATCACTTGTATATAGACTCTTATTGCACTATTTCACTATTTTTTCTGTGCATCTGTTTTATTGCGTAGCACTGTTGGAGGAGCCTGTGACCTAAGGGGGGGAGGGGGGTAGGACACGTTCGATTCCTGTTTTGAATAGTGTGCCGTCGATGGGTTTCATTCCATTTCAAAGTCCTTTTGGACCCTCTGGTTGAGGACTGATCACGGGGTTTGTCAAGCTAAGCACATGGTGTAGTCCCAAACGATAGCTGAGGATTCTGGGTAGTGTAGTGTCTTCTGCCGTCCAAAAACTCCGAAAATATATTTGTTTCTCCGAATCGAAGGGGGAAAATACAAAAGCATTGTACACAATTCAAACCAATCAATGTTGTGTAATTAACAAGGACAATTTGGTGTTTTTTAGTCGATGAGTAGTGCAGATATCACTGTAAAATCAATCGACAGTAAGGAGAATAGGCTACTTACTTCCGGGTGTAAAATTCTCCGTTATCCAATGGGAATGGACGCTCGTAATACAATACAGGGGACATGATCATTATCTTTTAAATAACGTTAACTGAAGGGAACAATCTATTTGACACAGCTGAAGCTCTGGCCTTCCTTAAAAACTAACTAATTTAATAAAAATAACAGTTGCATTACACACAATGCACGTTGTAGAAATGCGTGTGTGCACCACGACAAAGGAGCCTCATTCACTTTACATTGGGGTTGTTTGCGTGGTGCCGACACGCAAATGTAACAAAGTTCGTGACTCCACCACGCATTGTGGTGTTAAGGAGTCGTGGTGGAGTCACGCATTCTGGTGAGATCAGGTTGCCGTGCCTTACCACAGCATCTGGCACTATATCGGAGTGGGCCACCATACTCAATTGTTTTAATGAGCATTTTGTGTCCTGTGGCTCTCTGTTTCATTCTGTTTCTAATTCTGCTTCTGTGAACACCACAGTCGGTGACTCAGAACAATGTGGTCTGGAAAACCCTTTCAACGTAGAACCTTTCTTTTTAAAGATAGCTGCAGATTTTATTGCTCCACCTCTTACTACTCTTTTTAACCTCTCTCTCAGCACGAACAAAATCCCAAAGGTATGGAAGTCAGCTTAAGACCTGCCACTACTAAAAGGAGGGGAGGCCACCTTATTAAACAATTATAGACCCATCTCTAAATTGTCAGTTCTGGCTAAGGTTCTTGAACGCCTAGTGAGTGAACAAGTAAAGGAGTTTTTATGTACAAATGACATCCTGTCTAAACATCAGTCAGGCTTCAGAAAGCAACATAGCACCATCACTGCCACAATGAAAGTGGTAAATGATATTACGAGTATTTTAGATAATAAGCAGAGTTGTGCAGCTCTATTTGTTGACCTATCCAAAGCTTTTGATACCGTCGATCATCGCATTTTGAAGCAGAGGCTGGTCAGTATTGGCATATCCAGCCATGCAGTGAGGTGGTTTGTGAACTACCTCTCTGAAAGGTCCCAATGTGTTCAGTTTGATGGGCTGTCTTCTGAGTGGTTAAACATCACTAATGGTGTACCACAAGGTTCAGTTTTAGGTCCGCTATTATTCTCTATCTATGAAAATGTCGAAGGAGCAACCTTACATTTGTATGCGGACGATACCGTTATGTACTGTGCAGGTCCCTCGATTAACGAGGCTGGTGTTAAATTACAGGCTGTTTTTAACATTATTCAGGCTCAGCTCTCTGAGCTTAAGCTTCTTTTAAATGTGGATAAAACCAAGGTAATGCTCTTTTCTAAAGCTAAAGCTAAAAATACACCAGAGACTGCTTTGGATATTGTAACTACGCAAGGAATACAACTTGAAGTGGTTACCTGTTACAAATACTTGGGTATCTGGCTTGATGACTGTCTCACTTTTAAATTTCAAGTAAATAACCTGCTTAAAAAGCTGAGGGTTAGGCTAGGTTTCTTTTACAGAAATAAGTCCTGTTTCTCGCTTGAGGCCAGGAAAAGGCTAGTCACTGTGACCTTTTTACCTGTGCTGGACTATGGTGATTTGTTATATATGAATGCACCTGCCAATTACCTGAGCAAGTTAGATGCTGCGTATCACAGTGCACTGAGATTTTTGACAAATTGTAAAGCACTTACGCATCACTGTACACTGTATACCAAGGCGGTTTTGCAATCACTTACTGTACGGAGGCTCACTCACTGGTACTTTTTCATTTACAAAGCCATGTTGGATAAACTACCATCTTATATCTGCTCCCTGATCTCTCGGCGAATTGAAAGTACTTATTGCCTGAGATCGCATGCTGTGGTTTTATTAAATGTGCCAAGTGCTAGGACTGTCTTAGGGAAGAAAGCTTTTAGATGTGCAGCTCCACTAACATGGAACAGTCTGCAAAAAGAATGGGAAATTACCAAGCTAGTACCGCTACATGTTTTTAAAGCTTGGTTGGATGCTACAAAATCAGATGCTGTTGGTACCTGTACATGTGGTTAGATATGTAAATTGTAATCCCTGTACATTTTGCTGTATGATGTCCTTTTGTTGTTCTGTTGTTTATGTTTTTATGTCTTCTTGTGGAACCTACTGCTGCAGGTCTCCCTTGAAAAAGAGATCATTGATCTCAATGGGATTTTACCTGGATAAATAAAGATGGGATTTTACCTGGATAAATAAAGGTTTTGAATTGAATTGAGAGCAGCCTACTACTCTTCATTAATAGATGAGAATAAGAATAATGCAAGATTTCTTTTCAGCACTGTAGCCAGGCTGACAGAGAGCCACAGCTCGATTGAGCCTTCTATTCCCTTAGCACTCAGTAGTAATGATTTTATGTGCTTTTTTAACGATAAAATTGTTACTCTTAGAAACAAAATTAATGACCTCTTGCCTTCGACCAATATAGTGTTATCAACAGCTCCCGGAATCGTAAGTTCTAATATTACACTAGATAGTAAACTAGAATGCTTTTCAGCCATTAACCTTGAACAATTACATTCAATGATTCTCTCTTCTAAACCATCAACGTGTATGTTAGACCCAATTCCAACTAAGCTGTTGAAGGAAGTTTTTCCATTAATTAGCACTTCTTTATTAAATATTATGAATATGTCTTTATTATCAGGCTATGTTCCACAATCATTCAAAGTAGCAGTGATAAAACCGCTTCTTAAAAAGCACAACCTCGATCCAGAGGTTTTAGCCAACTATAGACCTATTTCTAATCTTCCGTTCCTCTCAAAAATTCTTGAGAAAGCGGTCGCAAAACAGTTGTGTGATTACTTAAAAAACAATGATTTATTTGAAGATTTTCAGTCTGGCTTTAGAACACATCATAGCACAGAGACAGCTCTGGTTAAAGTCACAAATGATATTCTAATAGCCTCAGACAAGGGACTTGTCTCTATTCTTGTTTTGCTCGATCTTAGTGCTGCATTTGATACTATCGACCATGATATCCTATTGCAAAGACTAGAGCACTTAGTTGGCATACAGGGAACTGCTTTAGGCTGGTTTAGGTCCTATCTATCTGAACGCTCTCAGTTTGTACGTGTTAACGATGAATCTTCCACGCAAACCAAAGTTAGCCATGGAGTGCCACAGGGCTCAGTGCTCGGACCTATTTTGTTCACATTATATATGCTTCCGTTAGGCAATATTATAAGGAATCATTCTGTAAACTTTCATTGTTATGCGGATGATACTCAACTATATTTATCAATCAAGCCTGATGAAATTAATCATCTAAATAAAATTCAAGACTGCCTTAAGGACTTAAAAACGTGGATGACCTTAAACTTTTTGATGTTAAACACGACCAAAACTGAAGTTATTGTACTTGGCCCGAAGAATCTACGAAACAAATTATCTAAAGACATACTAACTATGGATGGCATTAATTTGGCCTCCAGTGAGACTGTAAGGAATCTTGGTGTTATATTTGATCAGGATTTATCCTTTAACGCCCACATAAAATCAATTTCAAGGACCGCCTACTTCCATCTACGTAACATTGCAAAAATCAGGCATATCTTGCAACTAGTCCATGCATTTGTTACTTCTAGGCTGGATTATTGTAACTCTTTATTATCAGGGAGTACCAAGAAGTCAATCAAGTCGCTTCAGCTGATTCAAAATGCTGCGGCTCGTGTACTAACCAGAGTTAGGAAAAGGGACCACATTACTCCTGTTCTGGCTGCCTTACACTGGCTCCCTATAGAACACAGGATAGAATTTAAAATTCTTCTTCTCGCCTACAAAGCCCTTAATGGGCAGGCGCCATCTTACCTTAAAGAACTCATTATACCCTACTGTCCTACTAGGGCATTGCGTTCCAAGAATGCAGGGTTGTTGGTTGTTCCTAGAATCTTTAAAAGTACAATGGGAGCCAGAGCCTTTTCTTATCAAGCTCCACATTTGTGGAATCAGCTTCCAGTTTGTGTTCGGGCGGCAGACACCCTATCCGTTTTTAAGAGTGCGCTTAAGACCTTCCTTTTTGATAAAGCTTATAGTTAGGGCTGATTAGATTCAGCCCCTAGTTTTGCTGATATAGGCTTAGTTTGTCAGGGGACATCTTACTTCTTCCTTCTCTCTGTCTATACCCGTGTACACTCATGTTCCGATTAACCCAGCTTCCCCAAATGTCTTTCTTTTTGGTGTCTATATACGCTGGGATCCGGAGTCATGGATGATCCTGCGGTCCTGTGTCCTGGATCGCGAGCGCTGGATCTTGAGTCGTGGCTGTGGTCCTGGATCATAGGTCCTGGATGGATATCCTCGTGGATTCATCTTCCTATTATACACACATGCATTTCCAAACATTTGGACTACCTATGTTGCAAATGTATTATCTTTTCAATTTACACACGGCATCTATTGCACGTCTGTCCGTCCTGGGAGAGGGATCCCTCCTCTGTTGCTCTCCCTGAGGTTTCTCCCATTTTTCCCTTTAAACTGGGTTTTCTTTGGAAGTTTTTCCTTGTACGATGTGAGGGTCTAAGGACAGAGGGTGTCGTATTGTCATACTGATATTCTGTACACACTGTGAAGACCACTGAGACAAATGTAACATTTGTGATATTGGGCTATATAAATAAACATTGATTGATTGATTGAATTGAATAGGCTGGCCACAATAAAAGGCCACTCTAAAATGTTCAGTTTTATCACCCAGCACAATGCCACAGATGTCGCAAGTTTTGAGGGAGTGTGCAATTGGCATGCTGACAGCAGGAATGTCCACCAGAGCTGTTTCCCGTGAATTGAATGTTCATGTCTCTACCATAAGCCGTCTCCAAAGGCGTTTCAGAGAATTTGGCAGTACATCCAACCGGCCTCACAACCGCAGACCACGTGTAACCACACCAGCCAAGGACCTCCACATCCAGCATGTTGACCTCCAAGATCGTCTGAGACCAGCCACTCGGACAGCTGCTGCAACAATCGGTTTGCATAACCAAAGAATTTCTGCACAAACTGTCAGAAACCATCTCAGGGAAGCTCATCTGCATGCTCGTCATCCTCATCGGGGTCTCGACCTGACTCCGGTTCGTCGTCGTAACCGACTTGAGTGGGCAAATGCTCACATTCGATGGCGTCTGGCACGTTGGAGAGGTGTTCTCTTCACGGATGAATCCCGGTTTTCACTGTTCAGGGCAGATGGCAGAAAGTGTGTGTGGCGTCGTGTGGGTGAGCGGTTTTCTGATGTCAATGTTGTGAATCGAGTGGCCCATGGTGGTGGTGGGGTTATGGTATGGGCAGGCGTATGTTATGGACGACGAACACAGGTGCATTTTATTGATGGCATTGTGAATGCACAGAGATACCGTGACGAGATCCTGAGGCCCATTGTTGTGCCATTCATCCACGACCCTCACCTCATGTTGCAGCATGATAATGCACGGCCCCATGTTGCAAGGATCTGTACACATTTCCTGGAGGCTGAAAACATCCCAGTTCTTGCATGGCCAGCATACTCACCGGACATGTCACCCATTGAGCATGTTTGGGATGCTCTGGATCGGCATATACGACAGCGTGTTCCAGTTCCTGCCAATATCCAGCAACTTCGCACAGCCATTGAAGAGCAGTGGACCAACATTCCACAGGCCACAATCAACAACCTGATCAACTCTATGCGAAGGAGATGTGTTGCACTGTGTGAGGCAAATGGTGGTCACACCAGATACTGACCTCCCCAATAAAGCAAAACTGCACGTTTCAGAGTGGCCTTTTATTGTGGCCAGCCTAAGGCACACCTGTGCAATAATCATGCTGTCTAATCAGCATCTTGATATGCCACACCTGTGAGGTGGGATGGATTATCTCGGCAAAGGAGAAGTGCTCACTATCACAGATTTTTTTCAGATTTGTGAACAATATGAGAGAAATCGTTATTTTGTGTATATATAAAATGTTTTAGATCTTTGAGTTCATCTCATGAAAAATGGGAGCAAAAACAAAAGTGTTGCATTTATATTTTTGTTCAGTGTATGTGAGTAAAAACAGAACAAGCTCAGTGCTAGAGAACATTTTTTGTTTCTGTTTTAAAGAAGTTATAGTTCTGTTTATTGTACTTCATTTGACAGAGCTGTTTTTGTGCATCAACATTGGAATTGTGACTCATAGAGAGCACCTCTGTCTGAACCTGAAACTTGTAGGAAGCTAAGCAGAGGAAGGCAAGTGACCCAGAAACAGTGTTTGTCTTTGTGTATGAAGGTGTCATAGAGAGGAGTGGGTAACAAAGGGTATATCAGAAGAACTATTTCCAACTGTGAGATTGGAATGCATAAGGTATGAAGAGTGGATGATTCTTTTTAGGGAAAAATTAGTGAGAATCACAATGTATATATGTTATTTGCATGTGAATGCAGAAATACACTTATCCTCGTCCAGTGGCGGCGCTAGGGCTACTTGGGCACAAGCCCCGGATGTTTTCTGAAAAGCCCCGGATGTTTCACTTAAAACAAATAAAAACATATTTTTTTGTTGAAAATGTCTCGGGAGTAATGTGCAGTACTGGAGTCCACCAGAGAGGCAGCCGCTGTGGGACATTAGCCTGTGTATAGCCTTCCCTGCCCTGAAGAATAAGTGATCCTTCCTAGTGCCTGACGAGTTTTAAGCTAATAGCCTATAAAGTTATGGATATTAGAAAGTTATTTTCATCGAAGCAGGCGCCACAAGCTGCAGCAGCAGCAGCAGTATCAGCAGCTGACAACAATGTCATCACCAGCAGTGAAGAAATTGATGATGTTTCAGGTTTGTGAATCTAATGGTGATATCTGCACTCTGGCTGACTGGGTAAGAAGTGAAAAAGAGTGATGTAACGTTAATGTTATAGCTAGTAAACATGGAGTAACCACACTAAGTATATGTAAAGGAGGGGTAATCATTTATGGAGAGAGAAAGGGTTATTTTAAATCAGGTGGAGAGCAAAACTGGGTAATCAAGGAGCCAACTACCAAGTTTAAAACACAATAATTTATTCAGTAGAACATACAATCTTTACTAAGAAAACTAAAATCAGAGCTGTCTAAAATATAATCTCAGTAAAAAGAGAGTCTAAAACTATGTTAAAATACAATTAAACGCAGTTAAAACAATACAAAGAATTCAAATGTTAAAAGGGTTAAAAGTATTTTCTCAAAACCAGTCTTTCCAGGGCTGCAAAGGTGTTCCGTCGACTAGTGATGGCAGTTTGACACTAAAGCTTCGAATGGAGCTTCAACCCTGGACTTCCTATTCCATAGAAGCAGTGCTTCGAAGCTTGCTTCAAATCACATGACATATGACGTCAGAAGCAGCAGCCGCTTCAAATCACGTGACATGTGACGTCCGAACCAGCAACTGCTTCATTTCCTGAATAAATCACTTGACTGGTTCGCGGTCCATTCACGCGATTCAATCACTGCCTCGTCTCGATTATGACAGGTGACAGGTTGAAACAGTTTCAAATTTGAGCGCTTCAACACTTTATGACCGCTCTAAATAATGCGCAATGTGTGGGTTGTCGTAGTTTGCGTTGTTGCTGTTGAGTTGTTGGTATTGCATTTGAATTGTAGTATCATTATAGAGCAAGCCAGGAAGAAAGATAGGTCGTTCTGGCTCGGGAAACACTTCGAAATGTGGAGAAGTTGTGAACAACTTCTGTGACAATTATCAGTAATATAAAAACAGTTCAATATTTTAAGGAATAGATATCCCAGTGGGTAGAGCCGGTGGCCCGAATGCGGCGTGTCCTCCGCGCAGCTGGTTCTACGCCCGGAATGGACGTACTTTTAATCATTGCTTTTCAACTTTAATAACTGATAAAAGGCCCTCTCCTCCCAAAAAATGTTCCAGCACTCTGTAGTCTCTTCTCAATAACCCAATACACACAATTATCAATCTTTAATTGCAAATAGAACATGATATTCAGTCTTGGTGTGTGTGTGCATCGAATATTTTTCAAGGCAAAGATACGTTAAACCCACTGCAGCCTTGCACTTCGCCAGGAGAGGTCGCTGTAACTGAAGCTTCGAGAAATGAACCTATTTCCGACACAATTGTCCAAGTGGTTCAATGCTTCATTCAAAGCTTCATTTTGCCATCACTACCGTCGACCCTCTCTTGGACTGCCGTGGTCTCTTAATCCCTTTGTTGCGTGTGCCTCTGCTGTCTCCTTCAGTTTCTCTCAGTTTCCGTCTGTCCTCTGCTGCTTTTCTCCTTCCCTTTATAGGCGTGTCAATTGGCTCCAGGTGTGGTCACTCATTGTCAATCAGCATGGCAAGGCCAATCCAAACATTTCAAAAATAAAAGCATGCAGCAGGAAGTTAAAAATAGTTAAAAAGGCAAACACATTTCAGAGTAAAATCACACAATAAAAAAGGTATAAAACACACACACTTAAAACCATGCAATAATAATAGATTAATAATAATAGATTTAATTTGTTAGCGCTTTTACAGGTGCTCAAAGACGCTTTACAGATATAGTGAAGAGAAAATAAAATAAAATAAAGGAACAACAAATAAATATATAGTTAAAGTTAAAGTCAAATAATACAAAAACAATCACACATTAAAAGCCAGATTGAAGAGGTGAGTTTTTGTAAGTTTATTTGAAGGTGGTGAGGTCAGTGCAGTCTCTGATGGGTTGTGGGAGTGAGTTCCAGAGGGAGGGGGCAGCGACGGAGAAGGCTCTGTCCCCCCAGGTCCGGTGATTGATGCGGGTGGGGATGGATAGGAGGTTGGCTTCTGATGAGCGGAGGCAGCGGGAAGGGGTGTGGTGGTGCAGCAGGTCTGTGAGGTAGGGGGGGGCCTGATTGTTGAGGGCTTTGTGAGTAATCAGGAGGACTTTTTAGTTGATTATTTGACGGACGGGGAGCCAGTGGAGGTTCTGGAGGACGGGAGTGATGTGGTCTCGGGAGCGGGTGTGGGTGAGGAGGCGGGCAGCAGAGTTCTGGATATGTTGGAGTTTATTGAGGAGGTTGGATGGCATGCCGTAGAGCAGTGTTTTTCAAAGTGGGGGCCTCGACCCCCCAGGGGGCCGCCAGGGGGCACCAGGGGGGTCACGCACAGTTTTAGGGAAACAGAATTTTTTATTTAAAAAAAAATAAAAAAATGTTT
The DNA here is from genome assembly GCF_902827115.2 of Pseudochaenichthys georgianus. Lineage (NCBI taxonomy): Eukaryota > Metazoa > Chordata > Actinopteri > Perciformes > Channichthyidae > Pseudochaenichthys > Pseudochaenichthys georgianus. The sequence continues at coordinate 20,247,499 of NC_047511.1, read as the reverse complement.
TTTCTTTTTTTAGATGTTATTAATAACTGTATATTAATACATTTATGTGTCCTTTGATGCCAATCTTTTAATATTTTTTGTTTTTGACACCCTTCAAGCCAATCAGAATCGAGCTGCCGCTACTGAGAGTGAAAATCTGCTCAGCTTTTGGAGCAAGTGAGAGCTAGTGAATGTTTCGCTCTGCAGCTGGATGAGAGCACGGATTTTCCAAGTTTTAGATGAGTACATCATCTCAAACGGACTTGACTGGTCTTGTTGTGTGGGTGTGTGTTCAGATGGGGCAGTGGGGCTATGACAGGCAAAGAAAGCGGAGTGACAGCTTTGATCAGGCAGAAGGCCCCAAATGTAGTGGCAACACACTGCATGCTCCATCGCGAGGCACTTGTACACATCATTTTTTTTTAAACAGGAGGGTCCCCACCAGAGGATAATGCTATATGGGGGTCCTTGGCATGGCAACGTTTGGGAACCCCTGCCGTAGAGGATGCTATTGCAGTAGTCGAGTCGTGATGTGATGATGCATGAATCAGGATTTCAGCAGAAGAGGAGGAGAGTGATGGGCGGAGACGGGCAATGTTTTTGAAGTGGAAAAAGGCGGTCCTAGTGATGTGATTGATGTGGTGGTTGAATTTGAGCTGACTGTCGAAGATGACTCCGAGTTTGTGGATGTGAGGGGGGGGGAGTAGTTATAAGGATGCTGTTTCAATCACATTAGTATGCATGAAAAGTGACAGATGGGCCCGCCCCCAATTATGCTAATGAGCTAAGTCCCGCCTCCCTTTGTTCGAGGTGGATGTCACACCTAGGTGTGAATTCACACCTAGGTGCGAGATCCTTTGATGTGAGGTGTCATCACACGTAGGTGAGAAATGCCCCCCTGTGTAGCGCCTTTGTTGTCTAATCCTTTGATGTGAGGGTTGAGGTGTTATAACAGGTAGGTGTGATTTCACACCGGTGTGTTATAAGCCTCTGATGTTAATCTAGGTGTTGATTAAGGCAGTCTCTTTGAAGTTATGCGTGAGACTGTCTAGCCCCCCGTCCCCTCACAGCCCTTTGTTGTCTAATCTAATTAGCCTTTGATGTCTGTCCTTTGATGTGAGGGTTGAGGTGTTATAACAGGTAGGTGTGATTTCACACCGGTGTGTTATAAACCTCTGATGTTAATCTAGGTGTTGATTAAGGCAGTCTCTTTGAAGTTATGCGTGAGACTGTCTAGCCCCCCGTCCCCTCACAGCCCTTTGTTGTCTAATCTAATTAGCCTTTGATGTATGTCCTTTGATGTGAGGGTTGAGGTGTTATAACAGGCAGGTGTGATTGCACACCGGTGTGTTATAAGCCTCTGATGTTAATCTAGGTGTCTCTTTGAAGTTATGCGTGAGACTGTCTAGCCCCCGCTCCCTCACAGCCCAGGCCTCTCCCCCTTTCTCCACCCCTTCCTGTCACACAATATGAGGCCAGCAGATAGTGGAGGGTGGAGTTAGGTGAAAAAAGAAATCCATGCAGACTAAATAAAAAGCCAGTCATTTCCACTCATCAAGTCACCTTTCAAAAAAAGAAAAATGGCCAAGAGACTCATCGATATGGGTTTAATCAGCGAGACGCCTGTGACAACTTACCGCCATCCGTCGGGAGAGCCAATCAAGAAACGAATGCAGCATCTATGCCGGGTTCAGACGTCTCCAGCCGAAGATGTTCATGAAAAAAGGAGTCTGGAAAAAGGATATGTTTGGGGTTATGTGTTCAACTATATGGCGAATGAACTGCATTTCTACAATCTGAAGAATGGAGAAACCCCACAGTGTTAAAGCGACGTTGTCCTCAACAGATTGGGCTGTGTTAACTCTGGTGTCTTACAAAGATCTCCACGCAACCATTGTATCGGAAGAAGTAATGCATCAAGAAACCGGCGTGGGACCAGCGGTGTACAAGATATTTGCAGTAAAAAGCAAAGAAACGCAAACAGAATGCGAGATCAAAGAAGAGTTTTCACCGCTGCCCCTCAATGTGGAGGAAGAAGAAGGAGATATCCCCCCGCCGCCAGAAGTGAGAAGAATCCTGACAAGCACCGTCTGGGAAACTAAAAGCGGACCATCTGGGCGATGGTATTACCACGCAAGCCGTTTGGTGACGCTGGGGAAGGACCCCTCTGATGATTTTGTTTTGGAGTATTTCAACTCTACATGCGGGGTTTTTCAAACATCCTTGCGGGTGCCTCTGACTGCTTGGTTGCAAATGATAGATGAAAAAGCTACAAAGCTTAAAGAACTTTTTAAACAGAGTCAGACATCGATGGACATTATACTGGTGAAAAAGAATCTCACTTTTGCAGATGACTCCTCCTTCCACTAAGCATAACAAGTCACACCCTCCTCACCAGATCATTTAAAACTAAGGACCCCTCAAAGAAAAGCATGGTGTTCTCATTCATAACACTCCGTTCGATGTCTCACTATGGGATGCGCCTCATCGCGGAGCAAACGGAAGCATCAATCTCATTACGCCAATCCTGATTGGCTGGTGATCTTGACGTCAGAGTCAGGGGAAATCACCCCCTATAAGTAGCTTGCGCCACAACGCATGCGTCATTCAAACACCTCTTCTCGCTTCAGAGCACATCTCTACAGTAGCCGGACAAGCTTCACTGTCCACAGACTGAACCCAAATACCTTTTCGGTCGATGGGCGCTCGCCGGCTACTCCTTCTACTTCGCAGGAAGACGGTAGTACTAACGCTGTTAGTACTTGGAAATAAATCGACCTCGCCCTTCTCTACGACAAAGTAAGGTAGGTCCGATTTTTTCAAGCTAGCAACACACCTGTTGCTAGCTCGCTCCCTCTCTACTGACACCACGGTAGCGAGGACGTTTTTTCTTTTCTCTTCCCCACGGAGGGGAAAAGGATTAAAAGAGGGGCATACTGCCACACCAGTCAGTATTCTCCGGGATTAAAAGACCCACACCGTCCTCTTTCCCCGGATTAAGGACAAGGTGGTAATACCTTGTTTTCCCGTCCCACCTGTCGAGAGTGGGCCCTCTCCACGCCACGAGGCGACAAAGATGGACGCCCCTCTCCCTCACACCAGAGGAGTCAGGGACTCGGTGGCTCGACTCTGCGGCTGCGGGTTGAAGATCTCGGGCACAGACACACACCAGGTCTGTTCGTCCTGCCTCGGGCTGGAACACGCCCGAGGCGCTATCGACAACCCCGGCTTCCGCTTCACCGTCAAGAGCCTCCGCCGACGGCTAGCGAGACAAGCTAGCCTGTCGGAACAGGACTCCCCCATGTCCATGGACCCGCCGGCCGGCAGTCAAGACACGGGGGCGTCTGCCACAGAGAGCGAACCCCTCTCTGTGTCGGTCTGGAGCTCATCGTCAGCGATGGCCTCAGAACTGGGATCCCGCGCCCTGACAGGCCGGGACCCGGTGACGACAAGACACGCGGGAACGGGCTTTACCAAGCTGGGGCTCCCGGTTGGACCTCACCATGGTCTCACCCGCGGAGGATGTCCTTGAGTTGGACTATGAGGAGGACGAGGAGGGGGACGCCCTGGCGTTCCTCCTGTCCGAGTCGGATGACCAAGAAGAGGACACCTTCATGTCATCGGCCCAGGCTGCAAAGCCTGGAGCGAGGGCTGCTCTCCCGGGCGACAGCACACCAGCTTCGCCCGGTCTGAGCATTGACCTGCAGGCCGTGTGCAAACGCGCTGTGGTCAGACTCAACGTTCCGTGGCCTGAAATGGCCAAGGAGACCTCCAGGTCCCGCTACGAGGGGAAGCATCTTCCCCAAACAGCGGGCAAAGGGAGGCAACTCCTCCCAGTGTTTCCGGAAATGTTGGATGAAGTGTCGGTCTCGTGGAGAGACCGGCCCTTCAGCAACAAGGTCCCAATCCAGGGTGCCTCCTACCTGGATTGCGATGGAATGGAGAGGCTCGGCCTGCTCCGCATACCGCCCATGGAACCGCTGGTGGCGGCCCACCTTCTACCAAAGGTGGGCCCCTCACCGAGCAGGAACCCCACGCTGCCAGCAAAAGCAGAACGCTTTCAGTCCACAATGACTGAAAAGTCCTATAAAGCTGCAGCGCTGTCCGCCAGGGCCCTGAACGTGTCCTCGCTGCTAACTGCCTACCAAGCGGAGCTCTGCGAGGACCTGTTGGGTAGCCCGGGAGTAGCCACTCTGGACGAGATGGCAGCGGTCACAGACATTTGCCTCCGTGTCCAGCGCTGCGCCGTCCAGGCCACAGGCAAGGTCATGGGGATCATGGTGGTGCAGGAAAGAGCGAGATGGCTCAACCTCACCAACCTCCCGGACCGAGAAAGGGAAGATGTGCTGGATATGCCCATCGTTCCCGAGGGGATTTTAGGCTCCGCTCTCGCCTCCATGCAAAGGAGGTGCGAGACGAAGAAGAAAGAGGACGAGGCACTCCACCTCTGCCTCCCTCGAAGGGTCCAGCCGCTGCCCTCGCAGCAGCAGTCCTTCACCCAAGCGAACTCTGCCCGGTTCAAAGCACCGGTCAAGCAGAGGTCGCAGCCCACCCCGAGTCCCCAGCCCAGGCTGGAGACAAGGGCAAGTTGGCTGAGAAAATCTCCGGTTCCGGCTGCAGCTCAGGCTCAGCCAACCCAGAATTTCGGCCAGCAGTCGAGGAAGAAGAAGCGAGCGGCGTGACAGCCCCTCCTTCTTCCCTCCGTGACTGTGTTCCCGCCGCCTCGAGAGATGCCTAAACACCATCCTCAAGTCCGCACAAACACATGTCACACATTGATTGATTCCTCTGTCATAAAACATTTGCCGCTGACGCATCCAGGCTTCAGTGTCGGCGGGGGCTTTAAGGGCAACACCGTCACGCGCATGCGCAGTGCCGGCTGGAGCTGTGAAGGCACCACCGTCACGCGCATGCGCAGTGCCGGCTGGAGCCGTAAGCGTGACATCTCAGCTGGCTCTAACGGCCCGTCCACACAGCGGCGTGCGTTGACGCTTCCCCATTCACTTTGAATGGGGTGACGTCACTTTTAGCCGAAATGCATCGTGGGAAGCGACGTGGAGCGTAGCTGGCGTGGCTCGCTGCAAAAGTTGAGCAATGTTCAACTTTTGACGCCTCAGCGAGGCGTCAGCCAATCGAATCATATGCCAGTACAAGCTCTAGCCAATCAAACCGCTGCTTGTGTGTCAGGGGCGGGAGATTCATGTGATTGGTTGTTGGTCGAGTTTCAGACACGCCCGCCGGCAAGCGTCAGCGCACGCCGCTGTGTGGACGGGCCGTAAGGAGCATACAGCAGGAGATACTCACGACATCTACCTGGGCTTCTCAAAACAGTTATACTTTATCTGTTCTCACAAGCCCAGAGAGAGTCAACCCATATTCTGGAGAGAGAGGCTCTCTCTCTCCTAGAAAGAAGGATTTTATCTATAATGCCCGCCAAGCAGAGTCAGATTACGCAGACAAATGTCCTCGTAAAGCACCCGCTCAACATGGGTCTCATAATAAAACTAAAAACGGCGTGCGGAGAGTATTGGTTATTATGTAATGCGTAGTGGCACGACACCCGACTTTTCTAGTGCGGGACGCGCCTACGGGTGCTGTCCTTTTACGGAAGGTGGTCACCACGGACGCATGTCAGACAGGCTGATAGGGTATTTACGAGGGTCGCCCGGTGAGAGGCCTCTAGAGCAGAGACCTCCACCGGGCGCACGTAAATTACCCGGAGCTTTTAGCGGTGTTCCCCACCTTAAAACGCTTCCTGCCTTCTCTCAGAGGACACCATGTCCTCGTGAGGATAGACAACACGATATCGTGTATGAACCGCCAAGGGAGGTTGCGTTGTCTCCAGTCACACACACTGGCACACAAACTGATCCCTTGGAGCGGCAGACGTCTCCTCTCTCTGAGAGCGACACAGGTACCGAGAGGGATGCACCTCGGCACAGAACTACTGTCCAGAGGTGCACCACTCTATGCAGACTGGACTCCACATCCAAGGATCGTGAGTCCGCTGTGGGTGCGTTATGGCGGAGCGGCGTTAAATCGGTTCGCATAAAGACAAAATGCTCAATGACAGCTGTTCTCTTTAATGCATGATTTAAACGCACTGTTAGGCGGGGACGCACTCGTACACGATTGACCTCCGGGTCCTCTGTACGCGTTCCCACCCCTGGCTCTGTTACCCCCAACTCTGGCCAGAGTGAAGGAGCAACGCCACACACTTACTCTGATGTTTCCGCCCTAGCCCGCAACGTACGGGCTGGCGGAGATATATCAGCTGTTGTGCGGGCAGCCATGGCAGCCCCCACCACGCAGGGACAGATTGTCTCAGGCGGGGGGGGGGCGATCCTTCACCCACGCCCAGAGCACGGGGCACTATGGGCCTGACCCGTGAGTGGTACAATCTGAATACAGTGGGACTCCCTCAGAAGGTGATAAACACTATTCAGAATGCGAGGGCTTCCTCCACCAGGTCTCTTTACGATTGTAAGTGGAGGGTGTTTGAGGAGTGGTGCCTTCAAGAAGGACACATCTCTTTTCAATGTCCTGTCGGGGTGATTTTATCATTTCTACAGGACTTGATCGATAAACACAGAGCTTTCTCCACGATCAAGGTGTACCTGGTTGCTATTGCTGCATGCCATGTGGGCTTTGAGGGTAAGACGGCTAGCCAACATCCTTTGGTTTGCCGTTTTATGAAGGGAGCTCGCAGGCTCCTCCCTGTCTCCAGGTCGCTGGTGCCCTTATGGGACCTGGCAGTGGTTTTAAATGGGCTCAAAATGACCCCATTTGAACCCCTGGAAGGAGCTGACATAAAACATCTGTCACTCAAGACAGTGCTGTTACTGGCCCTGGCAGCCGCCAAGCGGGTCAGCGATATTCATGCACTGTCTGTACATCCCTCATGCACTCAGTTCGCTCCAGGGCAAACGAGAGTGTTGTTGAAACCCAACCCTGCCTTTACACCAAAGGTGGTTGGTTCGTGTACCCCGATTGACATTGAGGCATTTCCTCCGCAGCTGGTTTCCTCCGGGGAGCAGCAGCAGGATCTGTTGTGTCCAGTCCGGGCTTTACACACATATATGGACAGATCAAAAGAGCTTCGTCTTAATGACCAACTCTTCGTGTCCTGGGCTAACCCTCACAAGCGTAAGCCTGTTACTAAGCAACGGCTCTCCCACTGGATTGTGGAGGCAATTGCTTTGGCCTATACAAGTCAGAATTTGCAAGCACCTTCGGGTCTGCGGGCTCACTCGACTCGGGGCATGGCTACATCCTGGCTTTGTTCAAGGTTGTTTCCATCCAAGACATCTGTGCAGCGGCAAGCTGGTCTTCGCCGCTCACTTTTGTCCGCTTTTACAGGCTAGACGTCTCCGCTCCAAGTGTGGCCCGAGCAGTGCTGGGCACCTTGTTGAGTCGGGACTCCACCTGTTAAATTCTGGTTGATCGGTGATCTTCGAGATAAGCTCGTCTGGCAATACGGGAGCTACAATATCCCATAGTGAGACATCGAACGGAGTGTTATGAATGAGAACTATAGGTTACTTACGTAACCCCAGCACTCAGAGTAACATGAAGTGAGATGTCTCACCAGACGGCCCTCCTTGCTATGGTGAAGCGAGAAGAGGTGCTTATTTTGAATGACGCATGCGTTGTGGAGCAAGCTACTTATAGGGTGTGATTTCCCCTGACTCTGACGTCAAGATCACCAGCCAATCAGGATTGGCGTAATGAGATTGATGCTTCTGTTTGCTCCGCGATGAGGCGCATCCCATAGTGAGACATCTCACTTCATGTTACTCTTAAGCCTGGGGTTACGTAAGTAACCTATAGTTTTCTACCTATGTAAAAGAGCGTCTGGGTTGTCTTACGAAAATGTGTTATCTCTGTATCAAGATGTGATAAAAAATGATGCTGCTGTAACAAATTTTGTGAAAAAATACCAATGGTGTGAGAGACGTCATAAAGACACTCATTTTAACCACAGTGTTTGTTCTCTACAAATGTTTAAAGATTGTTACAAAATGTAAAAAATAAAAATAAAATGGTCTGGAGACAAAATTAATGCAGGTGACTCTGTCTTTATTACGAAAACAAAAATATAATACAAATGGTTTAGGGGGTAAAATGTAACCATCTTGGACTTAATATTCTAACTCTCCTTATTCTTTTCTTCGTAAGCGGAGCACTCGGAGGCTCTTCCTCCTCTGCGGATATTACTGGCTGTTGCATAATGTGCAATACCTCGTTTCTTCAATAAGGCTTGAAAAACTTTGTTAAAGAATTATTTCCCTGCGTCTGTTTGTATCTTTGCAGGAATCTGACTTTTGTGAACTAATGTTTTAATTATTTTATTAACTACAAGGAAGCCTCTTTGAAGAGTGTATTAATAGTTTAAAGATCTTAATGCCCCCTTGATCATGTCTTTTTTTTTAAAGACTGTTTCTCTAAAAGGCAAGTTTGTGATTTTAACACTTTTTACTGACACTCGGCAGATTTGTGTGTAATTCTCTCACAAAGGAACAATAAGTTTCTTACTTTTTGGATAGAGTTGTTATGTATGACAACTTTACAACTGGTAGAAAGTTAAGTACTTTTTCTGAACAGATTTTCTTTAAGACTGTGACTCTTAACCTCTTAAGCCCTGAGCCTGTTTTTCAGGTTTCAGGCTCGAAAATGCCACTAACCAACACACTCTCACTCCCTAAGCGTCCAATAGCGACGTTTGGTCAGTGTCCGTGGCATCCAATTGTGACGCTCCTAGGCTCCTTCAGCGTCATAAAGGGACGCAAATAGCTTTCAACTGATTGCAATGTATTCCCATCTGCGTCGGGATTTGACGCTCATGGAAGCACGGCATTCGTTTATGTCGGCTGCCCTTAAAGGCAATGTGAGCGTCCATTCCCATTGGATAACGGAGAATTGTATACCCAGAAGTAAGTATTCCTCTTACTGTCGATTGATTTTACAGTGATATCTGCACTACTCATCGACTAAAAAACACCAGATTATCCTTGTTAATTACACAACATTGATTGGTTTAAATTGTGTGCAATGCTTTTGTATTTTTCCCCTTCGATTCGGAGAAACAAATATTTGTTCTGAGTAAAGGATGGCAGAAGACACTACACTACCCAGAATCCCCAGCTATCGTTTGGACTACACCATGTGCTCTGTTTGACAAACCCCGTTTTTTTCACCATTCATTCCGATGGATGGCGTCTATGTCACATGATCTTCAAATTTCTCCCTGCAGAAAAAGAAAACATGGCCGAACTTTGTTTTATTCTCGGTGGAAAATGCCTATTTTAAAGTTAGTTTGGCCATTAAAATGCGTTTTGATGTCATTTGATGCGAGAAATATGAGTTGTTAATTCAGATTATGTGTGCAGTGGATGTACATGATCTTTAGTTTGCTAGTTATTACGAAGATTACTTCAGGAAATCGCGACGTTTTCATTGTTACCAAGGTGGTTGCTAGGGACGCTGCTATCGATATTATTTCTGTTATGTTGTGTAACTGTTTAATGGTGTTATCTTTATTGCTACCCCCTTCCCCGTCAATGTATAGTGTTGGTCCACAGCGCAAACATATTAGTTTAACAAAATCCGCATCTAAAGATAGCCTACGTTATTTTCCCCTGTGCAATTCCAGTCTCACATCTCACAGCACATCGTCATTAACAAATACCGGAAACAGACCGAAAACATTTAAAAAAATAAATAATAATACTTTATTCCGAGTGTGCTTGCTTTTCTCTTTGAAAGTCATCACATAACGGCATTGTAATACATGGTTCGGCTGCATTACATATTACATATCTGCCGTAGTTCTGTATTTATAGAGCCCTGATGAGAAGACCTCTAGACAAACATGAGGAACTGAAAACGTGACGTGGATCATAAATATATCAGCCATTAAACAACATCTTACATTTCTTTTCACACAATACGTCTCCTTGCAGTATCAACACTAATTCGGCTCACTTTTATATTTGATCCAATTGGTAGATAGGCTGTATTTACACCATAAAGGTGCACAGCTGATATAAAGGGACACCTGGTGGTTAAAGCATGTTATTGAATTTAATTATTTTTATTATTAGATATTAATACGATCCCTATAAAGTATATTCATTACTCGTTATTCTCTACTAATAGTTAATTAAAGACTGTATATAATGACTATTTTGCACATCCCTTTCAAGATTTCAAGATTTTCTAAGGTTTATTGACATATCATATAGGCCTACACAACTGTGGTGTAGTTCTGCACTGCATGAAAAACTCGGGTTGCAGGTTCCTCAATAGTGCATTACAAGACATCTATCAATGTGCATACCTCCAGCAATGTTAACTATGTTGAAGCACTTATTTTAACTGATATTATACATAATGTATTATACTCTTATAAGATGTATGTAGATATTTCATCTCCGGCCTTGTCAGGTATTGAACAATCAATAAATAAAGAACACAGAATTGTTGAATATAAAACACAGAATTTGTGTGATTATACTAAATGATTTTCAAATAAACACCACTGCATATTTAACTGTTACACATGCTGATGTAACGCAAATGTTCCAACTTGGGATCAATAAAGTATATCTTATCTTAAGCTGATCGATGGCTACTGCCATATTTGCAAAATGTGCCTCTGAACCTTGACAAGTGCATGTTTCAGGCTTATCAATTAATGTAATGTAATGTTATCACAGGGGTCACAAACATAAGACCAGCTGTTAAATAAAGCTCTTCTGACCTTAGCTGGCATGTGGGTATATATATTAATACTGCCCATAATGGGCACAAGCAATTTTCACCCATTTATTAATTATATGTTTTAAATGTGAGTGTTTCCTGTCCCCTAAACCTCCAGGGATGTACACAGTTTAATACTGGCAACTTCTTATTATGGGAAATACGAAAACGTCTTTTAAAACTACAACTCCCAGTAGAGACGTGCCATAGAGAACATGTTGTGAAACAGAATAGCCAGCATGTGTAGTTCTGGGGACGGGGTGGGGGAGGGGGGACGCGGTGGACCCGTTCAAATCCAGTTTTGGACAGTCTGCTGTGGTTCCATCCCATTTCAAGTGCTGTTCGAGAATCGGCTTAACCCTCGGAGCACACTCTCCAATCACAGAGCTTGAGGACTATCACGGGGTTTGTCAAACAGAGCACATGGTGTAGTCCAAACGAAAGCTGGGGATTCTGGGTAGTGTAGTGTCTTCTGCCATCCTTTACTCAGAACAAATATTTGTTTCTCCGAATCGAAGGGGAAAAATACGAAAGCATTGCACACAATTTAAGCCAATCAATGTTGTGTAATTAACAAGGATAATCTGGTGTTTTTTAGTCGATGAGTAGTGCAGATATCACTGTAAAATCAATCGACAGTAAGGGGAATACTTACATCCGGGTGTACAATTCTCCGTTATCCAATGGGAATGGACGCTCACATTACCTTTAAGGGCAGCCGACACAAACGAATGCCGTGCTTCCATGAGCGTCAAAACCCGACGCAGATGGGAATACATTGCAATCAGTTGAAAGCTATTTGCGTCCCTTTATGACGCTGAAGGAGCCTAGGAGCGTCACAATTGGACGCCACGGACACTGACCAAACGTCGCTATTGGACGCTTAGGGAGTGAGAGTGTGTTGGTTAGTGGCATTTTCGAGCCTGAAACCTGAAAAACAGGCTCAGGGCTTAAGAGGTTAAGAGTCACAGTCACGGGTGTTGCACTAACACAACAAAGACTATATCTTCACTTCTAAAAGGGGTACATTAATAATCTTTTCTCTCAAAGCAAGGTTACATCTGTGAGTTGGATGTAGAAGTGTCAGAATCAATATAGATGTTTTTATTTTAAAGTAAATTCAGATGGAACATAGTAAAACATGTAAATTCTAATGTCCGCCTAAAAAAAACATTACTTATAGTGAAAACCACCCTTGAATGATGGGTTAGTAGACTAAAAGCTTTAGGAATCCAAACTATAAGATATAATAAGTACCCTGTATCAAGATTGATGCAAAAAAAGTGAAATTTGACCTTTTTAGAGAGGTTTAGAAAAATAAAGTCCAGGCGGACTCACCTCTGGGTAATTTGGGAACCATCAGTTCCATTTGAACTTTTTCACTGTAAAAATCATTTTATTACTTTGAATTATAACTATAGGTATGAATTCCATCCAAATACAACTGTTGTGGGGGGGGGGGGAAACATAGCTACTCTGTTATCCTCTTAGGCCCCACAGACCCGAAATCGCGTCATTTGCAGAAAACAACGTCTAAGGAACCTTAATATTTAATAAACTATGAATATTTTATATCCATATAACGGGAAAAAAATTATTTAACTGATCTTTTTCATTTATTTTTTCAAAAAAAACACACAATGCTAACAGTGAGCCTCTGAATTAGCCCCGAGCGAAAAATGCTAACCTATTACTGCACCCTTATTACTTATCCTAGCTCCACATCCAACACATTGTTTATGATCGTAAAGACACAGAATCTAACGGTGCCCACCTCAACACTGAAAGATACAACCTCGCGACGTTATCAACAAAAACGTACATCAAAAAAAGTGGCGCTAGGTACTTTGTCTGGTCTAAACTGGTCTTCAATGGCATTAAAACGATAAAAACGATAATGTAGTTAATCCATAGGTTAATATCCAATGGGGCTGTGTCACCTTTGAAATGTTCTGATAATCTATAAGCAATAAAACTGCAATTCCGTTATCTGCTGTCCGCTCTGTGCACCGTGCGCTCTGGGTCCTGCAATTCCTACTTCCTCCCGTAGTAAACAATAAGTAAAGTCTGCTGCGTAATGTACTTACACTGGCTGGCATTCTTTATACTTTACGCAGGACCATATCTCTGGAACCCATTGGTCGATTTGGGTGATTTACACCTTTTTCTTAACCATTACATCCAATAGCAGATAGCTGGAATGTCTTTCAAAAAACGTTGAAAATGAAAACCTTTGTCTCCCCCCGCACCTTCAATGTCACTATTATTGACACCCTGGTACACACACATGTAGCTGCTTTGCCTGATGCTGATTTTAATGACTGATTGAACCACAGCAATATTGTTTTAGAGTTTTTATATGTTTAACTGCTATGCCTGTCATCTTTGCTCTATGTGTTTGTGTTGTCTCCTGGGTTCTGTAGTGCCCGGAGTGTGTATTTTTATTTATTTTTTCTTCCCAAACCCCATCCCATCAGGAAGCCTTTGCCTCCTGTCAGGTCATCATTGTAAATAAGAATTTGTTCTTAATTGATTTTCCTGGATAAATAAAGGTTCTACTACTACTACTACTACTACTATAGAATCGATGGGCAGTTCCCAAATCCACGTAAACATTACCACTGCGGACGTAATAGAGAAGCAAACGAAGCATATCTGAAAGTACATGCCTGGACGGCAAAACTTTATACCCAGTAGGCTATATTGGCATAAATATGATGATGGATTATCAGTTTGTTTGTAGCCTTTATTTAACCAGGTGAAAGCCCCTTGAGATCAAAAGATCTCTTTTTCAAGGGTGACCTGCAAAAATCAGTACAAATTTCTACGTGACACAAAGACATTGGATTAACCTTGAGCAGTGTTTTTATTCCGTTGAACACAACTTTTGATCACAAATCAAAAAAGGTAAGATGTAATTATTGTAATATGTTTGAAACCGGATGTTGTTTACTTTCTCTTTTCTGGCTGATAGCTCCAGGAATTCGGGGTCGTACAGTGATGACATTACATGTGTGGAATCTGTGGAGTCTCAGCTTTAATCGGATATATTGTTTGTGCAGTTACGATAAGTAATAAGGCATTTCTACCGTGAGTGCTGTGAAAAAGTCCGTTAGCATTAGTTAGCATTTTTTTGCTCCATGCTAATTCAAAGGCTTGGTATTACTCTTGTGTTTCTTTTAGCTACAAATGGTTCACATTGTCAGTTAGCTGAGTTTCTTACCGTTAAAAGCGTATGGAACATTAATAGTTTCATAAATGTTAAGAAGCCCTGAGACATAGTCTCGTAAAAAAAACGGTGGGAGGGGTCCACTGGGGGGACCCTCTGGCTTAACACACGGGCTTAACACACCATCCCCCCGAGAGCCAGACATACTCATCCCCTTTTCAACGCCCCCCTGCAGCAGCTCAGGTGTGAAACCCCCCATACAGAATGTCAGTCACTGTGTAAAACTTTTATTTTCTTAAAGACTGTGACTCTAAAAGGCAAATTTGTGATTTTAACACTGTTTCGATGAAACAATGCAGTCTTGATAACTTGACTTGACTAACATTACTTTTTTTAAATATATGTTTTTTAGATGCTTTACTTTGATTTATTTCATGTTATTTTAACCCAACATTACTTTTTAGATATGTGTGTGTAATTCTCTCACAAAGGAACTGTAGGATACACTTTTATGATAGATGAAAAATAACTTTTTAAAAAGAGTCAAACAGCGAGGGACATTATACTGGTGAAAAAACTCTCAATTCTACAGATGACTCCCCCACTCAACGCAATAAGTCCCACCCCACTCAGCAAATCATCTAAAACGAAGGACCCCACTAAGACGACCGTTGAAAACTAGCCATGGATCTGATGTCTGATGTAGCCTACCCTTATTATCACCAGGATAACGGATATGGGCTTAATGACTGGATGTTACAAAGTAGGGGAGAGGATGTTCCCGAAGAAGAGCTCTCCTCTATATCATATCCATGTAAGGTCTTTAGGACAAAAGAGGACTATGATAACATGACATATGAAGAATATCTTTCTTTAAAATATGGTATTATAGATAACCATTATAGAAACAATATATCTCATACCACTGGCCAAGATCGCAAACGACATTTAGCAGAAAAGAAAAGAAAAAGTAAAGAAAACCGAAGAAAAAGCTAAATGAAAAGGAGAAGAAAAATGAAAAGCAAACGCAGAATGCGAATGAAAAGAAAAGGGACCATAGTACGGAAAACCAAAAAGAAAAAAAGAAGGAAGGTGAAAAGAAAAAAGAACAAAGTGAAGAAATGTCAACTAGAGGATGGTGTTGTAGAGCCATTACCGGATCATAATAATCTTATAGATCATCTACCGCTAACCGACTGCTGCGAATGTGTTGATCAAATACCAAAAGCAATGGCAGAGCTTTGCTTCAATATAATGAGAGAAAAAGCACGATACTATGGAATTGCCCAAATTGGCGACAGTGCCAGAACATGTATTAAAAGACTGTTGGAGGATCTCTATTCTAGTATCGGTTGTCATTACATCGAAGGATACGCCAAAACGTGTGACGACATAGACAAAGCTTTTGAAGACAATTATATGGTACCTGTCCTTACAGCTAAACAAATCCTATGCCAGGTATTCAACAGACCACAAGAAGCACAAGAAGCCCCATAAAGGATTACATTCAGAGCTAATAATGGTGAAACCGAAGAAGAAGCAAAGCAGATTATAATCGTTGCGGGTGAAAGGATAGAGAATTTGCATGTGATGTTAATGCATTTATCTGATATAAAAAATGCATTTGTATACTTCCAAGAGACCCCTAAACATCTACTTGGGCAGTGTGAATTGAACGATAAACCGATCACTGTAAATGAAACACGGAGAGAAGCAGCAGTGCAAATCGTTAAGTCTATTACCTTGTATGCACTACGACATTAACTTGGTAAAATGTAATATGTTTTTATGAAAATGTGTTGAATGTTGTGTTTTCAATTAAACAACCATAACAAAATGAAAATGTGTTTTATTTTTGCTTTCATATATAGTAATAGTATTGTAAACGAAACATTTAAAGTGGTCCTGGAATCTTCATTTTCCGAAACATTCTGTAACACTACCGAATAAATGAAACAAACATCAAAAGTGTATCATGTGCTCTCATTGTATGCTCTGTTTGTAGATGTAATGCATCTTTGTGTCAAAAACAGCATACACATGAATATTTTTGACTGAAGTGAAAAAACTCCATCATGATATTTCCCCATAATCTGGGGAAATCTAAGCTGGAGACGGTCCTGGGGTTGTTACAATCAGTATAACTACTGATGTTGTGATAACAAGGGGAGGGTAACAGGGAAGATGTATGATACATAGATGAAAAAGCTACAAAGCTTAAAGAACTTTTAAAAAAACTCTCAATTCTACAGATGACTCCCCCATTCAACGCAATAAGTCCCATCCTCCACTCAGCAAATCATATAAAACCAAGGACCCCACTAAGACGACCATTGAAAACTAGCCATGGATCTGAGAAAAACCAAGTCTCCCCCCGCGAGTTGCAGCCAGGAACAGACTCCTGGACTACCATCATCACCACCATTTTGGACACCCGAATCTTGCAGTACTACTGCTGCTGATGTTACTCCTGGGGCCAAGACGTCTCTGTTTATGGACACAGTGAAATCGGAGTTGGTTCATATTCTGGAGAGGGTGCTGTATCGGTACAGAGAAGAAATATGTAACGGATGCCGAGTCAGTCACCCCGGTCAGAGGCAACACGATTGTCTGAATGACATGCCCGGTTTTTTCTTCAGAAACAATTACAACGCGTTAATGAAAAGACTTTGGCTCGCCGACTTCATTACTGTGATTGACCAGAGTCTTATTGATAAAGGCATCTGCGAGGATGAACGGAGGATCCGACACGCTTCAGAGGCTTTTCAGCACAATCTCAAAAACTGCAGACGCCTCAAGGAGAGACTTGAAAATATCCTTACCGAGTTGTGTGGAGAAGAAGAAGACTAATAACCAGCCGGGGGATATTTTGTTCCGATACTTTGACTTTTCTTTAAAGTAAAATAAAAAAGGGAAACTACTATGCAAAACGCTCTGTATATATTGATCAGAATGTAGTCAATACCCTTTTAATAAGTGTGGTGATGAGGACGATTGAAAACAGAATGAGTAGTGACCCCCGTGTAAACAGAATGGCTGAAGTTTATAAATGGGAAGACATTTTGGATATCGTTCGTTCTGGCAGTACTATTCCGGGTCATGGGGAAACTATTGTAAACAAAACATTTAAAGTGGTCCTGGAATCTTCATTTTCCGAAACATTCTGTAACATTACCGAAGAAATGAAACAAACATCAAAAGTGTATCATGTGCTCTCATTGTATGCTCTGTTTGTAGATGTAATGCATCTTTGTGTCGAAAACAGCATACACATGAATATTTTGACTGAAGTGAAAAAACTCCATCATAATATTTCCAGTAATCTGGGGAATTCTAAGCTGGAGACGGTCCTGGGGATGTTACAATCAGTATAACTACTGATTTTGTGTGTGGAAAAAATAAAATGTAAATAGGACATTTTTGAAAAAATAAAAAAAGTGTTTTTTACATTTAAAAACTGTTGTCTTCATTATAGCAAGGGGAGCGTGTCTGATACATGTGTATTACAGTCCTTCATATGCACTGTTGTCTTCATTATAACAAGGGGAGGATAACAGGGAAGATGTAGGATAAATGTGTATTGAAACATGCATATTATACACCCACAGAAACACAGAAACGCAGAAAACACTGAAAACACAAAAAAACAGGCTTGTGTGCTAGTATGGTTTTTGAATAAATACATCAGTATTCTTCCTCCCAAGCAGTGGTGGCTTTAGACTTTTTCGTTGTCAGTAATTTGTAACATTTCCATCATAATCCATTATTATCCGTCGAGTGCACAATTTATCACTCACTCGCGCTGACGGGGGGTATTCGGTTAACGCGAGTGCGACCACTGCTCCCAAGCCCTGTTGTTGCCATTTTATTTTCTGTTAAATAAGGTTAGTTAGACCATGAGTTAGACCCGAGTCTTCCTGACAGTTCATATGTTGCCGCAGTTATTGTTTACTGCCGTCGGTGCCGTCTCGTCATCGTCTCGTTTTAACACTAGTTAGCCGTCAGTCGCTGTCGGCGGCCCCGGAGCCTCTGCTAGGCGGCCGCATCTCTCCCGAAGAAACAGTTCCATGAACAAGAAGTCGGATTCTTCCGTACCTAGCAGGTCGTGCATCATCTCCATGTGGTCGGAAGGCTTGCTGTCTCCCAGTGCCGAAACGATGTGGAAATGGCGAGCGTCGTCCTTGGCCATTCCGCGGAGGGCGAACCGAGCCTCAGTCTGTGCGAACGATGCAGCTGCAGACTTCTCCCAAAAACTCCAGCAGTTTGAGAAAAACTGCGTTATTTGCCATGTTCGGGTTCAGTCTCGGATACTTCTGCGAGACTTATGTCAGGGTCACCAATGTAGTGCCGAGAGACGGGAGTCGGAGGCGGTGTATCGAAGGTACTAAGTTAGCTTTATTGAGCATCAGAAACACACATGTTATCAGTTTTCATTTCATTTCAAACCTTTATTTATACAGATAAAAACCCATTGAGATCATTGATCTCTTTTCCAAGGGAGACCTGTTCAAGTAATTCCACATGAAACATAAAAGCATAAACAGAACAACAAAAGGACATCATACAGCATCATTTACAAAATTATCCACATAAACAGGTACCAATAGCTTCTGATCAGTTTGAAGCCCGGGGAGAGAAAGAAAGTAGGGCACACAGTAAGTACAGTTAACATATGTGTCCGTGCGGAACAATACCCCCAACCCACAGTTCCATGGGTGAATTATGTCAATCACCACAAAAGGCTGGTATTTTCGTTTTTTGGTTCAACCGAAAAATCAAATTGACAAAACATACACAGACCAGAATTGGTGTGAATTTCGGGACAGTGTGATAGGGGCTTTACAGACCTGTATCATTAAATCAGCATTGGTTGTGAGCCTCATTACATTCCTTACAATCTATCATCGACCCTGATCACAGTCAATCTTATCATATGTCCTCATTCATTCTTTACAACCTAAAGTTTTACGTCATGCATCACAGATTCAAGGCTTTGGGAGGCTTTAATGAGGCTGTTTTAATTTGGCAAACTTAAGCCATTACATTTATAAATTCTCTCAACAAGACGTATAGTGCAATATTGTTTCAGACAAAAGCTCTGACTGATGAGTTTATACACTTTTCATTGAGAGAAGAAAGAATTTGCCATGGACGGATGAAATATTTATGATGCTTTTGGAACAAAGACCATCATGTATTCGCCTCTGCAATTTCCTTTGAATGTGGAGCAGAGTGAAAGAGGCAGGAGCTCTGTGCTGCTTTCTCCAGAGAGGCCTATGCAGACAAATGCTGGCTATATCAAAACTTCAGTGAGGGAGGTGACAGTGTCAGCCGCTGAACTGTGGGGGAGTGCAAACTGCAGGCAGGAAACACTGTTTGAGACTGGTTGGGGTTGGATTCTGGCTCAGGGTTGTTCTTTACAAGGTTTCTCTACTGACACCTAATGGTTATTGAGATATAAAATATCAAAGATTTCTCCAAATAATTATAGAATAAATATACATGACACTTACATCTTGTCCTCATAACACCAGGGTATGCTGAATAATAATTCTTTATGGGGTATTTGCCTCTGACACATTGGTTTTTCTCTTTCAGGCTATAAATAATATTAAGCATCCTCGTCTTTCCTCATCAGCTTTTTTCACACATTTATGTACTGTGTTATTTATAGAAGAACATGCTTAGTGGTACTTTAGTGGTACTTTACTTATTCTAGTTCTCACGATACATTATTGAATCAGAAACCTTTAAACATCTATTGACACTCTTAATCGGAGTCCCACTTCTATTTTTAGAATGTGAAATTAAATAAGAAGTCATATAAGAAAAAATGTGATTATTATTGGTCTTATTTCAGAACAATGTATACCCATAGTTAAATATTCAGATTACATTCCTAAACATTTTGTTGTTATTCTAAATTCTACTGTAATATGCTTTGTTTTAATCTATACATCAACTATACTATGAGTATCTGAGTAGGAACAGGACGAATACAGAGCCAAAAAATAGTATATGGTGCCTACTTTCCGAGTGCTTGAAGGTTAATTATTCAAGAATTCCCTCTTCTCACAAGAAGCCAAGAACAGACAGATAGCACAGTGTGATTCAGCTTCTTCCTTATTCCCTCGGAGAGTGTCAGTAGTTTAAAACCACTGTTTGAGTGTAATTGAAATGCACGTGTTGTCTGATGTGTGGAGCCTTCGAGCAAGGAACGGAAAGAAAACATAGAACAAACATAACCTCAAACCCTCTCCCGGTAAGCAGAGCAATCAGTGATATGATTCTAATCAGCAACAAGACTAATCTGCTCTTTATTATTTTGATGATGCATTGTGAGTGCGAACCGAGAGTGTAAATTAATTGCTTCTTGTTATTAAAGATATAAGAACATAGTGTTGTGTTGTTAGGTAAATGTTTAATATTTTCATTATAGAGCATATGTAAAAGGTTTCATAATTACGTTTCTATAGTTGCAGAAGAAAATAAAATAAGAGCAATTAAGATCTACATAAGGAGCTGACATTTTGTGAGATATGCCGAAAAATGAACACATAAAAATGTTTACCCGAAACATGTAGGCGGGACTAAGAACAATGACAGACTACAAAGGAGCAGCGAGGGGTGCTGCGGGAGTGTCTGCGTGTGCATCTCTCCCAGATGAGCTGAACAGTTCTCATTCATAACACTCCGTTCGATGTCTCACTATGGGATGCGCCTCATCGCGGAGCAAACAGAAGAATCAATCTCATTACGCCAATCCTGATTGGCTGGTGATCTTGACGTCAACGTCGGGGGAAATCACCCCCTATAAGTAGCCTGCGCCACGACGCATGCGTCATTCAAACACCTCTTCTCGCTTCAGAGCACATCTCGAATGGTAGCCGGGCTAGCTTAACAGTCCACAGACTGAACCCAAAGCTAATTTTCGGTCGACAGGCGTTAGCCGGCTACCCTATTCTCTCACAGAGGAGTATTATAGTCAACCTCGCCGTTCTTCCTCTGGAGTAAGGTAAGGTTTTGACTTCAAGTTAGCAACACACCAGTTGCTAACTTGTGTTTTTTCCCTCACTACCGATACCACGGTAGCGAGGACACTCCTTCTCTCTACCACGGAGGAGAAAAGGATTACAGGAATATTACCATACCAGGTAATATCCTTGAGAGAAAAAGACCCACGCTGTCGTTTTTTCCCCCGGATTAAAGACAGATCGGTAAATACTTTTTTCTCGAACGTACCTGTCATGAGCGGACCCTCTCCACGCCTCACGGCGAACGAGATGGATGCCTCTCCCCCTCACACCAGAGGAGTCAGGAACTCGGAGGCTCGGCGCTGCGGTTGCGGGTTGAAAGTGTCAGGCACAGACTCACACCAGATCTGTTCGTCCTACCTCGGGCTGGAACACGCCCAGGAGGCCATCGACAACCCCGGCTCGTGCGGACATTGTGCCCGCCTCACCGTGAAGAGCCTCCACCGAAGGTTAGCGCAACAAGCTAACCTGTCAGGACGGGACCCCCCTCATGTCCACTGATCTGCCGACCGGCAATCAAGACACGGGGGCGTCTCCCGCAGAGATGGAGCCCCTCACTGCGGTCTGGGGCTCACCGACAGCGGCACCCGCAGAACCGGAATCCCGCGCCATATCAGGCCAAGATCCGGTGGCGGCAAGAAACGCGGGAACGGGGCCCCACGCTATACCAAGCTGGGGCTCCCGACTGGACCTCACCATGGTTTCACCCGCGGAAGATGTCCTGGAGTTAGACTACATGGAGGACGAAGAGTACACCTCTGAGTTCCTCCTGTCTGACTCGGATGAGCAAGAAGACGACGTCTTCGTGTCACCAGCTCAGGCTGCAAAGCCGGGAGCGATGGCTGCTCTCTCAGCGATGGCTGCTCTCTCAGCGATAGCACACCAGCTTCGCCCTGTCTCAGTATGGACCTACAAGCCGTGTGTCAGCGCGCTGCGGCCAGACTAGACAAGTTGGCCGAGAAAATCTCCGGTTCCGGCTGCAGCTCAGGCTCAGCCAACCCAGAATTTCGGCCAGCAGTCGAGGAAGAAGAAGCGAGCGTCGTGACAGCTGTGGAAATTGATGTGAGATATTGTACCAAAGAAGTGTGTTACATTTGAAATGGCAGAAAGTCTTGTTGCAATTTCCAGACACTAAAAGAGGTCCTTTGAGTTTCAATAGTAGCAGTTAAGTGAATACTGTTCAGGCAATACCTGTGTTTGTGTTGTATAGTGATTTCTCTGTTTTATCCTTTCATAAATGTGAGGACTAAAATGGCGGTAGACAAAGGGCTGTTAAGGGTTTTATTGCTGTGGGGGAGGTGGAGATATGTAAGACAGGGTGATTGGTGTGGGGAGAATATATTCTGCTTAGGATCTCAAGCAGGCCAAGTTTCAGAGAAGTCTATATATCTTGAATAAGTATATGTGTGAGTTTATACATTCCTGTGTGTTAATAGTTGAAGGAACAAAAAGTACATTTTCCCTCTACCATATAGAGAGGTTTTTTATAGATTTCTGAAACAATGTTCCCTTTTTCTTAAAAATAGATGAGCACAATAGTTTTTCTTTGACTTTTTACCTGTTTATCAAAAGAGTGTTTTAAGCTATTTGTGAAGAAGGAAGATGCAGAATTAATGGTGATTTCTGTTTTGAGTGTAAAGATTATCCCTGAGAATGTTTTCTGGGTTAAACCATCGATAGGCTTTGCAAATCGGGAGGGACATTTCCCCTGATTTTTAATGAGGTGCATCCTGCAGGCCTTCCCAACACCTGTGGCTTTCAAAGCTGCCCGCGCTAATTCCCTGTGAGACAGCGTGTTGGTATCTCCCAAATGAAACTCCACCCCTTTGTTGGTTTTGGGACGTGCAACCGGTTGCTTCGTTCTCTCTTCACGCGCCGCCCGGACTGGGAGGTCGGGGCAGCCTGTGAACAAGGCCAGGAGTAGGCATACTCCTGACATTACTCATATGATGGCTTTGTATGGTAATGTATTATATGGTATTGCATTATTACCGTTTATGATTAAAACAGATTTTTGTTTAACCCTCGTCCTGGTTGTTTTGAGTGTTTCTTCTTTTAAAGCAAGCTCATTAGGAACGGCGCGGAGGAAAGTAGTCGAAAACTCCTTCAAAATGGTGACCCCGACGTGATGACGTGGAGACGTAAGGACGTGCCGACGTGGTGACGTCATGAGTGTTTTGTTTTGAGGAACACGGCAGCCAGCGGAAGAAGGGAAATGCCTGGAACAATATTTGACAACTATGGATCCAACTGAAAGGTAAAACGGACGCCTGTTTCTATCGAAGGTCTGTAATTGTCTCAAGCTAAATTTTAGAGTTGTCAAAGATATTTCCAGGTGTCATTTACGGTAAAGAGTGCAATGTAGAAATGTAAATAACATAGGTAGGTAACGAAGGACTGCTTATATTGCATCCGTAGGTAACAAAGGACTGCGGTAAAATGATGCAATGCAAATACATTATAATAGGTAGGTAACGACGGACTACTCATCTTGATAAAGCAACGGTTAGGAACCTCGGATAGATGCTACACGTGAAGCGACGAGAAATGTAAGATTATGGTGCAATGCCCCGTTGGTTTTAGGGAAATCAAGTCGGCAATTTCAGTCGGTGCGAGTCCAGTGGGTTTCCTGAAAAGATATCCATCCAGGGCGAATCTGAATAATGCTTCCTCAGCTTCATAGGAAGCTGGAGTGTATTATATGTTATAAATCTAAGGGAGAGATACGCAAATTTCAAAAAGCCATTTTGAAACTAACGGAATCTCGTTCTCTTGTTCTGTGGGGTTATTAATCTGAAAAAGCTCGAAAGACTGTACGGGGAATAATTTTCTGTGAATAATTACTAATAAGATAGGGAGAAAAGTCAGATAAAGACATACGAAGTCAGGCTGGAAGGATACCGTGGGTTCGAGAAAGCCCCCACTTCACAGCTTTCCTCTGAAAAAGGAGGGAATAACATTGAAGATTAATAGATCAATGTGTCGTAGATATTTAAATAAATAAGAAACATTGCATTGTGAATTTCGTGGTATTTGTTATTTACTGAGAAGTTTACTTATATTTCAGAGGCATTTATTGCATACAGTAACGTTGAGGGAAAGTAATAATACTGTTTGCTGAGTATATGAAGCAGGTTAAAGTTTGATTCAAATTGAACATAATAGTGGATTATTCCACCTAGTGTTTTTGTAATATCATTAGTAGACATTAATTGTGTTTGTAAGTTTATGAAGAAAGAGTAGAAAGTAAACGGGAGGTTGTTATAAGGTTGTCAGTCAGAATGAATCTGCTAAATAGTTACGCATGACAGAGGTGTTGCACAAACACACAGAGGTGATTGATGAGGGGAAACTTGAGCCGGCAGCTGCAAAACTGAGAGACACAAGAGAAGTAGATGTTTTCAAGAGTTCAGGGAGAGTAAAACTTGATTCTAAATAATGCCATATTGTTTTGTGAGTAAACATGAAATAAAAATATATTTACTAGATATAACAACAACATGCTTAACTAGGTTGACAGAAAACTGCTATTAACCAGTTTCAGCAGCTACTGTCATATCTGTGTTCTAAAGAGAACATATGTTGCATTTACAATTCATATTAAGGAAGTCCACAATTGATACCATTAAAGACCTTTTTTGGTTTCAAATTAAAGAAGATTTTAAAGATGAAGTAAGCAGGACTTCAACTAGACAAAAGAGATTTTACAATGAGTTTTTACTACTTTTAATGGAGTAAAGAATCTGGGTAGACTACTGCCATTGATTTGTTTTAACATTCACATGTTTCAGCATTCCTGACCATATAGACACTCAGCCGTTTTATTTTGTAACCCTTTGGGGGAGAGATTTAAATTGAGTTTATCTCCAGTTGCTGATTTATTGTGATTACAGCGACACTGGAAAGTTGTGCGCCACCTTTGGGTTGTACTCTGAATCAGTGTGTTGGTGAAGAGTTGCTCACTACAGAAACAGAAGAACTGTGCAAAGAATGCATCTGAGGAGGGTTTGACATTTTGCGTGTACCTCGTTGCCAAGGCAACAGTGGTGGGAAGAGGAACAGCAGTTTTTGGGGATTCCTGCTGTGCAGAGGACAACGTGTGTCTGCGGATTGTAGCACATTGATCCAGAGGTGCCTTCCCCCTCAGGACATCCCAGTGCAAGAGTTTCATTGATCCTATTGGCTACAGCTGCAGAGGACAACGCATTACTGACTGTTCACATTGTGACAAGATCTTGAGACAGGCTGGTCTCAGACGGTTCAGACTCTGAGGAAATTATGCGATGATTTGACAGCATAACTGTGCAAGAGTTTTCCAGAGGGTGGTGTACAACAATAACATTAGTGTTTGAGAAGGGAGGCTGATTGTTTAAACGATGGTCTGGAATACTGAAAAGATTAAAGTTTAATATTCTTGGTTGACAAACAAGACATCTGATTATTAGGTCACACATAATAATTTAGACATATAAACTAACTATGAGTAAAGGGATTAATGGATTTCATATCCTAGGGAGGGTTAGTTAGGTTGCGAATACTTCGCAGGGTATTTGCTAATGTATTTTGAAGAACAAAAAACAAGGACAC
The DNA here is from genome assembly GCF_902827115.2 of Pseudochaenichthys georgianus. Classification (NCBI taxonomy): domain Eukaryota; kingdom Metazoa; phylum Chordata; class Actinopteri; order Perciformes; family Channichthyidae; genus Pseudochaenichthys; species Pseudochaenichthys georgianus. The sequence continues at coordinate 20,221,969 of NC_047511.1, read as the reverse complement.
AAGTCCAATTTTGTTTTGTTTTTAGATTAAATTGTCCGTTACCAAAACTGTTCACCTTGTGTCTAGATTTGGACTTTGATGGTAAGGGAGTATTTAGGCTTATTTTTATACATCTGACATTTTAAAATATGTTGGCTAGTCACCAGATAGACATTGGTTAAGAACTTTTCTGAAGATTGAATATTTGTTCCATTTCTACATATTCCTATTTAAAAAGTAATTTTAGAGTAAAGAGGGCTGATGCTGAAATGGGAAATAATGTGGGGCCTTCAATCACCCATTGTAAGGGTGCATATTATTGACGACCAATAGGGAGGAGGGGTCACTCGACCCACCCTGCAGTGGGTTTTTAAAATCTTACTTGCAGCTTCACAGGAAGCGCACGGCACCAGATTATGAGTTTAGAGGACTAGCGGCACCACCTCCTAATGGACATTCATTTAGTTAGTAATTAACTGACATTTAGAGATGTTAAAAAGTAAAAACATACCTACCATGAGGGATGATTCCTAAGTTCAGCTACAAACCATTGATGAAATTACTTCTGTTTTTAGGTCCTTGATAAAGGAAGGAGTGATTGTTACATGTTCAGGACACCCAGGGTTCCACTCACTGTTAAAGAGGGTAACATTGTTCTTTAAGTGCACCAGAATTGAAGATAAATTAATAGAATGAGTTATGGAATACATAGCAGAGTTTTACAGATCCTGATAATGTTTTGACACAAGATAATAGTGATGTACACAAGTTTCTGAATTACATCTATTAGACGTGTTGATATTGATTAGGTGTTAATGAACGGCAGTAGTAGTACAATAAGGAAGTGACATTTTTTAGCTAACACTTTTCAGGGAATTTGGGAAAACAGAGATATCTTGAACATTATAGTTGGAATTGTGAATTAATAAATGATGGCGCTCCATATATACAGATTTTTATAGACGGAGGATGCTGGCCTGTGCTGGAAGATCGGAGTCTCTGCAGAGCACGACACATGGCCAAAAAGACTGAGACCAACTGACCTTTGACCCTGACCGACAGGGTAACTTGGGAAGGCACTGTCAATGGCTGACTCTGAGGTGTACCTGACCAAACCTGACTTTACAACCTGACAGTGTGAGTGAGTGTATGTCTGCATCTGATCAGTGCAACTGCATGATTTAAAACAATGACTAATCAAGCATGTTTTGGACTAACACATTATTTTTGTGTGATAATAATGTGTGAAATGAGAGGTTTCCTAACATTGCACAACAGGGGAAACCGTTTCTAATCTGCTTGATGATATTTCACTCCCACAGGAGGTGGCAGTTTGCAGAATGTGAAGCTCAAACTAAAACATGAAGATTCTGTTTCTTTTAGGACTGAAAGATGGAGAGAAACACTTCATTACACTTAAGTGTTTACTGTGGAAATGATGGATGTACATTTGGGAAAAATGTTTGGTATTGTCTTATAATCCATTATGACCTGAAGGTTTTCTTCCCATACAGGATTTTGTTTACACATGAGATAATGTGTAAAAAAGGGGGAGTGTAAACTTCACAATGTACATTTTTTTTTTTTTATTTAGGGACTGAAAGGAACCTGCTGCCCCAACTCGATTGTTCAATCTGACCATTGATTGACAGTTTTAGAATTGACCTGCTCCATATCTGGGGATAAGAGGCTGTTTGATGAATGTTGACATGTCTCTAATATTGATTGAGTTATAGCAGGTAACACAGATAAAGAATCAGTGGCCAAGGGGCTACCAGAGAGATGTAAGTCCAGAATGGAATACTGAAGAAGCTGACCTGTGAGTAATGTTTCAACTAATGTTTCAACAGGTATTAAAGTAACTGAGGTTTGAAATGTAGAAAGAACATATTTACAGTTAAAGCTAAAATATAGTAATGTAATTTAAACAACATCATGTAACTAGTCTGGTAAAGAAGTAAAAGCCATAGACTTTATTGTTTAGGTCATTATGGGGATATACATTTCATCTACAATTATAATAGAAAGACATTTGAGGACAGTTTGTTGGAATTCTGTATTCATTTTTTCAGCGGGATAATATCTAAGAACTGACGGGTAAAAGCAGTATCACCAGGAAGCCATTCACTTTGTTACTATTGTGATTTTGGTTGTTTTTGAATCCATAACATTGGTGTGTTTCTTTACCAGAAACATTAGCAGTTCAAATCATATTTAGATTTTTAATGGGATTTCAAGGATTTCATTTAAAAATAAACACAGATGCTTGTCAGAAATTCAGAGCTATTGAAATATGTTATTTAGTTTACCTAAAGATGTTGGGGTTCTTATTTAGTTGGCACAGTCCAAGTATTAAGATTCTGAAGCTGCACAATTAATTTAGAAAACCTGTGCACAGACGTCTGTTGTTTTAAGACACCCCACCAACAGGCTCCAAGTGGCCACGCACTGGTGGGCCAAACAGCCGAGGGCCCCAGAGCCCGGAGCGTAGGCTTGAGGGATTTGTATCACCATTGAGGGAAAAGCTGCTTCTCCCCCTCCTGACACTGTTGGCCTGTGTCTCGGAGGGAGAGGACAAGTATGGAGACTCAGCAGACAAGGATGCAGCTTTTTGACATGTTTTGGTCTCCCTCTCATTCTGCCATAAGAAATTGCTATGAAGGACTGTTTTCAAATGTTTAAAGGGCTCTAGATATAATGTTGAGAGGAGCGAGTGCCTTGTGTAAGTTGCACTCTTTTTTTAAGAGTGCAAAAGAGGGAATTGTGGAAATTGATGTGAGATATTGTACCAAAGAAGTGTGTTACATTTGAAATGGCAGAAAGTCTTGTTGCAATTTCCAGACACTGAAAGAGGTCCTTTGAGTTTCAATAGTAGCAGTTAAGTGAATACTGTTCAGGCAATACCTGTGTTTGTGTTTTATAGTGATTTCTCTGTTTTATCCTTTCATAAATGTGAGGACTAAAATGGCGGTAGACAAAGGGCTGTTAAGGGTTTTATTGCTGTGGGGGAGGTGGAGATATGTAAAACAGGGTGATTGGTGTGGGGAGAATATATTCTGCTTAGGATCTCAAGCAGGCCAAGTTTCAGAGAAGTCTATATATCTTGAATAAGTATATGTGTGAGTTTATACATTCCTGTGTGTTAATAGTTGAAGGAACAAAAAGTACATTTTTCCTCTACCATATAGAGAGGTTTTTTATAGATTTCTGAAACAATGTTCCCTTTTTCTTAAAAATAGATGAGCACAATAGTTTTTCTTTGACTTTTTACCTGTTTATCAAAAGAGTGTTTTAAGCTATTTGTGAAGAAGGAAGATGCAGAATTAATGGTGATTTCTGTTTTGAGTGTAAAGATTATCCCTGAGAATGTTTTCTGGGTTAAACCATCGATAGGCTTTGCAAATCGGGAGGGACATTTCCATCCATCCATCCATCTTCTCCCGCTTATCCGTGGTCGGGTCGCGGGGGTAGCAGTTCCAGCAGAGAGCCCCAAACTTTCTTTTCCCTGGCGACATCAACCAGCTCTGACTGGGGGATCCCAAGGCGCTCCCAGGCCAGCGAAGAGATATAATCCCTCCACCTGGTCCTAGGTCTACCCCTTGGTCTCTTCCCAGCTGGACGTGCCTGGAACACCTCCCTAGGGAGGCGCCCAGGTGGCATCCTAACTAGGTGCCCGAACCACCTCAACTGGCTTCTTTCGACGCGAAGGAGGAGCGGCTCAACTCCGAGTCCCTCCCTGATGACCGAACTTCTCACCTTATCTCTAAGGGAGACACCAGCCACCCGGCGGAGGAAACCCATCTCGGCCGCTTGTATCCGCGATCTCGTTCTTTCGGTCATGACCCATCCTTCATGACCATAGGTGAGGGTAGGAACGAAAATGGCCCGGTAGACAGAGAGCTTTGCCTTCCGGCTCAGCTCCCTTTTCGTCACAACGGTGCGGTAAAGCGACTGCAATACCGCTCCCGCTGCTCCGATTCTCCGGCCCATCTCACGCTCCATTGATCCCTCACTCGAGAACAAGACCCCGAGATACTTGAACTCCTTCACTTGGGGTAAGGACTCATTCCCTACTTGGAGTGGACAGTCCATCGGTTTCCTGCTGAGAACCATGGCCTCAGATTTGGAGGTGCTGATCCTCATCCCAGCCGCTTCACACTCGGTTGCGAACCGATCCAGTGAGTGCTGAAGGTCGCAGACCGATGAAGCCATCAGAACCACATCATCTGCAAAAAGCAGTGGTGCAATCCTTAGTCCACCGAACTGCAGACCCCCCCCCCCCCACGACTACGCCTCGAAATCCGATCCATGTATATTACAAACAGGATTGGTGACAAAGCGCAGCCCTGGCGGAGGCCAACCCTCACCGGAAATGGGTCCGACTTACTGCCGAGGACCCGGACACAGCTCTCGCTTTGGGAGTACAGAGATTGGATGGCCCTGAGTAGAGACCCCCTCACCCCATACTCCCGCAGCACCTCCCACAGTAACTCCCTGGGAACCCGGTCATACGCCTTCTCCAAGTCTACAAAACACATGTAGACCGGATAAGCGTACTCCCAGGCCCCCTCCAGGATCCTTGCGAGAGTAAAAAGCTGATCCGTCGTTCCACGACCAGGACGGAATCCGCATTGTTCCTCCTCAATCTGAGGTTCGACAATCGGCCTGACCCTCCTTTCGAGTACCTTGGAGTAAACTTTCCCGGGGAGGCTGAGTAGTGTGATGCCTCTGTAATTGGCACACACCCTCTGATCCCCCTTTTTGAAAAGGGGGACCACCACCCCGGTCTGCCACTCCTTCGGTACCGTTTCCGACTTCCACGCAACGTTGATGAGACGTGTCAACCATGACAGTCCCTCAACACCCAGAGCCTTCAGCATTTCCGGGCGGATCTCATCCACCCCCGGGGCTTTGCCACTGTGGAGTTGTTTGACGACCTCAGTGACCTCCCCCCGGGAGATTGGCGTTGATCCCCCGTCATACTCCAGCTCTGCCTCTAACATAGAGGGCGGAGTTGTCGGGTTCAGGAGTTCCTCAAAGTGTTCCTTCCAACGTCCCAACACTCCATCAGTTGAGGTCAACAACGTCCCATCCTTACTGTACACAGCTTGGATGGTTCCCTGCTTCCCCCTCCTGAGGTGTCGGACAGTTTTCCAGAACAACTTTGGTGCCGCCCGAAAGTCCTTCTCCATGTCTTCTCCGAACTTCTCCAGCACCTGCTGCTTTGCCTCGGCCACGGATGAGGCTGCTGCCCTTCGGGCCTGTCGGTACCTTGCAACTGCTTCGGGAGTCCCCCGGGATAACAAATCCCTGAAGGCCTCCTTCTTCAGTCGGACGGCTTCCCTGACCACCGGTGTCCACCAGGAGGTTCGAGGGTTACCGCCCCTTGAGGCACCTAAGACCTTGAGACCACAGCTCCCCACCGCGGCTTCGGCAATAGAGGCTTTGAACACCGACCCCTCTGGTTCAATGTCCCCAACCTCCACAGGAATGCCCGAAAAGCTCCGCCGGAGGTGTGAGTTGAAGGCCTCCTGAACTTGGGCCTCCTCCAGACGTTCCCAGTTCACCCGAACTACACGTTTGGGCTTACCAGGTCTATCCAGAGGCTTCCCCCGCCACTCGACCCAACTCACCACCAGATGGTGATCAGTTGACAACTCCGCCCCTCTCTTTACCCGAGTGTCCAAAACATACGGCCTCAGGTCCGATGATACGATAACGAAATCGATCATGGACCTTCTGCCTAGGGTGCTCTGGTACCACGTACACTTATGAGCATCCTTATGTTCGAACATGGTGTTTGTTATGGCCAATCCATGACTAGCACAGAAGTCCAGTAACAAACCACCACTCCGGTTCAGATCAGGGGGGCCGTTCCTCCCAATCACGCCCCTCCAAGTGTCTCCATCATTGCCCACATGTGCGTTGAAGTCTCCCAGCAAGACTAAGGAGTCCCCTTCAGGAGCCCCATACAGGACTCTTTCCAGGGTCTCCAAGAAGGCCGAATACTCTGAACTGCTGTTGGGTGCATAAGCACACACAACAGTCAGAGTTTTCCCCCCCATAACCCGCAGGCGTAGGGAGGCGACCCTCTCGTCCACTGGGGTAAACTCCAACAACGAAGCACCTAACCGGGGACTTGTGAGTATCCCCACACCCGCCCGGCGCCTCACACCTTGAGCAACTCCGGAGAAGAATAGAGTCCAACCCCTATCCAGAAGTAAGGTTCCAGAGCCGACGCTGTGCGTAGAGGTGAGCCCAACCAGATCCAACTGGTACCGCTCCACCTCCCGCACAAGCTCCGGCTCCTTCCCCCCCAGAGAGGTGACGTTCCACGTCCCCAAAGCCAGCTTCTGCCGCCCGGGTCTGGTCCGTCGAGACCCTCCGCTTTTACTGCCACCCGTCTGGCAGCGCACCCGACCCCATCGATGTTTCCCGTAGGTGGTGGGCCCGCGGGACAGAGAAGCGGAGGTGTTGCCCACGTTGCCTTTTCGGGCTGGGCCCGGCCGGGCTCCGTGGCAAGCCCGGCCACCAGACGCTCGCCGACGAGTCCTCCTTCTGGGCCTGGCTCCAGAAGGGGACCCCGGGCTTCCTCCGGGCCGGGTATCCTCACTTCTTGTTTTTCCTTTCATGAGGTCTTTTGAACCAATCTTAGTCTGGCCCCTTGCCTGAGACCAATTTGCCATGGGAGACCCTACCAGGAACACAAGGTTCCAGACAACACAGCCCCCAGGTTCATCAGGGCACACAAACCTCTCTACCACGGTAAGGTGCTGGTTCTTCAGAGAGGGACATTTCCCCTGATTTTTAATGAGGTGCATCCTGCAGACCTTCCCAACACCTGTGGCTTTCAAAGCTGCCCGCGCTAATTCCCTGTGAGACAGCGTGTTGGTATCTCCCAAATGAAACTCCACCCCTTTGTTGGTTTTGGGACGTGCAACCGGTTGCTTCGTTCTCTCTTCACGCGCCGCCCGGACTGGGAGGTCGGGGCAGCCTGTGAACAAGGCCAGGAGTAGGCATACTCCTGACATTACTCATATGATGGCTTTGTATGGTAATGTAATATATGGTATTGCATTATTACCGTTTATGATTAAAACAGATTTTTGTTTAACCCTCGTCCTGGTTGTTTTGAGTGTTTCTTCTTTTAAAGCAAGCTCATTAGGAACGGCGCGGAGGAAAGTAGTCGAAAACTCCTTCACAGCCCCTCCTTCTCCCCTCCGTGAATGTGTTCCCGCCGCCTCGAGAGATGCCTAAACGCCATCCTCAAGTCCGCACAAACACATGTCACACGTTGGTTGATTCCTCTGTCATTAAACATTTGCCGCTGACGCATCCAGGCCGAGGGCCGAGGGCGCAGCTCAAAAAAATGAATAGAAAATCAATAAAACCAATTTTCTCCCCTTTTGAGAGCAGCAACGGCATCTCTCAAAAGGCGGATTATTGACGGGTCTGTGAAGGCACCACCGCCACGCGCAGTGCCGGCTGGAGCTGTAAGCGTGACATCTCAGCTGGCTCTAAGGAGCATGCAGCAGGAGATACTCACGACACCCAAGCTGCCTCGAACTCTGCTCGGTTTAAAACACCGAAGACGCAGAGGTCGCAGCCCATCCCGAGTCCCCAGCCCAGGCTGGAGACGAGGGCAAGTTGGCCGAGAAAATCTCCGGTTCCGGCTGCAGCTCAGGCTCAGCCAACCCAGAATTTCGGCCAGCAGTCGAGGAAGAAGAAGCGAGCGGCGTGACAGCCCCTCCTTCTCCCCTCCGTGAATGTGTTCCCGCCGCGAGAGAGAGAGAGATGCCTCAATGTCATCCTCAAGTCCGCATAAAACACATGTCACATCTTTCTGTCTGAATAAACCATTTTCCGCTGACGCATCCAGGCTCCGGCCAAGGGCGCAGCTCAAAAAAAAAATGAAAAGAAAGACAATAAACAGTCCGTTAACTATAAATCCCCTTCTGAGAGCAGCTACGGCCTCTCTCAAAAGGCGGATAATAAACGGGTCTGTGAAGGCACCACCGTCACGCACATGCGCAGTGCCGGCTAGAGCTGTAATGGACAGCCCGCCAATTCTTCCCCTTTGGAGAGCAGCTATGGCACCTCTCAAAGGACGGATTATTGACGGGTCCGTGAAGCCACCGCCACACACATGCGCAGTGCCGGCCGGGGCTTTAAGGGCACCACCGGCACGCGCAGGCGCAGTGCCGACTGGAGCCGTGAGGGCACCACCGGTACACACATGCGCAGTACCGGCTGGAGCTGTAAAGGCACCTCCGTCACGCACATGCGCAGTGCCGGTCGGAGCCGTAAGAGTGACATCCCAGCTGGCTCTAAGGAGCATACAGCAGGAGATACTCACGATGTCTGCCTGGGCTTCTCAAAACAGTTATAATGTATCTGTTTTCACAAACCCAGAGAGAGTCAACCCATATTCTGGAGAGAGAGGTTCTCTCCCTCCTAGAAAGAAGGGTTTTATCTGTAAAACCCACCGAGCGGAGTCAGATTACGGAGGAAAATGTCCTCGTAAAGCACCCGCTCAACATGGGCCTCATAATAAAACTAAACCCCGAACGCCACGGCTTACGGAGAGTTTTGGTGATTATGAAATGCGTAGTGGCACTACACCCGACTTTTCCAGTGCGGGACGCGCCTACGGGTGCAGTCCTTTCACGGAAGGTGGTCACCATGGACGCAGGTCAGACGGGCTGACAGGGGACTTACGAAGGTCGCCCGGTGAGAGGTCTCTAGAACAGAGACATCCAGCGGGCACGCGTAAATTACCCGGAGCTTTTAGCGGTGTTCCCCACCCAAAAATGCTTCCTGCCTTCTCTCAGAGGACTTCATGTCCCCGTGAGGACAGACAACACGATATCGTGTATGAACCGCCAGGGGAGATTGCGTTGTCTCCAGTCACACTGGCACACAAACTGATCCCTTGGAGCGGCAGACGTCTCCTCTCTCTGAGAACGACACAAGTACCGGGTGTTATGCACCTAGGGACAGAATTACTGTCAAAGGGTGCACCACTCTATGCAGACTGGACTCCTCATCCAAGGATCGGGAGTCCGCTGTGGGTGCGTTACGGCGGAGCCGCGTTAAGTCTGTTCGCAAAGGGAGAAAATGCTCAATGACAGCTGTTCTCTTTAATGCACGATTTAAACGCACCGTTAGGCGGGGACGCACTCGTACACGATTGACCTCCGGGTCCTCTGTACACGTTCCCACCCCTGGTTCTGTTACCCTTAACTCCGGCCAGAGTGAAAGAGCAACGCCACACACTTACTCTGATGTTTCCACCCTAGCCCGCAATATACGGGCTGGCGGAGATATATCAGCTGTTGTGTGGGCAGCCGTGGCAGCCCCCACCAAGCAGGGACAGATTGTCTCAGGCGGGGAGGGCGATCCTTCACCCACGCCCAGAGCACGGGGCACTATGGGCCTGACCCGTGAGTGGTACAATCTGAATACAGTGGGACTCCCTCAGAAGGTGATAAACACTATTCAGAGTGCGAGAGCTTCCTCCACCAGGTCTCTTTACGACTGTAAGTGGAGGGTGTTTGAGGAGTGGTGCCTTCAAGAAGGACACATCTCTTTTCAATGTCCTGTCGGGGTGATTTTATCATTTCTACAGGACTTGATCGATAAACACAGAGCTTTCTCCACGATCAAGGTGTACCTGGCTGCTATTGATGCATGCCATGTGGGCTTTGAGGGTAAGACGGCTAGCCAACATCCTTTGGTTTGCCATTTTATGAAGGGAGCGCGCAGACTCCTCCCTGTCTCCAGGTCGCTGGTGCCCTTATGGGACCTGGCAGTGGTTTTAAATGGGCTCAAAATGACCCCATTTGAACCCCTGGAAGGAGCTGACATGAAACATCTGTCACTCAAGACAGTGCTGTTACTGGCCCTGGCATCCGCTAAACGGGTCAGCGATATCCATGCACTGTCTGTACATCCCTCATGCACTCAGTTCGCCCCAGGGCAAACAAGAGTGTTGTTGAAACCCAACCCTGCCTTTACACCAAACGTGGTTGGTTCGTGTACCCCGATTGACATTGAGGCATTTCCTCCGCAGCTGGTTTCCTCTGGGGAGCAGCAGCAGGATCTATTGTGTCCAGTCCGGGCTTTACACACATATATGGACAGATCAAAAGAGCTTCGTCTTAATGACCAACTCTTCGTGTCCTGGGCTAAACCTCACAAGGGTAAGCCTGTTACTAAGCAACGACTATCCCACTGGATCGTGGAGGCGATTGCTTTGGCCTATACGAGTCAGAATCTGCAAGCACCTTCGGGTCTGCGGGCTCACTCGACTCGGGGCCTGGCTACATCCTGGGCTTTGTTCAAGGGTGTTTCCATCCAGGATATCTGTGCAGCGGCAAGCTGGTCTTCGCCGCTTACTTTTGTCCGCTTTTACAGGCTAGACGTCTCCGCTCCAAGCGTGGCCCGAGCAGTGCTGGGCACCTTGTTGAGTCGGGACTCCACCTGTTAAATTCTGGTTGATCGGTGATCTTCGAGATAAGCTCGTCTGGCAATACGGGAGCTACAATATCCCATAGTGAGACATCGAACGGAGTGTTATGAATGAGAACTATAGGTTACTTACGTAACCCCAGCACTCAGAAGTGAGATGTCTCACCAGACGGCCCTCCTTGCTATGGTGAAGCGAGAAGAGGTGCTTATTTTGAATGACGCATGCGTCGTGGCGCAGGCTACTTATAGGGGGTGATTTCCCCTGACGTTGACGTCAAGATCACCAGCCAATCAGGATTGGCGTAATGAGATTGATGCTTCTGTTTGCTCCGCGATGAGGCGCATCCCATAGTGAGACATCTCACTTCATGTTACTCTGAGACCTGGGGTTATGTAAGTAACCTATAGGTTTTTTTTGCACGTTTTGAGAGGAGCCAGGCTGTGGAGGCACAGAAGGATCAGGAGCCCTGCCCTTTTGTTTTAAACAGGGCAGATGTGTGCAAATCCTTTAAAAGGGTTAACCCACACAAGGCTCCTGGACCTGATGGCATCCCTGGCCGTGTTCTCAGGGTGTGTGCAGTTCAGCTGGCAGAGGTGTTCACAGACATCTTCAACAGGTCCCATGCTGAAGTCTGTAGTCCCCACATGCTTCAAACACTCCACCATCGTTCCTGTCCCCAAAAAGACAAAAATCACCAGCCTCAACGACTACCGCCCAGTAGCACTCACTTCCATCATAATGAAGTGCTTTGAGCGGTTAGTCAAAACCTGCATCACCTCCTCCCTGACTCTCTGAACCCCCTGCAGTTTGCCTACAGAGCAAACAGGTCCACAGACGCCGCCATAGCCCTCACCATCCACACTGCCCTCTCACACCTGGACCAGAGGAACACATATGTGCGAATGCTGTTAATTGATTACAGTTCAGCATTCAATAGCATTGTGCCCTCCAAGCTGGTCATCAATATCAGTGACCTCCGGCTCGACAGCGCCCTCTGTGACTGGATCCTGAACTTCCTGACGGGCAGACCCCAGGCCAACACAGTCTCACTCCCTGATAGTCCAATAGCAACGCTTGGTCAGGGTCCTTTGGTGTGCAGTTGTGACGCGCCGAGTCTCCTTCAGCTTCATAAACGGACGCAAAGAGCTTTCAACTGATTGCAATGTATTCCCATCAGCGGCGGTATTTTACGCTCAGGGAAGCACCGCATCGGTCCATGTCGGCAGCAGTTAAAGGCAATGTGAGCGTCCATTCCCATTGGATAACGGAGGATTTTACACCCGGAAGTAAGTATTCTCCTTACTGTCGATTGATTTTACAGTGATATCTGCACTACTCATCAACTCAAAAACACCAGATTATCCTCGTTAATTACACAACATTGATTGGTTTAAATTGTGTACAATGCTTTTGTATTTTCCCCCTTCGATTCGGAGAAACAAATGTTTTTTCGGAGTTTAGGATGGCAGAAGCTTGACAGATAAGTGGTAATTATCTCAATTTTATCATCATTAATGTATTATTAAATTACTTTGTTGGAACATTTTATGTCAATGTATATAATATGGATGTAACAAACACTACAACTGCTATGGATCCATGCCAGGAGTGGTTGCTCCTAGCAACATAACGCTCAACTAAAACTAACTGTGGCAGCATAGTGGGCGTCAACCCCTCCATTTTCTTCTGCATTGAGGAGATAATCACAGAGATGATCATATATTCAAAAGTAGTTCTGTCAGAATATAACTCACACTTACTGACAACTCTGCAGGGATGAGACTCAAATGCTAATGAGAAATGCACCTGATGCTTAAGAGAAGGACATCCTACTTATATAAAATAGAACATAGTTCATTTGACTGGCTCATTGGATCGAGTCATTGGATTAATACATTGGATTAAGTCATGAATACAGCAGAGCACACCATTTAGGCTCTACATTTCACCCATTCTAGTATTAGAAGCAGTGAGCTGCTTTTATATACAGCGGCCTACGAGCAGTGTTGGATACCCATGTGCTCAAGGGTACCTTGGCAGTGCCAAGAAATTAAACTGGCACCTCTCCAGGTATTATAAAATGGACTGTGACTCAGATGACAGGTAATGAGAGAGACCACAAAGCACTTTGTGTTGTTGATGTTTGGTAGGACGAGTGATAATATGGAAGTAAATTAAGCTGGACAACAGCTCTGGAGAACCTCCTATACAAAGTCTGTGCTTGGGCAACACATCAATTAGGACAACGTTCAGGCCAATGTTGTATGGAAAGCTAATACCTGACCCTGAGCTGCCAAGCCATTCTGATTGAGGCTGGGTGAAGGAGAGAACCTGTGACAGCCAATATAGAACACCCCTCCATGGCACACAGAGCGAGAGGGGTCTGCCTGCAGTCTAAGGACAGTTCCGGTGTAGGCTGCACTCTCAGGACACCTGCACTGTCAGTACAGGAAGTGACGATTCTGACGAACAAGTTTTTTCCGTGCCCCAGGAAAGACTCGTTTGATGGAAGTTTTCAAATCACAATGGAGACTCATCACGGAGGTGATGAGTCCGCCCACCGTGCACTTTGGGTTGGCCTTGGACAAGCCCTTTTGACCCCCCCCAGCATGGTTCTCGTAAAAGTTGACTCAGCCATTTTTCGCTTATATGACACCATGGAGGAATGTAATGGGAGTTGACAGGGGACTCTGCCCGCCTCACGAGTGCCTATTTTCGGACACTTTTTTTCACTTTTCCCCCTATTTTCCCCGGTTTTATTATTATTATTATTATTATTATTATTTTTGGCTATTTGACCCGGTTTCTACCGGGGACACTGCTAGGTCTAGACCCTGATAGCTGGAGAGTTGCCCAAATAGGCGGAGCACACCTTTTCTGACGTCAGAAAAATTAACGTCTGTATCAGCTCCGTTGCAGCCCTGTTTTTAGAGATTTCGGCATGGAGAGAGGGTTGTGTTTTCTGACACTTGGTGAGTTCCCTGACACACCGGGGACACATCTTCATGTAGAAAAAAAACGTACAAAAGTGCATTTTGCATGATAGGTCCCCTTTAAGCATTAAGGTATTAATCACTTTCAAAATGTTCATTAATCATTTTGGTTTAAAAAAAGTGTGATAAATTGAGTTTCCATAATAATAGACAACAATGGCCAAATAAGTGTATTCATGTATTATTTCAAGTAAGAATCAATGCTATTTGGAGCCTCGCAGTGGCGAAACCGTGACCCAATAATTGCGCCACATAAGCGCATATGGTGCGCCGCATTTTCGGCTCAGTTGAGACACCCTCCTCAAGATGAGGCACCCTCCTCAAGATGAGGCCCCCTCCGCAAGGTGAGGCCCCACGCACTCTGCATCGGCCTGTAGGGAGGGACGGCCCTGCCACCATGCAAGATACATCAAAATTACTTTTCAGATGTGTAATTACTAAAAAAAAAACTACAACATTTTAAATTAATATAGTCCGAGCAACGGAGACATGGGGCCTGGCCCAATTTGGTGTCATTATACTTTACAGGTGTGCAATGTTAAATTTGAAGATGGGTGTATTATAATAATAATATAATAATTACATTTGTTCTGCCTTGTAACGTTTTTTAAATCAAGCACTGAATTCAAATCAGGTTAAAAAAACAAAACAACGGTACTTTAGAACAAGACGGCTGATGTTAGCCTCTGCCATGCCATATAATAGAAGAGTTATGACATCTCCGTTCACTCCAATGGACCACTTTTTTACAGCAATGGCGGATCGTGGAGCCTCTCAATCGTTCCCCGGAAGTTATCGCCAAGGCTGGCAGAGCTGTAGAGTTGCAGCATAATAGACCGTTCGTGACGGACTTTTAAAGGTAAGAAGAAGTTTAAAGATTTATATTGCGGATATTATCAGTACATCTGATTCAAATTAACATGTGTATTAAAGGATGTCAGTGGATTATCCCTAATTTAGTAGATTTAGGGAACGTTTACAGATAACAGATTATGCTAGCATACCGAAGCAAGTTAGCAACACACGTTGAACAGCCTTTTAATTGTAAATTCCGTTCTCTTAATGTCATTTCGTCCAACGTTGTTGAATTAGAGAAGAGGGGCTTCTAAACGGGATTGTATGCGGGGGTGGAGGGAGTTAAATATTAGATAAATATAACTTTGGTGCGTGTAAGAGTGAGTGTTTTTAGCAGAGCCATATTGTGTCCTTGTGATTCTGTTGATTATTACCTGTCTGTATAATGTTGCAGCTCAGCTGATTTTGGATTGATGGCAAAGGGAGAGGGACTTAAGTGAGAGTGAAAACACAAGGTAAGTTTAATACTACTGTTTTATATAAGTAAACACCTTATCTCCCCAAGGCATTTCCCATTCAATAGGTGTGCTGTGTGTGTATAACCCTTTCTCCTGTCTGTTACTCCCTCTTTCAGCACAAGAACCAGAGGGGGATTCAATGGAGCCTGAATACCTGCACTGAGACCCTCACCCTGCACCCTGAGTCTCAACTCTCAGTGTTTTTCAAGCCTTTCCCTGTTTTTTTGTATTAAACAAAACATTAAGCTTTCCCAATGGTGTGGTTTTCGTTTTGTGAAAAAGTGCAAATGCAGTGTTTGTATATAATTACATCACATATTTTTTTGCTGTTGGTCGTGAAATTGCTCCTGCTGACTTGAGCCAGCCATTTTTTTCTCCGCTCTGTGTCAGTGGGGAAGCTGTACATTCGTACTCCTTTCTCTGAGCGATTTGAGCATCCCCAGGCAGCACAGCAAACCATGGTGGTGACTAGGAGGCAGCACAGCAAACCAGGACAACACGGAGGAAAAGGCACCGACAAACTGCATGATATGCTATTCAATGTTTATTGAATTCCATGTATTTGCAATGGATGTTCCTAAAGCAACACATTTAACATCATCATCATCATATGCTGCTGCTGCTAGTCCTTTGATAGTCACCTGTCGGTCTCCTGTCCTTTCTGAAAGCCATAAAGATGACATTAGTCATTTAGATAACTTGTGTCCTCAATTATCATGGGATTACTGAAACTACCATGAATTTAAGAAAATGGTAGAAATGAATCTAATCTGAATTTTAAAGCATTACTTTAGATCCCCTCCCTCTAAATATATCAATAAACATTAGAAAGTGATGCTCCTGACTACCATACAAGTTTAAGAAGATAATATTGGTTTTAAAGAATTCAAAGCTATAAATAAACAGCAACAGGCTCTTTAACCAAGGCACTGTTAGCCTAACATGTAAACTAGTTGTTCACACTAATCCTAATATTATCACTTAATATTAGCAAATTCGATTTTATTTTTTAAAACATATTGATGTAAATACATACACATATCGATTTGTTGTATAAATATTGCAAATCAAAACCTTTATTCACTAATAATTACCAAAAATCGTAGTTCTATCTCCTGTTATCAATGCATTCACATTGCCCGCCATGAACTTCCGGGGAACGATCCTCGTCTACATGAACCACGTGACGATAACCGTTTTTGGACTTCCGTTGTCGTAACTCTTCTATTATATGGCTCTGGCCTCTGCCAAACAAAGCAATTCCTCAATGGCAACATTGCATCAGAATTGCAATATCCGGGCACGTCATCAGCCTTTACCGGTATCCTCACTGCTGTGCTGACAGTATAAACTCACACATTGCCCAGGCGTGCTAAAGTTATCTCTCAAAGTGAGGTAGCTTTTCACTTGTTATGGCTGACCAGGCCGTCGTGGAGAAAATGAGCGAGATGCAAGTGGACGAGAAAAAAAAGGTGAAGCTTCATTCTTGAGTCTAAAAGTTATATTAGCGAGATAGCAGCTAGCTTAGGCTGTAGCCAGATTCATGCTGTCATTGATTTAGCCACCAGCAATGCGGTGCTAGTATTGCGGCTGCCTAGCTTTTATAAGTTATGTTGACTTTGCCTAACATGTAACTCCAAAGATACCATTCATTGTGTTTAAATATGTTAAAGAAAATGGAGTCACAATTCAGATAAGCGAGCCTGGTCGGCGGGTTTGAATTGGGACATTGTAGCCATCACACTTAGCTCGAGAGAGTGCCTTACGCCAAACTCAATGCAAAATTCCGACAATCGAATGTTTCATTGTTTCTGGATACGTTAGGCAACACTTATGGACTTGCAATTATCACCTTTGTGATATAAAAGCAATCTCTTTAAAACGGGTGGTACTACCCCAACTTTCTAATAATAACCATAGTGTGCCTTACAACTTGGTTGGCTCTGTCATGTGGTGAAGACTACTTCATACACCTTTTGTAAATCCCATATTGTTCTGCTTTGAGGCGATATAATTACCAGTGAGGAAGGTATCTTCAAAATAATATATTTGTTTACAGTGTTAATAGAAATGTGCCTAATATAAGTATTACATGTTACTATTGTAATGTAAAATATTGTGTACGCACCTTTACCATCTGTTTGTAATTCATATCAAGGAAGTTATGTCTGAAACAGCTTGAAAATTAGCGTGTCCTATATTCACTTTTTTCTTTATAAAGTTTATTAATATTTTCTGACAGGGGGGGACTGAAGGCGGTAAAGATGGAGGAAAGAAAAAGGCTAAAAATGCTGTTGGGCAATCTGCAGGCAGGGCCGAGGTAAGTTGCTCAATTTGTGTTCAGAAATAATGAAGAGGATTTTATTAGGTATCATAATAAAGCAATGTTTACAATAACTGTATTGTAATAGATGCATTTCATTGCATGCTCATACATCTCAAAGCAGACTCCCACTGGCTTCATGGCTGTTGAGCTTTTGATCAGATACTTGTATAGTCAAAACAAGTATAAGGTGAAACCCTTCTCATATTTTCATGTGCATTGATGAATAAGAGGTCAAATTGAATCAATGGCATTACATTGAGATAGCCCAGTTAAAGCTAAAAGTTCAAATGGATACAAGTTTTAGAACAGAAAATAGTTTGGTCATCTTAAACATGTAATGCCCATTAACACAGCAGGTTTGTCTTTTTGTTCGCACTGTTATGTCCTCAGACAAGCTGATAAATAAAAATAATATATTGGCTAGTCTAAGAGAAAAATATTTCATTTAAATAAAAAAAACTTGACACTCAATGAAAGTTATACAGTGTCAGCATTGTTTTGTATCCTGAATTACTTTTGTTGTGTCCCTCTAGCTTACACCAGCCCCCGAGTACATAGACAAGCGTCTTTCTTTGTACACCAAGCTGAAAGCCGAGCATGACGCTCTGATGGCTGAGAGGGCTGCGAAGGACAGCCGGGCCATCAAGGTGACTCTGCCTGATGGGAAAGTGGTGGATGCCGAATCCTGGAAGACTACACCATACCAGGTGGCCTGTGGAATCAGGTCAGTGTGATGATAGGATCCCTGTCACTTTAAATGATTACATTGAAAGCCCGTTTTCATGCAGCACAACAAAGAAGGAAAACCATAATGGTGGTTCAGGGATTTAATTTCCCAACTTTAACTGTCAATTTTATTTATAAAGCCTTTAATCCTTCATTCAAAAGGCCTCATTAAAGTAAAAGTCGTAGAAGCTTTGCCGTTGGATAGTCTATATGCAACAGGTGCCAAGACTGAATTAATGTTAAATTAAATGTTGATAACATTTATTTACATGACCAGACTGCACAGTAAACAAAAGGACATGTAAGCAGATATATTACTATTATTGAGTGGATGCTGCATTGCTTCATTCATTCATTGTTTTTGGGATGACTGTCCATCCCAATGTCCTGAATGCAATATCTCAGGCATAATTTGAATGACTTCTTGAATTAGCTTTTTGTATGAATTGGTCTTGCTGGTATAAATTCAAAATAATATTGATGTTTTTTACATCTACACAATGAATTGATGATTAGATTTTGAGATATGTTCCTGTTTTACGTTCAGTCAAGGCCTTGCTGACAACACAGTGATTGCTAAAGTGAATAACGGTGTGTGGGATCTGGACCGACCATTGGAGGAGGACTGCAGCCTTCAGTTGCTGAAGTTTGATGATGAGGAGGCTCAAGCTGTAAGTCAACTCCATCCCTTGGCTGACTCATTGCTTATTTGTTTTTTCCTGCTGTAGTAAATTACTCTTTAACCCCTTTATTTTAGATGCATAGTTTGCCCCCTTTTTAAAAACATATCTGCTTTTATTTAACTCAAATGCTATGAAATGGAACAATGATGAAATATCTTGACAAATTAATATTTGTTTTAATTGAAGTGCTCTCTGATGGTACTAACTTGGAGACTATGTTTGAGTCTCCCAAAGCTTATCAATTGTATACATTTCTGGATACCAAAAGAAAAAGACTGGAAACAGTAGCTTCCAAATCTACATATTTTATTACAACAAAATCAAACATACCAATCACAATCTCTTATAGTCACAGGTATTGCATAACTTTACTCTACATAATTTCGCCTCCCTATTTCCCTGGAATCAAACATTGGTTATTTAATCGTACTATTTTGCAGCTGGGGTTTTCAGTCATGTTCTTGCAATTTCTTAGTAAATTAAGTAATGGCTCCAAGTTACACAATAGTGTACATGCTGAGGTCAAGTTCATATTGAGGGTACTTCATACATTTTGCTCAATATAACTTGATATGAGATACATATTCATAAACAGTCATATACTATATAACTCCCCTCTGATGTCTCCCAAACATGTTCGGAAGTAGTATACAACAATTTAGCCGGTTTTCCACGTTTAAACATAGTAATTATATCCTAAAGTTAGACTTTTATTATTTGTTAAAAGATGAAATCATAATTTCCTTTTTTTCTCGGTTGTTACTTGCAGTACACATCATCATGCAGAGTTCATTCAACCTTATTGACATGTTATTAGTGAAGGCAAGGTTAAAGTGATGAATGAGAGGTTTACAATCAATAATAAACCTCAAAGCTCCGTGGTTTACCAAGTGTCCAAGCAGCAAAGACATTAAGAGGAGACGTGAGAATGTAAAATACTGCTGCAGTATTGTACTGTCATAAAATTGGCAGCAACCGGTCTCTTAAGCAAATCACAAGACTAGCTCCTCTATTATAATCTCCATTTTCAGTTTCATTGTCTGAAAGGTGTTAAATATTTTATCTGAAGAAAAGGTCAGTTGAAGCACTGAACATATTCAAGAGTCTCATTTTACCAATTTGCCAGCACATGCATCCTATTATTAATAAACAAAGGGATGTTCTGCACTACTATTTTTGCTAATCGGGAAATATCTTGTTTTATATTATTAAGGTTTACTGGCACTCCAGCGCACATATCCTGGGTGAAGCCATGGAGAAGGTGTATGGAGGCTGCCTGTGCTACGGCCCCCCCATCGAGAGCGGCTTCTACTACGACATGTTCTTGGAGAGCACTGCTGAGTAAGTCAAACAGGCTTTGTTTTCAGATTTGTCGGTATAATTAGTTGTGTTAATAAGCTCTTTGTTATTTTAGTTTGACTTCAAGCCTTAGCAACTGTCAGTTGGGTTCACTGTCTGGCAAAACAAAACGGGTGGATTGTAATGACACACATGCTGTTAAGCCTGATTTTCGTTGGGTGTGGATTTTAAATTGCATCTTCCAATTTCTGCCTGCAGGATTCTGAGTCTAAAAGCAAATCTATTCAAAACAATACCAGCGCTTTGAAAGTGTGTTGAGACACCCTCAGAAGAAGCATTTTTTCTCAGTAAACAACTTTTCACTTGACCTTTCCTGAAACAGACGCATTTCTGCCTGATTCAGGCTGCAGGAGAGCGCGAGGAGAGCTGTCTAATTAATTCTACAACCTCCCTAATGAAGTCCTTTTATGCTAATGGTTTCTTGGAGACGATTTTTGCTAGGATATTTGACATTGCTCAAGCCCCTCAAGCCAAGGACTTTTAAATACTTGCCCATGCTTGGCTGAGGTTAGAAGTTTTTGGAGGTCAAAGAATTACATTGGTGAACAAACCTTGGTCTCATCCATGATGCCCTTTATAAACCCTGGCTGACTTAATTTAGCACTGTGTGCACTTTGCATGTTAATGTAGGACTAGTCATTGTATGTAATGCTCTTGTTGTGTTTCTCTTTGACAGTGGTGTTTCAAGCAATGACTTCCCAGGACTGGAGACCTTGTGCAAGAAAATTATCAAGGAGAAGCAGCCCTTTGAGAGGCTGGAGATAAAGAAGGAAACTCTGTTGGAAATGTTCAAGGTATTTGAAAACACAAACGTGTGAAAAACTAAACATCTAATAATTATCTCAACTCTAAAAGCATGTATTCTCCTTAACAGTACAACAAGTTCAAGTGCCGCATTCTCAATGAGAAGGTGACTACTCCCACCACCACAGTGTACAGGTGAGTCGTGGCCCCATGCACTCAAATGTTTTTTATTTCAAACAGTAAAAAACTGTTAGCTTAACAGTAAGCTAAATGGAATAGTCCATTTAGCTTAGGAACCTTCCTAACGGAGTGAAATGACCCGGAAGTCCCTCAGTGGCAGCCATTATAAGTGCCGTTCGAATTCTCTAGATGAAAGGAAAGGAGGTTTCAAACTTCCTTTATAACCTCCTTTAGCTTAGGAACCACTGGACCTCCCTTGACGAAAGGAGAGGAGAAAATGCTGCCCCACAATGCCTTGCAGCCGCAGCATTTGCCGTCACACAACAGTCGGCCATTCACGGAAACAACCAATTATGACCGAGAAATTATATCATGAAAGTTACGGTGCTTATTAAGCATTTTAAAACGTATGTGGTAACTTGCCAAAGTGCTTTGTTTTGAACATTCATCAGTATTATAATCAAAAAGAGAAATATGAACGTTAGTTTTTACTGAAATGATCAAATAAAGTCAACATTTCACAGTCTTTACTGAGCTGTGTGGGGTTTGTTCAACTTTTAAAAGATGTTTGAATGGTGATATACACAGTGATAGATGTTAAGGACTAACGTTTATAATAAATACATTTGTATTGATTTTAAGATCTGTTCATAGTTCATACGTATTGGGATCATTTGTATTAATGTGGACCGGAGGGAGAGGGTGACGAACATAAGTTTCACTTTCACTTTTCCTTTCATGAAGAATATGTTTCTCTGTTGTCCACGTTCATAAAGCATAAAACAACAGCATCAGAGCACGGTGCAGAGTCTCTAGATGAGTTTACAGAAGTCCCTCGTTCTTATTATACATCCATGTTGTAGTCCGCTGTAGGGGTGGGCGATATGACGATATATATCGTCGTGACGATATTAGGTCTCCACGATATGCTTTTTCAGAGATATCGTATCTATCGTGATAAAAAAAAAAAAAAAAACTGATGTGAAAGACATGCTCTAAAGCTGTCTAGTCAGGATTCAGACAGTATTGCACTTCATTTATTGTCTTGGTTGATTCTGTTGGCTTATATTTTATTTTATTTGCGTGCATATGAAACGCTAACCATTCCCATTGAGATCATTAAAACTGTCATTTGAACGGCGATCAAGCCTGAAGCCACAGAGACGGACACGATCCCCTGTACGGCTAGGGTTAGGGTTAGCCAACAAACTCTCACTCCATAATCGTCCAGGAGCGACGTTTGGACAGTGTCCGTGGCGTGTAGTTGTGACGCTCCTAGGCTCCTTCAGCTTCATAAAGGGAAGCAAATAGCTCTCAACTGATTGCAATGTATTCCCATCTGTGGCGGGATTTGACGCTCATGGAAGCACGGCATTCGTTTGCGTCGGCTGCTCTTAAAGGCAATGTGAGCGTCCATTCTCATTGGATAACGGAGAATTGTACACCCGGAAGTAAGTATTCCTCTTACTGTCGATTGATTTTACAGTGATATCTGCACTACTCGACTAAAAAACACCAGATTATCCTTGTTAATTACACAACACTGATTGGTTTAAATTGTGTGCAATGCTTTTGTATTTTTCCCCTTCGATTCGGCGAAACAAATATTTTTTCGGAGTAAAGGATGGCAGAAGACACTACACTACCCAGAATCCCCAGCTATCGTTTGGACTACACCATGTGCTCTGTTTGACAAACCCCATGATAGTCCTCAAGCTCTGTGATTGGAGAGTGTGCTCTGAGGGTTAGAACAGCACTTGAAATGGGATGGAACCACAGCAAAACTGGATTTGAACGGGTCCACCGCGTCCCCCCCTCCCCCACCCCGTCCCCAGAACTACACATGCTGGCTATTGTGTTTCGCAACATGTTCTCTATCTGTGGCACATCTCTACTGGGAGTTGTAGTTTTAAAAGACGTTTTCGTATTTCCCATAATAAGAAGTTCATGCAGGGATTCATTTCAGAAATAAAACCAGCTTGAAATGCTATTTTGGTCTGTTACTCCTTTTTGTTTTAGTTTCTGTTACCTTGTAGGTGCTTGTACTGTTAAGTAACTTGAAAAATAACCATAATAACCGACATGAAAAAATATCGTGATATATATTTTTCAATATCGCCCACCCCTAGTCCGCTGTATAGAAAACTGTAGTTTCCATAGTTTCCCCACAGCAGCAGACGCACATTTATGACGTCCGCTGGTGCATCATAAACACGTCGGATAGTGAAAGTGCAGTCGGATTCTCTAAAGTACCGCAGTCTCTTCTCCTAAGTCCTTTTGAATTCTCCTATCCACTATTCCTTAACCCCGTGACCTTTCACTCAGAGGTCAAGGAATAGACGATAGGGTTAGACGTTAGGAGCTGATTTTTGGATTATCCGACCGCAACCCACGTCTAACACTAGGTGGGCAGTCTCGATAGGGGCATTGCCTCAGACCTTTGACCAGTTTATTTTGTAACCTGACACGTCTGAAAAATAGTCGATTACGTTGAGGATGTGAGGCACCGTTGTTGCGGGGCTTCTGGGATTTTTCTATTTTTATATAACTGAAACCCTCACATCCCTGTGTCTCATGTACATTTTGACCAACATGTTGATTCCTCTGAAAAGGAAGGCACATTTGTAGGCCCCAAATAAAAGCACAGTTTTCTTATTTTTTGAGTAATTATTACAATAGCCCTTAATGCATTAACTCTTTTAACATTCTGCATTTCAGGTGTGGTCCCCTGATTGACTTGTGTCGCGGGCCTCATGTGAGACATACAGGGAAAATCAAGGCCCTTAAGATCCACAAGGTGAGGTTTTCTGTCATTATGTACAGCAGACGGGTTACTGTATGTGTATTTATTGCAAAATAAACCAGGAAATATTTCAAGGTCTTTAGGCTGTGCTCTGAATGGTTGCTATTAATATACCAATAATGGTTGGTATTTTGTATTACAGCTGTATTTTATTTCATTCCATTCCATTGCAATGTAAATGTTATATTTTACTATATATGTTTCTAGTTCTCTACCTGCGTTTTTAATTCTTGTTTTTATGCACCACGACCTGGTAATAAACCTGTTTCTGATTCTGAGCTTCTGATCTATTAAACACATATGTACTATGGCCGTTAGCTCAATGCACTGCAAATAGAGAAATATCTTCAGCAATTTGACAACACACAAATCCATCGATGCACAGCTTTGAAAATAAGCACTGCAACAAACTCATAACACAACAGACAGAACAACTTAAAAAAAATACAGTTTTTAACTACTTTTTATTGTCTGCTAGAAATAGTTTCTGTTGTGATCTTCTCTATTTGGAGCGCTTGTTCTAAATGCTGTTATGTTGGTGTTTCTTTGCGTTGTGTCTATTCAAATGTGTTTTATTTTCCTAGTGTACGCTCTGTTGAGCTCTCAGGGCCACCATACATGTGTCCCCATTTCTAGAGCAGCATTACCTGATATTGTATTCCCAAGGGATTTGGTGGACCCATAAGACTGATGAAAGCTCACATATTCTTGTTATGGTGTGCTAGAATTCATCTACATACTGGGAGGGTAAGGCGGACATGGAAACCCTCCAGAGGATCTACGGAATCTCCTTCCCTGACCCCAAAATGCTCAAAGAATGGGAGAAGTTTCAAGAGGAAGCCAAGAACAGAGATCACCGCAAACTGGGCCGGGTAAGAAGCTATCGGTCAGAAAAGTAGAGAAGTCTCTTACAAGTTTAGAAGCAAGTGTATGTCAGTATGTTATGAAATACAGGTAAAATACTACCTTTGTAGCCAGGAATGTGTTTGATGTTACGCCTTTTCAACAGACAAGATAGTCAAAGCCATTTCTGAACAGTGAAGTACTCATTATCCTACAACTATTCAGAATGTATCACTTACTGAG
The DNA here is from genome assembly GCF_902827115.2 of Pseudochaenichthys georgianus. NCBI lineage: Eukaryota > Metazoa > Chordata > Actinopteri > Perciformes > Channichthyidae > Pseudochaenichthys > Pseudochaenichthys georgianus. The sequence continues at coordinate 20,197,306 of NC_047511.1, read as the reverse complement.
TGAATTTGTAAAAGTTGGTAATTTTCATGAATTGCTATTTTATATATCAATCTAAGAAGAAATGCTGAGAATAGCATTTATAAAAAATTAACCCGTGTCCCATCTTCAGATTTGAGTGATAATGCAGCATTCAATTAGAGGGACTTTACAATCTGTGGAACAGTTGTGTGACATCAACTTTTGTCGAACTGTTACGTGATTTATATACTGTAAAATGATATGGAATTTCATTGTAATTGGGGAATTGACAGTTCAGGGTGTGTTTGTTGTTGTTGTTGCCAGTATTAAAGCAGAGTGTTACAGGGATCTGAGCAGTACATTGTCAAACCCTGGTAACATTAAACATGTGCTGAGCTGTTTCATTATTTCAAAGTGAAACCAGTTTTGCCTGCGTGGTTGCTCTTTTGATTTCTCTAATCTATTTGTTCAGGAGCAAGACTTGTTCTTCTTCCATGACCTGAGTCCAGGGAGCTGCTTCTTCCTGCCTAAGGGGGCCTTCATCTACAACAGCCTGATTGAGTTCATCCAAGTAAGCCAAAGCTGTCTGACCATTGCTGGGATCTCACTCTAAACTTTAAGACTGGAGAAAAGGAGTACATTTTAGAAAGTTCAAATTGGACAGACATGGGGAGAAGGAAGAACAGACAGATTTGGTCCTCTAGAAGGGCTATGCAATTATAACCGCTTCACATATTTACAAGTTTATAGTTTTAATGATGTATGGCGTCATATTGTTTTTTAACAGAGGAATAGGAAAGGATTGGGTATGTTAATGATATAGCTTAATGTCAAGGTCTTGAAACTGATGGGCATATGGATAAACTCTTAAAAACCAGCTGCCAAGCATATATAATCAATTATTGCCAAATCTCTTATCTGTTCCCTCTATTCCCACAATAATGATATCGCTTTCATCACTGTGCCTACGTCAACCACCTTCCTCCCCTTCAAGACACCATCTGCGGTCACCGAAGCCTGATAAGGATGTGTGTGTACAAAACGCAGCAAACTCTTACTGATATGTGCTGGGTCCAGGCTCAAGGGTGTATGGCACTCAACTCTTTCCAGGACAAGCCGGGGCCCTGCCTGCCAGTAGCTTTGCCGATATCTGTGTTGATAGGTAATAGATTGAGATCGGTGAATCAGCTTAGATACAGGAAGGACTCAAACGTTTGTGTGAGTTCATCAAATTTAGCAGTGACTCCATGTCAGCCACAGCTTGTCACAGAACAACTTACTGATGGTGTATTTAACAAACTTAAACTAGCTTTATTAAATGTCTGGTCATTGGCAGGAAAAACGTTTTTAATCAATGATTTTATCACTGAGCACAATCTCGATTTTATGTTTTTAACGGAAACTTGGATTGAACAAAATAACAGTGCAGCTGTTCTTATCGAATCAACCCCTCCCAACTTCAGTTTTATGAGTCAGGAAAGAATGCAAAAGAAAGGGGGTGTAGTTGCTATTTTGTTCAATGATTCCCTTCAATGCAGGAAGACATCTTATGGGAACTTTGCTTCTTTTGAATATGTGGCCCTTCAGCTGAAATGCTCCTCTCGAGCTCTGTTCCTAAATATCTATAGACCACCCAAATACTGTGCAAGCTTTTTTGATGACTTTACTGAACTGCTGCCTATAGTGTGTATTGACTTTGACCGTCTAGTCATTGTTGGTGATTTTAACATCCATGTTGACAACCCCCAGGACAGAATAATAATAATAATAACTGGGATTTCTATAGCGCCTTTCAAGGGACCCAAGGTCGCTTTACAGGAATAGGGCAAGCACAAACAAAACAAAACAAAACAAAGGTCAGACAGACATAACAACAGATAGATTTAAGGGCCGAAAGCCTTGATGAACAGATGGGACTTGAGGGCCCTTTTGAAGGCGTCCAGTGTGGGGATGTTGCGAATCTCCGCAGGGAGAGCGTTCCAGAGGGTGGGGGCTGCCACACTGAAGGCTCTGTCCGCGAAGGTTCTCAGTTTGGTGCGGGGGGTGGTGAGCAGGCCAGCGTCTGAAGACCGCAGGTTCCGGGGTGGGGCATGCGGGTGAAGGATGTCCGATAGGTACTGGGGGGCAAGGGCATGGAGGGACTTGTAGGTCAGGAGGAGGACTTTATAAGTTATGCGGAACTTGACCGGCAACCAGTGGAGGTGGATGAGGGTGGGAGTGATGTGCTGCCAGGGCTTTGTGTGTGAGGACCCGAGCTGCACAATTTTGGACATACTGGAGCCTGTCCAGGGTTTTGTTGGGAACCCCGAACAGGACACCATTGCAGTAGTCCAAGCGGGTGGTGACGAATGTATTTGGAATACATTACAACATGTAAAACAAATATTATTGACAGCTTTGAAGAAAAGCTGCAGCAGTTTTGTTATAAAGCGCCACAGAATTGCTCTTAGTTTAAAGACTTTCTTTCTTGATTTCCATTCATTGCAGTCCTAAAGCAGCACACGTTGAAAGCAATTCTACTTTGATGTGGTAACAATAGATTTCTGACTGAGGAGTAATGAGATGTGTTTATTAAACAGCTCTGCCTGTACAAGCAACAGAACACCTACAGCATCCAAGTATTTGTAGGGTCCGTAGGGATCTAAAATAAATTGCCTTTTTTTTTCTTCTCTCACATCGTTTGAATGTTAACACTGACATCAGACAACTGATGGTGCATTACCAGCGTTTAAACATTCTCAGAGGTAGTTTTCTTTTTTTAATTCTCAGCCTTTGCTTTTTGAGTTATACATGTTTTAGAGGATATGCACTATTCATCAGCAAACCCCAGGAGTAGACAGCAGTTTAAACTGTAGGTGTGATGTGTAGCGAGGGTTATGAAGCCGAGTTGCTTGAGGTGCCAGTAGCTCAAAACAGTCTTATTTTAAAATCATCTTTGTGAGAAAACCTTTGTTCTGTCTTTGGCAGAGTGAGTACAGGAAGAGGGGTTTCCAGCAGGTGGTGACGCCCAACATCTACAACAGTAAGCTGTGGCAGACCTCCGGCCACTGGCAGCACTACAGCGAGAACATGTTCTCCTTCGAGGTGGAGAAGGAGACCTTCGCCCTCAAACCCATGAACTGCCCGGGACACTGGTGAGGCCTCCTCTTCCTCACATTCAGATGATGTTTGAAAGCAATACACTAGACAAGATCATAGATAAAAAAATAAAAAAAATATCACACCCACTCCTGTTCCACATGGGCTATCAGGCCATGCTATGGTGTGAAATACATATTTGACTTGGTCTCTGCCTCTAATGAGAGAAAAGACTCAAGGTTACCCACTCTTGAATAGCTTCAACGTTTACACAGTTTTTATTTTAGTTGAGACAGTTTTTGATTAAATGGATCCATAGTTCCAATAGGTTCATATTTTACTGCTACAATAGATTGTCCTCCAGTTCCACTTAACTTGAGATAGACTGACGCTCTCTTCATGTTTTCAGTTTTTGAATGACCCAGTTCAATTTACTGCTGCATTGCAGTGTAAAGAGCCAGGCTGCAGCTCTTTGTAGTCAAATCTTCTATCTCCTTTTTACCAATCTTTGTGCTATCCACATCGGTAGCCCCTCTGGAGATCACACTGAAATGGAAATTGAGCGTGAAAACACTTTGTCAATGTGTTGGATGTCAGTTTAAACAAATATTGAATGCAGTCTTCCACAGCAGTATTGAAGCAGTAGAGCAATATGCAGTTATTGCAATAAGTCAAGGTCGAGGTAGGCAGTTGTAATTTGTGCAGTTTTTCCACAATGTCTGTTTGTCTGCAGTCTGATGTTCGATCACCGACCACGCTCCTGGAGAGAGCTTCCCATTCGCATGGCCGACTTCGGCGTGCTGCACAGGAACGAGCTGTCAGGCACGCTGACAGGCCTCACCCGGGTTCGCCGCTTCCAGCAGGATGATGCTCATATCTTCTGCACCATGGACCAGGTGAGGCCCGCACTCAAGCACTGACAAGTTCAAATTCCAAGTTCACACATTCTGGAGTCTGATGAAAAGAGATGACTGATGAAGCCTCTACATTTAGAGCAGGGGTGTCAAACTCAACGCCCGAGGCCCAAATCCAGACTATATATATATATATATATATATATAGTCTGTGTTGTTGTGTTTGTGGGGGGGTCTACCAGGGACCATGCTGGTTCCCTGTACAGTAATTAACTAAAGTGGGAACCAAGCTATATAGAATTCCCTTTGGGTAAGCTATACTCCCATAGACTCCCCTTGTTGATTAAGTCTCAATAGATAACATCTTTCCTTCATATTAAAACCACTAATAAGCAACATTTCCATCACAGTGTTTAACTCACATGACAGAAAATGTGATTATCCTTCTCTCCCCCACAGCTCAACATTACAATTCCCCTCACCTTGAGTACTGTGTTTTAAACCTTTTTAAATCAGAGATTAGGGTTACAGGAAACTTTACATATACAGTAATAGTGTCTGGTAACAGTGACTCACTATAAACAAATGTAAAGTGTACACAGATTTCAGAAGATAGTGGCCGTTAGAAATGTTCAGTGACATGCCGCAGTGGTATTATATCCTGATTGTGGGTAGGGTTGCCAGAAACTGACCATGATCAAAATCGATTATTCGGCAGCCCTGGCGAATAATAATCGATTATTACTATTATTAGCATATATATATTTATATATATATTTTGGTTGAAACTAAGCCAGAAAAAGAAAAAAATACATAAATAATAAAAAAAATATATATACATATGCAAAGAACTTAAACCTGTTTGAGAAGCACAGTTCTGAAGGCTCTCAGTACATCAGGGTCTTGCTGGCACACAGTTTTCTTTTTTGAAATCAAATCAGGCACTGCTGTGAGTCACATTCCTAGGTTAAGAGTGAGGAATCCTACTGCTACACCTACTTCTACAGCCTGGTGTAGCAAACTGCCTGTTTAAGTGGCAATCTTTTATATTTAATTCCTGATTGATTTAACACAACATTTTTACTGGCAGCAAAACCAACTATTGCTGTAATTTAATAAAGGAAGTCAGGCAATAATTGGCTAACTGCTAGTGGATGGAGGTGTGCTGCATCTACGAGCTCACTGTGGCTGCCAACAATTACAGTTGCATGGTTGGTCACATGTAGTGGAAGATCTTTTATCATATTATATTATTCTGATTCATCACATAGTTTAATTATTTGCAAATACCAAAACAAACAAAGGTGCAATCATTACATGAGAAATGAAACGTGTTGCTATGTCAAAAGAGATAATGCTAGTCCTCTTACATTTTGTTTTTGACCCCAGATTGAGGAAGAGATCAAAGGCTGCCTGGACTTCCTGCGCACTGTGTACAACGTGTTTGGCTTCTCTTTCAAACTCAACCTCTCCACAAGACCAGAGAAGTACCTGGGAGAGCCGGAGGTCTGGGAACAAGCAGAAAAGGTAATCAGAAGCCCTCTTGTTTCTGTCATATGGGAATGGGAATGTGAACGGCACATTCTCACAAAGCCTCAGTGAAGAATATTGAAGATGATCTGTGATATTATCAAAATGGAAATGTTGGAGCCACTTCACAGACAGCGAATGCTCGTGTGAACCCAGATAACATTTATATGTTAATGAATGAGATTTATTCGGCAGAGCTTATATCAGTTTCTGAAGCAGAAAATGCCTTTTCATCTCCAGAGGATCTACAAGTGCTGTCACTGTCTGCCTTTGGTGTCAAATGAAATTCACCCTCTGTGGACCAGCTCCAGATTTGACATCTTGTTTGGTTTAGCTTTATGCTTCTCTGGGATGGAGCAGGCAGTGTTTTAAACTCTTAAAGAAAGTAATAACAAGAGTGAGTCATTTAAACTGAGTGATAATGAGTCTATTTCTCTGGGCTCTCTGCACCATGAGTGTCTCTTGGGACAACTCCAAGTCTAACAGATGGATCTGTAAAACTAAACGACAGTTGTTGGATAAAGGTCTGCGCCACAAGTTAACTCCATTGTTGTATCAGTAGCATCGGTATATGAAGTATTTACAAATACTTTTTAGTGAGGCAAGCCTCTTAATGACATGCAGCATGCCTTGAATTTTACAGCAGGACGAGAATGTATTTACATTTGTTTTTCTCTTGATCTGATTGTTTAGAGGCAGTTGTGTAATATAGGTAGTACTGTACTTAAGGACAATTTTGGGTTACTTTACTTGAGGATATATATTTTACTTAATACTGGTAATCCACTATTTTGAAGCCAATAATGTACACACTACTACATTTAATTGAGAAAATGTGTTACTAGTTACTTTTAGATCATTTACTTTTATATATTCAGATTAGGGCTGTGCGATTATGGCAAAAATCATAATCACGATTATTTGGGTCAATAATTGATATCACGATTATTTTGACGATTATTCATTGACCATTTATTGAACTTTAAAACAAATAATATTTTACCAATAAACAAGATCAACAAATATGTTGGAGCGCACTTCCAAAACCATACTAAACATATATTATTAATATGATAAATAAAAATAAATTAGACCAAGATAAATTAAATCAAATATGATGCAGTGCACTATCACAACCTGCTGAAAACTCCTTAACATATAGCCAACATGTTGGTAAAACATATTCAACATATTCCACTCAGTTAAACGTTGAAGGCTGGCCAACCGTCATGGTCCAGAAGTAACAGGAAATAAATGTTGAACTACAATTTAAGACCAAATAAAAATGTTTAGGCCACCATGGCAAATGCTGGTAAGGCTGCTCAGGCTGCTCATGTCATCTCTTAAAGATTTTTTGCAAGAAACACCAGCCTGTTTACATGGTCTGGTTTCAGAGATGAGCGCAGGCAGGTGACAATATCGCCACCTGGACTGAAGACCCTCAGCCACGCACATGGGGTGACGCCGGCCAATCACAAAGCTGTGATGCGTTCAAGTGCATTATTCTGGCACAGGAAGATTATGTTACAGGACATTAACGATAAAACAGAATATTGTTGTTCTATTTTTAGACACATCTCGCGATCGACTGGTTGGGCACCTCTCGGCTAGACCATAGGTCTGTTGTGGTAGCAAAGTAGTCAGCTGAAGCCACATCTCTCTCAACTTCCTCACGGCATTTGTCATATAGTGCAGGCAGCGCAGACCTGCTGAAATAATTCCGAGACGGCATCGCGTAATGCTTGTCCAACGTGTTGACAAGTTGCTTGAAGCCCTGGTTGCTAACAGTGCTAACTGGGCACATATCTTTAGCGATGTTAAATGTAATGACAAAGTACTTGCAAATAGTGGAAATAGTTTTACCCTTCTTTTTAACGAGTTGCTGCTCTTGTTCTGACATCTTCGCTCGCGCTGAACACTCACAACACATGTCACTCCCACGTGGCCGAGTGGGCTTTTAGGGAGGGGCGAAAGCGCACCCAGCAAAATAATCGTATTTTGTCAATTATGCTGTTTTCATAATCGTCGCAAGCCATAATCGTAATCGTAAATACGATTAATTGCACAGCCCTAATTCAGATTACTAGCTATTATTAAAAGTAGACTCACTTTTCCAGCTGTGATAAACACATTAGTGAATCCAGTTATTTAATATATAATTATACAATGGGACATTATGCAAAATAAGTACATTTTGATGCCAATACTTTTGTACTTTTACTTAAGTAAGACTTTTACTTGTAACAGTCTTATTTGTAACTATATTTTTACACTCTATTATTTCTACTCAAACTTAAAGGTGGGGTAGGTAAGTTTGAGAAACCGGCTCGAGATCGCTAGAATTTGAAAATACACAACCGGAGAAAATCTGCCACTTCCTTACAGAGCACCTCCTCCAACACACACGAACGCGCACATGACCAATGAGGGCACGAGATAAGTTTGTGCCCCGATGGAAGGCTGACAGGCAGGTAGGCCATCCAATCCGTTTAGCCGGGCCGGCTAAACGGATTGGATGGCCTTTTTTTTTGGTTGTACTTTTTACAGTATTACGGCTTCTACAGATGAATTTTTTTTTATGGATTTTTTTGTCAAAGCACTTAAAATATTCATTGCTATCGGGATGTTAAGAGCATTCCATGGAATATAACAAAAAGTGTATCTCGAGCCGGTTTCTGAAAATTACCTACCCCACCTTTAAGTAAAATAAGTACTTCTTCCTCCACTGTTTAGAAGTACATACATAAAGTGCAGGTTGCAATGGTTTGCTTGATTCGAGCCACAAGCACGTTTGCGTTCCTCTCCACATCGCCGTTTTTACGTTGTCTGTCTAAGAAATGATGAGGACATTTCGGACATGGATGTGGACTGCACCTTTTCTGGTTGGCGCAGGCAGTGATTTAGTTTATTTTTATGCATTTGAAAAATCATTACAGAATAAGATGAGGTTTTTTATGCCTCACTGTTCCCAATCATTTGTCATCTCTCTCTTTATTGAGATGACATAAAAGAGGAAGCAGAACACACACTGTGGCCCGCAGGGGACTGTCCTCTCATTCATACTTTAATATGTTCTCAATTACTCAATGGGAATAGTCAAATATGTATACGGGTACTTATTGGTATTTTATAACTGCTAAATAGTTCCTTTTAATTTCCGCCCCTGTTTTATAGTCAGTGTTTTGATTGGTCTGTCCTCATGTTTTATTGTAACTTCATTTTCAATGTCTTTTCCCACTGGCGGCAGTGGGAGTTTTTTTTTATCATGTTTTATTAACAATCAATCCAGTGGCCGCAGTAACTTTTTAAAAATCAACACCTGTTGATGGATATTGTGCTGCTGCATAATAATAATTATAATTGTACACCTCTCAGTTAGTCACAGTCTTCAAAACAAGAATAACATTCTGCAATAAAATATTTGGAGCAGTAACAAAGTTAATTATAGATGCCTTAAAGGTTTAGAGCTTTTATTGACGTGCAAGTCCACTTTTCGCCGAGTAAAACATTTTCTAAATTCAGCACTGGCTTTTTCTGATTGTGTGTGCTTGTGCTGGAGTGGAAAATGATATACAAGAAAGTGTGACTCTCCAACTTGGTCCAGTGACTGGAACACAACTTGCTGCATGTTTCCCTCACCTCATTAACTCCCTCAAGCAACCATAAAATATTATTGAGACGTTAACATTTCTCAGTTCAGGGATTAGTTCCAGATGAAGGAAATGTCAGGTCCAAGTATACAGCTTGTGCTTAACACCACTGTTATCTGCATGTTGGTCAGCCTTTGATATTGTAACTAAACAGTAATTGTTTGTTTTTCCAGCAACTGGAGAACAGCTTGAATGAGTTTGGGGAGAAATGGGTTCTGAACCCCGGTGATGGAGCTTTTTATGGACCAAAGGTGAGCTGTGTGCTGCAGTAATGATGTGCTTTCACTGTGAAACAGCAGGAGGGCTTCCGCTGATTGCTTGTCGTTTCTGTGCAGATTGACATTGAGATCAAGGATGCCATCGGCCGCTACCATCAGTGTGCCACAATTCAGCTGGACTTCCAGCTGCCGATCCGCTTCAACCTCACCTACGTCGGGTAGCTCTACTGCTGCTTTTATTAACATTTTAAAATAAAATGGCAGAGGAATATGAAAAAATGTTTGATCCTGCAAATGCACATACATCATAGCATTATCAGAGATGGACAACAAATAGTTTAGTTCATGACGGATGATGATGGAAAAACATCTAAAGCTAATATAGGATAGGATAATAGGATAGACTTAAATTAAACTTTAAACTATATGATGTGCATTTATGGAGATGTATATTTTCAAGACTCTATATATTTAAAATGTATGGTAATGACCTGTAACTGTTTTTACTGTCTTAAGAAAACTGTTTCCTTCTCTCTTTGTGTGTGTTCCTAATTTTCTCCCATCCTTTTAAATAACTGTGTAGCCATGATAGTGACGACAAGAAGAGACCAGTGATCATCCACAGAGCTATCCTGGGATCGGTTGAGAGGATGATCGCCATTCTGACTGAAAACTACGGCGGCAAATGGTTCGTTAACAATCATAAAACTATTTTCTTTTGTAAAGTTTATTTTTGTTTCCTCCTGAGCACTGAATGATTTTCAGATTGACTTACGGTACATTTATTTATACCGATAACTGCTTTTAATGCTAACCAGTGGAATGTGTGATGTTCTGCTTCAGGCCTCTGTGGCTCTCTCCTAACCAGGTGATGGTGGTGCCTGTGGGACCGACCTGTGAGGAGTACGCTCAGAAGGTAAACACCGACCATAGCTACTACGGTCCACATTCCCGCTCCAAAAACAAGAATAAATCATACATTGAACTCATAAAAGTGTTGGCTAAGAATAAAGAATTACGTCCAATGGGGCAAAGTCATGACCATATGGGATGTGATCAAGCTCTATTTAGCGAGATCACCTTCCTCTCTTTTGGGGAACTGAGACAGTACTCAGTAGAGTTGTGCTTTCTTTCTATTTTTATAAATCATGTTATTATTTGCCTTCATTTTGACTTCCAAACACATTTGACTAATCTGTTGGCTTGTTTAAAACCTGTTCATTTCCTCTTTAACTGATGGCCAGACCAGCAATAATAAAAGAAAAGTTGTTACAGGCTTTGTTTGCCTTTTTTAAAATGCGTGGAACCTGGAATTAGTCTTTTTTTGTGTTGTATGTACAAAAAGTCAATTTGTGAAATAAGCAGCTGCACAGTCCTGATAGCCATGTAATTGCAGAAAGCAGCAGGTCCACACAGTGTGATCATAACGGCTGCAGAAACACAATCATCATTGCAGCCAAATTGCCAACATGTACAAAATGTTTTAGTCCTCATTTGAAAAAAACAACAATTTTTAGAAGTCTAATCAAAATGATTTAGCTTTTGACACATGCTGGTGAGGCCTTAACTATTTGTTGTAAATGTTGCAGGTGAAGCAGGAGTTCCACAGCAACGGCTTCATGTCTGAGGTGGACCTGGACCCCGGCTGCACTCTGAACAAGAAGATCAGAAATGCTCAGTTGGCGCAGTACAACTTCATCCTGGGTCAGTGCAACACTCTGTCTCTCACTCCCCTGTCTCTTTATCTTTGTCATCTCTTGCTCGCTGTCCATCTAGATATTGATTTGATTTATTTTTTGTCTCTTTGCATGCTTGGAAAAGTGGTGGGAGAGAAGGAGAAGACGAGCAACACTGTAAATGTGCGCACCCGGGACAACAAAGTGCACGGCGAGCGCACTGTGGAGGAGTGCATCGAGCGTCTGCAGCAGCTGAAGACCTGCAAGAGCCGGAACGCTGAGGAGGACTTCTGATCATCCCACACTCAGATATCAGCTCGCTCTCAACAGGATCTAGAGCTTTTAACTTTAGAAGAACCATGTGGTTGAATCAGTTTGTGGTACTGCTATCACATTTTGCCTCGTCTCTGCTTCTTACCCGTTGGAAAATCACTTTTCTTTGATTTGACAATTGTGTCTTCTTTCACCTCTTTACAGTGTCGCTATGATTTTGTATCATATTCGGTATTGAGTTTTCCTTGGAATCAATATTTCTGTCCATAACCCATCTGATTAGAGAGATACATTTAGGTAAACTCCTATATGATCAGGTCTTTGAACAGCTGATGCATAGGCTGATTTAAAACAGAGGGGTAATGGTTCGTTACACTGTCCGAACGGTCATTCTTTCTTCAGGGAATCGTACACGAGTTACAATTTTGTTAATACAAGATCTATTCTTAATCTTTTTGTTGTGTTTTATTTGATGTTTTGTTGTCATTTTCTAAAAGGTAGTGTAGGTGTCATTTTCTTCATAATTGAGCACCAGCAAACAAGCCTAACATGAGTTATTATAGGCATTACAAATATTACATAATTATAGCAATACATTTTTTTGTGCAGCTTTCAATAGTTACTGAGATCTAGAAAAATTAGTCAAATATGAAGTTATAGGTCCTCCTATAGCAATCTACATAACTTGTGAAATGTGTTTTTCAAACCACAACTCAACTCACAAGTTTGAGATCCTGCATTTCCACACCAAAGTGGAAATTGTTAGAGTGGAAAAATTTAATTTTCCACAAGAGAGGTGGAGTTTCTGAGTGATGCTGTTCCGCTACAGTGAAAAGGAGCCTTATCTTCCTCCAGTAGTGAATCACCAGGAAGGAAATTGTTGATGTGTTGGAGGGTAAACAGCTGATGCTTCTCATTATTACATGCTGCCTGAACTCAGACCATTTACTTCTGCTGTCTGCATCATCACATCCAGGTATGAGGGATATTATATATCCTAATTCTACTAATTCTAAGTCTACTAGGCTTTATACAACGTCTTTCGTGGAAAGAAAATGAGTCAAATTGCTGGATGAAAAGTGAAGTAGAGATAAGGCAAATATGTGCATATTAGTAGTAATGCTCCAGTTTCAGATTTCTCCAGTGTTTTCTATTTCTGCTCGTAACGTGGAAATGTACTTGGCCCACTTCACTTCGTTTTTTAACCGTTTTTAATGACACTTTCAGTCTTCGATTATTATTCCCACCACTAGTGGGTGCCATGTCTTTGTAATGGAGCTGCAACAGACCAACAGTGAGAGCAATGTGCTTCAGCAGTTTAACATCTGTGAAGAAATGCTCTTACATAAATCAGTGCTAAAGTACTTCATGTTAAGGTGAAAAACTCTAAAGAGGGACTACAACATCTTTATAATTGTCTATATGCATACTAAGGTTCAGTGTTCATGAAGTACTTAACAGTTATAACATTTGGAAACTCCTGCCCTGAAACTGCTTACTGTTACATGTTTTATTTGGAAGTGAATTATTGACATTTTGCAGACTTCTCCCATTCATCTAAGTAGGAACATTATCACTAAGGTTGGAGTGAAAGATGTACTCACCCTTGCAGAAGAGGCAGTGGGCGCTCCACTCTGAATGCAGCCAAAGGAAAACATTGATTTTGGCTGCTCTACAAGTTGCAGGTAATTAAAATAAGTGAGCCCATCAGTTTTCTGGCCAACTTGAACTTTTCAGCACCAAATAAAATGTGTTCACAGGTTTGGTTTCCTGTTGGTCAAAATGTACCTGAGACAGGGATGTGAGGGTTTCAGTTTTATAAAATAGTCGGTAGGGGCTTGGACTGGGAGCCGTAGGGTCGCTGGTTCAGGTCCCCGACCAGACCTAAAAAAATGGTGGTGTGGACTGCTACTTGGAGAGGTCCCAGTTCACCTCCTGGGCCCTGCCGTGGTGCCCTTGAGCAAGGCACCGGACAACCCCCTCCGGGCGCTGTACAATAGCTGCCGACTGCTCCTAGTACTAGGATAGGTTAAAAGCAGATTACACATTTCACTCTGTGTGCTGTGTGCTCTGCATGTGACCATTGAAGAGGGTTTCATCCCTCCTATAAAAAAAAAAATGTAAACATCAATGCCTTCCTATTCCTTAAAGTACCATGACTATCGGAGATGTTTATTATTTAGGTTTGCTTCTGGAAATAAGCGATAGAAAATAATAGAGGGGGAAAAGTAACCCTCATCGATTCTAACCACAAGGTGGAACAGCTGAACTAGGATCTTGTGGGGGTGGGGGAAGGAGAGGGGCTAATGTCAGTGGAGTGTGGGAGAAAAAACATTTTGATAAGGGGTTAATGAAAAAAGTCAATGGAGTAGGAGAGTGTCAACAGACAGAGTGAGACAGCCAGAAGTCTCCTGGGAGGCGGCTGTTGACTCTGAGCCTCCCTATGAATCCCCGCTCTCTCGCACCGTTGGATCCTTCCTGAATGCTTCACTGACAACCTGGCCATGAAGGGTCACAACGCTTCAGTGAACTGAGCAAACTTTTCTCTCTCTAGCCACACATGCATTCTAACGGTATCGATTCAAATGTTAGAAAAGGTCCCACTGCTGCCGCTCTTTACTTAGATGATGATGGGATAAATCACACGAAAATCTTAGAAGTGAACTTTTTTTTATGATGGGATATGCAGGTTATTAGTCCATAGTAGTAGTAGTAGTTTCTTTCATTTTGTAATTTTACATATCTCAACTTTTGTGGAGCTCGATGCACATTCACCAGCCCTGATTGACCTTACAATGAGAAGAACAGCAAAGAAAAGGTGTGTCGCATCAGTGAGGTTCTCCAAAAGAATCAAAACAGCTGTCAATTACCCTCGACTGGTATTTAAAGCATCACCACTAATTCATCACATAAACCAGGGACCGCACTAAAAACATCTGAAGGCCGTCTCTAGCCGGCGGGCCTCACTTTAGGATGCTTCATACTATACTATCAATGTTTTTTTATGACATCCTATACTATGAATTTTCATGACATTTTAATGGCATGATAAACCATAATTTTGTATGAGCTTTTTTTAGGACATTTTACTATGAGTTTTTGTGGGAGGATTTTTATGGTAGCCTATTGCCTACCATACTTTGACTAAATGGCATAGGCCTACTATAATTGATATTACCTTTTTATATTTAAATAAACTATACCAAGACTTTATGTCTTCATGAGTTGTGAAATAATATTAACTGCAGGATATCTGCAATCACCCTGGCAAAAGTGAAGCTGGACCCAGCAGCCAGTTAGATTTGAATAAAGATTGTAAAGAGCGAAAAAAGGCTGGCATCCTCTCTAAGGCTAACTAATTAACACACAAACTAAAGTAATCAACAATTTGCTATTTTAGCAGGGTTAACAGGTTGTTTTTTCGTCTTTTGGCCAAATAGAAAATAAAACTACAGAGGATAGATTTGTGGCTGCAGTTGACAGGTTTCACTGTTACAGTGTGTGTAGCAGAAATCTGGTCTAACTAATGACATGTCATATGAATTTCAAATCATCCTTTTTTATGTGATGTACTGTAACCCCATCTGAAGAGATATTGTTGCATTATTTTCTCAAATAGTTTAGTTAGGTTTGTAGTCCCACCAACATTTTGACTTCCAACAGCTGGATTTTCAAATATTTATCAACTATTTTTAGCTAATTATTTAAACAGTTATCATTTATTTTAGGCTAAGTATTTCCAGTGTGATTCACTAAATGTTGAACCATCCATTTTAAGCACATCACATACGCAGAGACATCACACATGTGTATTTTTCTTTATTTCTCAGAGGTAACATCTTGTTGTCAATGTTTTTCTGTTTACTTTTTCATCTCACCATGGCGACAGGCAGAAGTCAGTGTAGTTGTATATACAGTCTGTAAGATGTATGTTAACGTTCTTTTCTCACTACTTTTTTCCAGCAGTTACAGCCAAAATCTAAACAGCCTCCCCTGTGACACACTCGTGTTTTTACCTCGCCTCCACACAATCATTCCCAAGTCATGTTGCTTCTGGACTAAAAACATGCATATTTGAATGGTTACAAACCGTTTTCTTCTCTGGGCACTAATAGTCAGCAGTGACTACCACACACACACACCTCCTTCCCCTCTGCATAAATGCAACACAACCCCGAATTATGGTCAGCCGCTTGTGAAGTTAGTTTTGCTTGGGAATACCAAGCTGCCATCTTTAATATCATAATGTTACCAAATTATATGGTTCTAATTGGGAACTGTTTGATCACACTTTCTGTCATTTGGAAAGCCTGCGTGTGACCTTAACAGGAGTCTTTTCTCATCCCAAAGTATGACATTTGCTTCTGACCCAGCATAAATTAAGTAAACCACTTTACACCAAGGAGAGGCCCTCGCCACCAGTCACACCCTGCATGTAGCAAACATCAACAACTCACTGGGATTGTCTGATGTAGGTCTGGAGCATCTGCACACACAGCTGCATACTGTTAAGTTAGGCGTGAGGATGGAAAACATAGAGAACTATAGGTTACTTACGTAACCCCAGTTCTCAGAGTAACATGAAGTGAGATGTCTCACTATGGATGCGCCACATCGCGGAGCAAACAGAAGCATCAATCTCATTACGCCAATCCTGATTGGCTGGTGATCTTGACGTCAACGTCAGGGAATCACCCCCTATAAGTAGCTTGCGCCACGACGCATGCGTCATTCAAAATAAGCACCTCTTCTCACTTCACCATAGCAAAGAGGGCCGTCTGGTGAGACATCTCACTTCATGTTACTCTGAGTACTGGGGTTACGTAAGTAACCTATAGTTCTCATTCATAACACTCCGTTCGATGTCTCACTATGGGATATTGTATCTCCCGTATTGCCAGACGAGCTTATCTCGAAAATCACCAACCAACCAGAATTTAACAGGTGGAGTCCCGACTCAACAAGGTGCCCAGCACTGCTCGGGCCACGCTTGGAGCGGAGACGTCTAGCCTGTAAAAGCGGACAAAAGTGAGCGGTGAGGACCAGCTCGCCGCTGCACAGATGTCTTGGATGGAAACATCCTTGAACAAAGCCCAGGATGTAGCCAGGACCCGAGTCGAGTGAGCCCGCAGACCCGAAGGTGCTTGCAAACTCTGACTCGTATAGGCCAAAGCAATTGCCTCCACAATCCAGTGGGAGAGCCGTTGCTTAGTAACAGGCTTGCCCTTGTGAGGGTTAGCCCAGGACACAAAGAGTTGGTCATTAAGACGAAGCTCCTTTGATCTGTCCATATATGTGTGTAAAGCCCGGACTGGACACAACAGATCCTGCTGCT
The DNA here is from genome assembly GCF_902827115.2 of Pseudochaenichthys georgianus. NCBI lineage: Eukaryota > Metazoa > Chordata > Actinopteri > Perciformes > Channichthyidae > Pseudochaenichthys > Pseudochaenichthys georgianus. The sequence goes on along the minus strand of NC_047511.1, from coordinate 20,180,734 downwards.
GTTCCCCGGAGGAAACCAGCTGCTTGAGGAAATGCCTCAATGTTAATTGGGGTACACGAACCAACCACCCTTGGTGTAAAGGCAGGGTTAGGCTTCAACAACACTCTTGTTTGCCCTGGGGCGAACTGAGTGCATGAGGGATGTACAGACAGTGCATGAATATCACTGACCCGCTTGGCGGATGCCAGGGCCAGTAACAGCACTGTCTTGAGTGACAGATGTTTCATGTCAGCTCCTTCCAGGGGTTCAAATGGGGTCATTCTGAGCCCATTTAAAACCACTGCCAGGTCCCATAAGGGCACCAGCGACCTGGAGACAGGGAGGAGCCTGGGAGCTCCCTTCATAAAACGGCAAACCAAAGGATGTTGTCTAGCCGTCTTACCCTCAAAGCCCACATGGCATGCAGCAATAGCAGCCAGGTACACCTTGATCGCGGAGAAAGCTCTGTGTTTATCGATCAAGTCCTGTAGAGATGATAAAATCACCCCTACAGGACATTGAAAGGAGATGTGTCCTTCTTGAAGGCACCACTCCTCAAACACCCTCCACTTACAGTCGTAAAGAGACCTGGTGGAGGAAGCTCTCGCACTCTGAATAGTGTTTATCACCTTCTGAGGGAGTCCCACTGTATTCAGATTGTACCACTCACGGGTCAGGCCCATAGTGCCCCGCGCTCTGGGCGTGGGTGAAGGATCACCCCCCCCGCCTGAGACAATCTGTCCCTGCGTAGTGGGGGCTGCCATGGCTGCTCGCACAACAGCTGGTATATCTCCGCCAGCCCGTACGTTGCAGGCCAGGGCGGAGCCATCAGGATAAGTGTGTGGCGTTGCTCCTTCACTCTGGCCAGAGTTGGGGGTAACAGAACCAGGGGTGGGAACGCGTACAGAAGACCGGGAGGTCAATCGTGTATGGTGCGTTTAAATCGTGCATTAAAGAGAACAGCTGTCATTGAGCATTTTCTCATTATGCGAACAGATTTAACGCGGCTCTGCCGTAACGCACCCACAGCGGACTCACGATCCTTGGATGTGGAGTCCAGTCTGCATAGAGTGGTGCACCTCTGGACAGTAGTTCTGTCCCGAGGTACATCACTCCTGGTACATGCGTCGCTCTCAGAGAGAGGAGACGTCTGCCGCTCCAAGGGATCAGTTTGTGTGCCAGTGTGTGTGACTGGAGACAACGCGACCTCCCTTGGCGGTTCATACACGATATCGTGTTGTCTGTCCTCACGAGGACATGGTGTCCTCTGAGAGAAGGCAGAAAGCATTTTAGGGTGGGGAACACTGCTAAAAGCTCCGGGTGATTTACGTGCGCCCGCTGGAGGTCTCTGCTCCAGAGACCCCTCACCGTAAATACCCTATCAGCCTGTCAGACATGCGTCCGTGGTGACCACCTTCCGTGAAAGGACAGCACCCGTAGGCTCGCCCCGTACTAGATAAGTCGGGTGCGACCAGTGGCGTAGTGCCACTACGCATTTCATAATAACCAATACTCTCCGCATGCCGTGGCGCGCGGGGTTTAGTTTTATTATGAGACCCATGTTGAGCGGGTGCTTTACGAGGACATTTGTCTGCGTAATCTGACTCTGCTCGGCGGGCATTATAGATAAAACCCTCCTTTCTAGGAGAGAGAACCTCTCTCTCCAGAATATGGGTTGACTCTCTCCGGGCTTGTGAATACAGATAGCCCGAGAAGCGAGGGGGGGTGACGGTGACTTGGAGTCTGTAGCTCCGTGTAACTGTCTTGAGAAACCCAAGCAGATGTCGTGAGCATCTCCCGCTGTATGCTCCTTAGAGCCAGCTGAGATGTCACGTCTCTTCCCCTCTGAGTCTCTATTTGTTGAGTTATGGGGCCCTCCAGTGTCTGAGCACTGTGGTGCCCCATTTCGACAATCCTCACCGACACAGCACATGCGCGTGACGGTGGTGCCTTTACAGCTCCAGCCGGCACTGCGCATGCGCGTGACGGTGGTGCCTTTACAGCTCCAGCCGGCACTGCGCATGCGCGTGACGGTGGTGCCTTCACAGACCCGTCAATTGTCCGCCCTTTGAGAGAGGCCGTAGCTGCTCTCAGAAGGGGAACAGTTGACGGACTGTTTATTGTTTTTCTTTTCATTTTTTCGAGCTGCGCCCTTGGCTCGAAGCCTGGATGCGTCAGCGGAAAATGTTTTACGACAGAAAAATCAATAAGTGTGTGACATGTGTTTATGCGGACTTGAGGATGGTGTTGAGGCATCTCTCGAGGCGGCGGGAACACATTTAGAGCTGGGGAACCGTAGACTTCCAGCTCTGTCACAGACTGCTGGCCGAAATTCTGGGTTGGCTGCGCCTGGGCTGCAGCCGGAACCGGAGATTTTCTAGGCCAGCTCGCCCTCGTCCCCTGCCTGGGCTGGGGACTCGGGGCGGACTGCAACCTCTGCGTTTTCGGTATTTTGAACTGAGCAGGGTTCGGGGCAGCTTGGAGCCTTCGAGGGAGGCAGAGGTGGAGGGCCTCGTCCTCCTTCTTTTTCGACTCGCATCTCATCTACATGGAGGCAAGAGCGGAGCCGAAAAATTCCCTCTGGAACGATGGGCATGTCTAGCACATCCTCCTTTTCCCGGTCTGGGAGGTTGGTGAGGTTGAGCCATCTAGCTCTTTCCTGCACCACCATGATCCCCATTGTTTTGCCCGTGGCCTGGATGGCGCAGCGTTGGACACGGAGACAAAAATCAAATCAAATCAAGTTTATTTATAAAGCACATTTTAAAACAACTTTCGGTCGCGCCAAAGTGCTGTACATGAATAAAAAATATACGGAACATATTGCAATTTGTAGCATTTAAGTTAAAAACAACAAATATAAAGGCAGACACAGTTAAAATACAAAATGAAAAATGTCATGCTCTGCTCACTTTTAAAAGGCCAGAGAGAAAAAGTGTGTTTTTAGAGAGGATTTAAAAGCCCCTAGTGTCTGGGCCGACCTCACAGGTAAGGGCAGAGTGTTCCAGAGCCTGGGACCAGCTGCTGCGAAGGCTCGGTGCCCTCTAGTTTTTAGCCTGGTTTTCGGCACTACCAGCAGCATTTGGTCGGCAGACCTTAGAGCTCTGGCTGGGGTGTATCGCTGGATTAAGTCAGCTATATAAGCCGGAGCCAGCCCGTTTAGGGCCTTAAAAACAAATAAAAGGAGTTTAAAATCTATTCGGAACCGAACTGGAAGCCAGTGAAGTGAGGCCAGAATGGGGGTAATGTGGTCACGCCTTTTGTGGCCAGTCAGGAGACAAATGTCTGTGACAAATGTCTGTGACCGCGGCCAACTCGTCCAAAACGGCCGGTCCAGGATTACTCGACATATCCTCACAGAGCTCCACTTGGTATGCGGTTAGCAGTGAGGAAACGTTCAGAGACCTGGCGGACAACGCTGCGGCTCTGTAGGACCGTTCAGTCATGGTCGACTGGAAACGGTCCACCTTCGCTGGCAGCGTGGGGTTCCTGCTTGGTGACGGGCCCATCCTCGGTAGGAGGTGGGCTGCCACCAGCAGTTCCATTGGCGGTATGCGGAGCAGGCCGAGCCTCTCCATACCGTCGCAGTCTAGGGAGGAGGCACCCTGGATTGGGGCCTTGTTGCTAAAGGGTCGGTCCCTCCACGAGACCGACACCTCATCCAACATCTCCGGGAAGACCGGGAGGAATTGCCTCCTTGTCCTCGTTGCTTGGGGAGAATGGTTCCCCTCGTAACGGGACCTGGCGGTCTCCTTGGCCACGGGATGTCTAGCCTGGACGCAGCGCGCTGACACGCGGCCTGCAGGTCCATGCTCAGACAGGGCGAAGCTGGTGTGCTATCGCCCGGGACAGCAGCCATCGCTCCCGGCTTTGCCGTTTGAGCCGATGACATGAAGATATCTTCTTCTTGCTCATCCGAATCAGACAGGAGGGACTCAGAGGTGTCCTCTTCGTCCCCCATGTAGTCTAATTCCAGGACATCCTCCGCGGGTGAGACCATGGTGAGGTCTCGCCGAGAGCTCCCGCCTGGTGAGGCGTGGGGCTCCATTACTGCGTCTCTTGCCGCCACCGGGTCCCGGCCTGACACGGCGTGGGATCCGCAACTGCCGCTGTTAGTGAGCCCCAGACCGACACAGTGAGGGGCTCAGTCTCTGCGGCGGACGCCCCGTGTCTTGATTGCCAAACGGCGAATCAGTGGACATGAGGGAGTCCTGTTCCAACAAGCTAGCTTGGTGTGCTAGCCGTCGGTGGAGGCTCTTTCGGGTGAAACGGGCACAATGCCCGCACGAGCCGGGGTTGTCGATAGCCTCCCGGGCGTGTTCCAGCCCGAGGCAGGACGAGCAGACCTGGTGTGAGTCTATGCCTGCTATCTTCAACCCGCAGCCGCATGACCGAGCCTCCGAGTACCTGACTCCTCTGGTGTGAGAGGGAGAGGCGTCCATCTTGTTCGCCGCGTGGAGAGGACCCGCTCGTAACAGGTACGTCGTTGAGAGAAAAGTGTTACCAACCCGTCCTTAATCCGGAGAAAAGTGGACGGTGTGGGTCCTTTGTTCTCAAAGAATATTGACTGGTGTGTCAATATACTTCTAATCCTTTTCTCCTCCGTGAGAGAGAAAAAGAAAAGCGTCCTCGCTACCGTGGTGACGGTAGTAAGGGGAAGCTAGCTAGCAACAGGTGTGTTGCTAGCTAGCAACAGGTGTGTTGCTAGCTAGCAACAGGTGTGTTGCTAGCTTGAAAAAATCAGACCGACCTTACTTTCCGGAGAAGAGAAGGGCGAGGTCGATTTCAATACTAACTGGCGTTAGTATTACCGTCTTCCTGCAAAGCAGAAGGAGTAGCCGGCGAGCGCCCGGTGACCGAAATGGTTATATTTGGGTTCAGTCTGTGGACCGTTAAGCTTGTCCGGCTACTGTAGAGATGTGCTCTGAAGCGAGAAGAGGTGTTTGAATGACGCATGCGTTGTGGCGCAAGCTACTTATAGGGGGTGATTCCCTGACGTTGACGTCAAGATCACCAGCCAATCAGGATTGACGTAATGAGATTGATGCTTCTGTTTGCTCCGCGATGAGGCGCATCCATAGTGAGACATCGAGTGTTATGAATGAGAACTACAGAGGATAGATCTGTGGCAGCAGTTGACAGGTTCTCTGTTACAGTGTGTAGCAGAAATCTGGTCTAACTGATGACATGTCATATACATTTCAAATCATGATCCTTTTTTTATGTGATGTACTTTAACCCCATTTGAAGAAATATTGTTATATTATTTTCTCAAATAGTTAGGTTTGCAGTCCCACCACCATTTTGAGTTCCATCAGCTGGATCCTATTTATCAACTATTTGTAGTTATTTATATAGTGATCAATTATTTTAGGTTAAGTATTTCCATAGATTAGTTCAAAACGTAAAGTGTATGAATACACTGTATTCATACACTTTAGCTTATCAGTTCAGTAGATAATTAAATTTGCTTACATTATTTACTTTCAGTTGTTTAATCATACGGCTCACAATATATATTGTTTTTATTACTTTAGCCTACTATTCTAACAATTTATCTGTACAATTGAAGCTAACAATTTGTAGCTTATTTACTCTCTTGCTAGCTATTTTGGTACCTATGTGGTTGAATGCTTTACGGTGCCATAACTGACTGTCGGTGGAAGGTGCTATGTGGATATATGTAAAAAAAAAAATACATTAATTCTGCTACTCCAACATCTTTCCACTCATCCTCTAACACCTGTAACCCCTCGGGTCTAAGTTTGGGAATCTCTAATCAAGACCAGTACATCTTAAGAATTTCCTTTCCGATCTATCCAACATGACGTTTCTCACACACTCACTGTGACAAGTATTGTTTTACCAGGTGTTTAATACAGTTTAACATTCTTTGGTTGCAACTGCAGTAAAAGCCATTAGCCCCTGACACTTTAAAACCTCAATGTCTTTTCAACAAATCCACATTTTAATCTCAACTGCAGTGCCTTCAGCACCACAGTAGCAGCCAAAAGCTCTTTGTTGTTGCTAATATACTCCTTATGGTAAATAATTGCATACTGTAAATCACCCATATGGACAGTCCACCTTTCTTTCATGCCTGCGTTTGTTGAATTTGGCCCACAGCACCAGTCCGGCATGAATCTAGCAGCCTCATTATGACCAAGGCAAAGCCCATTACTCTGCTCTGCCCACAGGGAATAACACCTTTTTCTTCATTAACCCGCGAATAAGAGCTGTTAGCCACAGTTTCCATCACTTCATAATGTACGACCTGATGCAAAACTCAATACTTAATCGACTAGTTTTCAACAGATTTTCCGATTCTTTCCTCAAGCACAATATCCAGCTGCGATACCTATGCTCTTTTAGAAAATGTACTGCCATAAATACAGCTTTTTCCCATTGCGTGCACAGAACTGTTCCCAGAAGCACTTGCCTTTAATATTTCTACATGTGATCCCAAAGCAGTTTGGCTGTTAGTTGACTGTTGCGACCATGAATTCCTCCTTTCTCACCTTGCTTTAACTCAAACACAGTATTTTCCTTACATGCAGCCAGCCAGATGTTTAGACTGGAAGTTCTCCACAGAGGAGGCCTCAGTGGTATGCACGGTTGTTATTTATCTAAATTGTATTTTTCTCCTCAACAGCATTTTTTCCCTTCTTTCTGCTCTCAGGGGTGGTTTACTTTCACCCCAAAGTAGGAGGTGCAGAGAGGAAAGGCTTTGCCAGCATACCCACAATTCACCAGTGGCTGACGGAGCAGATGAAGTTGAAGTTGACAGCTGCATAAATCACTGGCTCATGGTGCTAATAGGTGGCAGTATAAAATCAAGCACAGACCACCCATGCTGCAGGGCAGGAATAGGAGCATCAAGTCATATCTAGCGTGCAGCACTGTACAGCCATCCGAAACACTTAACCCCCCCCCCCCCCAGCAGCCCGGCCTGTTCCAGTGCAAGGGGCTCTCTTAGCAACACAGGAAAGGCCCGCCTGGCATCCGCAGTGCAGTGATTCATATTTGGAACTTTCATAAAGGTTCCAAGCTGCTGGAGTTTTTTCGGGCGTATTGTCGAATGCTTCCCCCCTCAATCGCCCTTTCGGAAAAACCTATAAACATTTCTATGCCAGTAACAGAAAAGCAGCCTGTGCTTTTGCTTCTTTCAAATCTGAGTCTTAGCATAGGTTTTGATTCTCTTCACAGTGAGGAGAAAGGGCTGCACGCTCACCATTACTACTTTTTCTGTGCGTAGTATATTTCCACGTATGAATGGAGAGGTGCTTGAGCTCATTCAGTGGAGCTGCACAGAGAGGTGTGAAGGTGGCTGTTTGCAGGGCCTCTTCCTTTGTCAGAGGGGAGATAAAACACAGGCAGAGCATGAGGGGGCGGACCCCCATCGCACAAAGCTGTCAATATCCAGGCCTAGATCCCCGGGTTAAGCACAACACAACCCCACCTTAAGTGAAGGGCCCCCTGTGCAATCAGATTGTGCAATACATTTGGAGACTGAATAAAGACACCCCCCCCCCTCTCCAATCCCCAACCCCCTGTTTCTCCAGGTTTTATAGTACATCTGAGCTTCTGTTGTATCCCATGTATATGAAATATAATCTGTTTCCCACCAGAGACATGCAATATTAATAAACAAATTCTAACAACTAAAATACACTTTATATTTAAAACCAAATGTAACTTCTTAATGCTCTACATTATGAAAGACGTTGAAAAATAATACAATAGACTGAACAGTCAGACTCTTTGTGGGTTGGTCAGTACGAGGGACACCTCTAACATACATGTAGTTATATTTGGTTAGCATAGCAATAGCAGATTGCTGAAATGTTAAAAGCGGCATGATTAATAACTGTTGGTAAATAGACAAATATACATTTATAATGGATTTTTTTATTATTTGAGCAAGCAATAATGCCAAGATGTGCTTGTTAATGCTCCTGTGATTTTATTTGTTCTATATTATATCATTGCAAACTAAATATCTTGTTTTTTAACTGTTCATTGGACAAAACAACCCACTTAAAGGAACAGCTTCTGCTCAGGAGACTCTGACGTTTTTGTGTACCCTTTATAGACACATCAACTGAAGGTTATTCAAGAAATAAGTTAATTGATGCAGATAATTGATTATAAGTTAAGGCTGGAGATACAAAACTTCAGCTTTTTTTTAAAAGGGCAAAACAAGGATTAAAAAAAAGAAGAGAAAAATCGTTAACCAATAACAAATCTCCTGCAGAGACCATAATCAACCAAATATTGGGGATGAAAGAAAATCATGCAGCCTCATGCTTTAATACCACACTTGGAACATATGTTTTTCAACTCATTTAAGGGTTTGCCTCAGTTCATTTAGATATAAGATCACACCTGGAATGTACTTCTTTACAGCATGCTGCTCAGAGTCTTTGTCTGTAAACCTTCCCCCCTGACCAATCGCATGTCTTCTGCTTTTACCGCGCGTAGCCTACACTGCACCTCTGATTAACTTAAGCCGCTACAGCCTGTCCTTAACAGAGATAGGGTCGTTACTAAAAAAAAGTAATATATTACATATTACTTTTTAAAAAAAAGTAATATATTACATATTACTTTAAAAAAATAAGTAATATATTACGCTACTTCGTTATTCTCTACATAAAGTAACTCGTTACTTTACTCGCAGGGCCGGCCCACACGCCCCTCCCTGCAGGCAGATCACGCAGACTGCTAAAGTGTCAAATGTTCTCTTTAGTTCAGTTTCCATTGTCCAGATCCAGATCCTGAATGTTTTCCTATCATGGCTGTCCTCCGTCTCCTGCTATCTGTATATTTTGCGCAGTCTATCTCTGCTCACGCTGTTGCGTCGGCGTGTTCTCCTGCATCTTGGCCATGTGTTGCACTGGAACCAGACACCGCAAAGACTTCAGCCTAGCACGTACGAACTGCGCATGCGTGAGTGGCAATAACTCTCCTTACCAGCAGGCGGCGGTAGTGTGTATTCGTCATTCAAAAAAGGCAACAACCGGAAAACAGAGAAGAAGAACAGACTACGTGATATAAACAAACAACAAATAGCTGTGCGTTAGCTTCACCTTAGCATGTGTTCTTTGCAGGTGTTTGTTGAGGTTTGATGATGACTGATTTTAGTAAGTAACGCGTGTCGGGCAATGTTAGTAACTGTAGTGTGATTACTGAATTATAAAAGTAGTGCGTTACACTACTCCGTTACCGACAAAAGTAATATTATTACACCCAACTCTGGTCCTTAACAGCCTATAAATGGCTTGAGGTCATCTGTCATTAAACTAGAGAAAGCAAAATGACTCCTGGCAGTGTTTGCCTCTGACGATAATGCCTGAGTATTTATGGCAGCTATGTACTCCACTCACTCTCTCTGCTGACGTGGGGAAAAGTCAATAACTGATGTTGATGTTAGTAACGTTACCGGAGGATTAGCCCAGTCTGTGGTTAACACTATTGGTTGATGTCAGCAATGGAGTTGTTACATTTGACTGAGTGTGCTTTGCCTTGATAATCAGTGTGGGGAATTTGCAGTGTGGGTGGATTTTTATGAATACTGATCTCTGGTGTTGAATAAGCATCAGGGTTCTCTTTGTTTCGTGAAAAAAATATGGAACCTTGAAAAGCTTGAATGGTAATTTTCAGTTTTAAATGTTTTCACATTTCTGCTCATACAGTAGTTCAACGTGCAGATGTTCCCTCTTTTAAAGGTTTAAGGGATTGGATAATGGAATAAAAATAATATCAGTATTAGCCTGAGAGTGTGACTGATGTCTGGACATTTGAACAACCCGAATCTTACTGTGGACAGCTTGTGGTGTGTGTGGTGTTAGGAGGGAAAACAGAGTTACTGTCAGCGGTCAGACAGTTCTCACAGAGCAGAGGCCGGGCCGGGGTTGTCAGGCTGACCAATGACCACAGTTTAATGTCAATGAAGGAAAGTGGTTGGTGTTGGACATCTATTCACCATTATGTGTCCATTTATTTATGTATTTTGGTTTATGCACATATTTATGCAAAGACTTTTACACTTTTTCATCATGATGTTTAGTTTCCAGCTGATCCAGTTAATAGACAAAAAGGGGCAGTGCCATCAATGATATGGTAAGGAAAACATAAAGCTGTCTCAAAAAGTGAAAACAAAGAAAGTATATCACTCCATACTGGGAATACATTTTTTTTTATTGCTGTAAAGGTGTTATTGTAAATACAGAACATTGAGTTTTTAATTGTAAAATGGCGCACTCTGATGACATAGAGCCCTGCATGTCTGAATAAAATATGTTTTAATTGCCTGCAAAGTTGTCATTGTCTCTTATGATTATGTCATATATATGTATTAGTTGTTTTGTATCACTGCATAATGCCTTGATAACCTGCTGCTGTTGTAACACAATCATTTCCCGACTAAATAAACTACATAATTTAATCTATCAATCCATCTATCCAGTCATCCATCCATTAAGAATTGAAACATTGTTTGCTTACAGTAAAGCAGTTACAGTAGTTCAGTGTCCCGTCTGCACTCAGGTATATTGGTGTTGACATAGCACCTGTACCTCTTTGCTTACAGACCCGTCACTGTAACTGCTTCACACACCTGCTTGTATTTATAGTTGCACTGTTGGCAAAATATTGAATTGCGATCTTCAGCTTCTAAACTGATGAAATGCTGCTAACTACTCTGCAGTCAACAGCATGTCGCCTGACGTGACGTCCCACCCAAAAGTGACATCATGGCATGAAGAAATGTGACTTCATGCAGCACGTGGAGCAGCCAACATTGGAGCTGCCAATGACTTTAGGCCTGCTTTTAAATGTTGTCATGGGAGAGGTGGCTGTATTCACTAGAGCCAAACAAGAGGGTCTTTTGTCCCTCGCTCCACATCTGTCCGGAATCACCTCCCCTAATTACCAAGGTTAGTTTTGGGAATTGACAGCATAAATAATAAACTGTCAAGCTCTGTCTGTTGGCAACACCTTCCAGTGAGTCATTAGCTGCCGAGGACGGAGGAAACAACGCTGTCTTTCTCTGTGCCGTGCTGCAGGGCTGGTCAGTGAGCACCTAGCATTCATTATTCATTGTGCCTGTTTAAGTACTCAGCTGTTAATATTTCTGCATTTTTCTTTGCCATTATTTAAATCAGCACAACTATAACCACACACCATTAGTGGTTTTTACACCACAGAGGCCAACATAAACGTACTGAGTTTCACCTTTTTTAAATTCATACTTTATGTTAGAGTTCTGTTTACATTATATCAAGAAGACTGCACATTAAAGCCAAAGACGTTTTGGAAAACGAATTGATGTAATCCCTTTCTTGAAATTGAGATGGGATAAATGATACCTTAATGTGTGTATACATGTTAAATATGAATCAAGAGCCAGCAGAGTTTAGCATAAAAATCAGCTGGCACCTCTAAAGCTCATTAGTGTGCTGCTTCAGTCCAACACATCATCTAAAAATAAATTGTTTTTAAATTAACTTTTTCTACAGATTAAACATACCACTTTTTTACTACAGTTAATTTGTTAAAAAACATTATGACATACTGAATGGGCCATTTAACTGTTGAAAAATCAAGTGTGTCTGGTAGACAAATTATGTAATGGAGACCCTGTTCTAAATGACATGATTTCTGTACTAAATGTGTTTTCACTTATTGGCCAAGTTGGCTTTATATCTAAAACTGTATAGAGGAGCTAGCCTTTTCCCCATGTCTTTATGCTAAGCTAACCGACTGTAGACCAGATATACTTACCTCACAAACGTTAGTGGTATTGTTCTTCTTTTCCGACTCTCAGCAAGAGAGAACTATTACATTACACTTACAGTGAATAGCATATTGCACTTAAAGGTGCATGAAAATGCTTCTCTGCTGCAGTCACAACAAAAAAGGGAACTTGCAGATTTTCAGTATAGCATTAAGATGTTTTCTTTGCTGCTGTTCAGGTAAAACACTCTTTAATCGTTTTACAAAGCGGCTGAGGAAATGTTCTGCCTGAAAATCTATCGCAAATGATCTTTGCCTTGAGAAAGAGGAATACAGCTGTATTGACGGGCGTAAGACCTAAACAAACTACCCTGACAAGTCAGAGAGCTGAGCAAACAGAAGATTAGAGGGGAGATGAGAGAAGGATGAAGCCGCTTCAGTCACACGCTGCCAGCAGACTGCGGCTTCTCCTACTGTAGTCAATGAAGGGGCTGGAAACCTGAATGTATAGCAAGCCAACAAGAGGGTGCATTCACACCTAATAGTCCGTTTTCTGGTGCGCACCAGACGACAGTTTGTTACATTGTTTCATTTTTCAGAAGGTTCGGTTTGCGTTCACACGGGCAAAACTCAAACGGACTATACACTTTAAACACAAGTCATGTGCACGGAAATGCTGTTCAACCATTGGTCAGACATTAAGGGGGTAAAAACGCAAATCCCGGCAATTTCTACCGGAGCCTCCGCCATGGAGCATCGGCAGGTTATTTTCATGCTGCTGTTAATCTGGAGATTAACAGACACTAGCGGCCCGCGCATATGATTATATAATCAGACAATGTCCGTTAAAAAACATTTTACGGAGAATTTTTACTTTACACGACACTGTTCAACACTTAATTCTGCTTCACTCTTTAACTAAACAACCGCGGATGTCTTGAAAGACTCTTTCGCTAAAGATTTTGAAGATATCCGCATTCTTGTGACACGTAAATACTACGCTTCCTATGTTTTGATGCGGACTGCGTTCACACCAGCAATGAAGCGCTCCAGAGTTCGCAAGCAAGCGCTCCGAGACCACCTATCTTAGCGGACCAGAGTCCGGTTGTTTAGTTCACTTAAGAGGTCTCGGATTGTGTTCACACCGACCCAAATGAACCGCACCAAGCCAATAGAGTCTGGCTGCAGACCGCAGCAAGGAGGCGGATCGTATAGGGGTGGATCATATAGTGAACGACGGGAGCCGGCTCTCGCCCGCGAACTATAGGTTACTTACGTAACCCTAGGCTTCAGAGTAACATGAAGTGAGATGTCTCACTATGGGATGCGCCTCATCGCGGAGCAAACAGAAGCATCAATCTCATTACGCCAATCCTGATTGGCTGGTGATCTTGACGTCAACATCAGGGGAATCCACCCCCTATAAGTAGCTTGCGCCACGACGCATGCGTCATTCAAAATAAGCACCTCTTCTCGCTTCACCATAGCAAGGAGGGCCGTCTGGTGAGACATCTCACTTCATGTTACTCTAAGTCCTGGGGTTACGTAAGTAACCTATAGTTCTCATTCATAACTAGGGTTGGGTATCGTTTGAATTTCCACGATTCAGATTCCGATTCTACTTTTCGATTCCGGTTCTTAACGGTTCTCGATTCCGGTTCTTTGAGGGGCAGGGTAAAAAAATGATACATGCTTCTTCCACCAAAAAAATTACATTTATTCGAGAAACTTTTACACAGGTTAGTTTACAGTAATATTCACATTAATCAGTCTGTTTATATTCACTGCTATGTAACTGTAACCTGAGAACCACTGAAGCTACAACAGTGCAACAGTCCAACTTTTAAAAACAGTTCTTGTTGAGAAAAACAAGCATATCTGCCTTCTCAGGCATACCGGGAAGAAATGTTTGAACATTTTTGAAGTAAAATGCTTCAATCTGGTGCACACGCAGAATTACTAGAGACTAGATCTAGGGGGTACAACTCTAAACACCCATATGAAAAAGATCGGTTTACATTTTAATAATTAAATAACAAATAGCCTACATGTAACGCATTTTATTTTTGTTGTTCATTCATATCTTATTTTACTATTTTATTTATGCATATTTTTTTATCTCTCCAGTTTAAAACGATATGTCTGGTTTACTGTCCTATAGTATACATTGGAATGATTTCAAACCTGTTTTATCCCAATCATTATAAAGGAGTGCCTTGGAAATATGTGTTTACGTAAATTGTGATCAAAACGTTTGAGACCCACTGAGATAACTTAGACTAAAGTGAACTATCTAAACACTCAGAGTCCTTTACCTCACTGAGCTGAAGTTATCAGCCTCTCAGTCTGACTGGAGAGGACTCTCCCTCCACATCATTGTAGAAACATCTTCTTCTTCCGTTAGAGCAGCTAGCACCAGATGCTAATAACAACAGCGCCGGTTCCAGTGCACCCTCCCTTTCTCCCTCGCTCACGCGCACTTTGGCTATGAGCTGCGGTTGCCAGATAAGCCAACATCCCCCATTTTCATCACTTGCAGCGCCCATCGTACAGGGCAAATAAAAGTGTAACCGGGATGAAAAGGGTGTTACATTTACTTAATTATGAATGTTGTTACATCAAGGCCGAAAATTAGGATGAGCACCAACGGTCAAAACATTTATTTTTTCTCCCAGAGCTGTCAGCGCAGCGCCTCCAAAGATCTGGCGCCCTAGGCGAACATTTATAATGCCAGTGCGACGGGCCGGCCCTGGTCTCAGGTTACACTGTAGGAAATGTAGATACAACGCTACATTTCCCGCCCCGCTGCAGTCATGCAGTAGGCTACGGAGAGCGGAGAGAAACATTTCCTCAGGAATCGAAAAGCGGAACCGAAATTCACATTTCTAAATGATGCCGTTGGAATCGAAATGTTGGAACCGGTTCCGAACCGGAACTGGTTCTCGGTACCCAACCCTATTCATAACACTCCGTTCGATGTCTCACTATGGGATATTGTAGCTCCCGTATTGCCAGACGAGCTTATCTCGAAGATCACGATCAACCAGAATTTAACAGGTGGAGTCCCGACTCAACAAGGTGCCCAGCACTGCTCGGGCCACGCTTGGAGCGGAGACGTCTAGCCTGTAAAAGCGGAAAAAAGTGAGCGGCGAAGACCAGCTTGCCGCTGCACAGATGTCTTGGATGGAAACACCCTTGAACAAAGCCCAGGATGTAGCCAGGCCCCGAGTCGAGTGAGCCTGCAGACCCGAAGGTGCTTGCAGATTCTGACTCGTATAGGCCAAAGCAATCGCCTCCACGATTCAGTGGGATAGTCGTTGCTTAGTAACAGGCTTACCCTTGTGAGGTTTAGCCCAGGACACGAAGAGTTGGTCATTAAGACGAAGCTCTTTTGATCTGTCCATATATGTGTGTAAAGCCCGGACTGGACACAACAGATTCTGCTGCTGCTCCCCGGAGGAAACCAGCTGCGGAGGAAATGCCTCAATGTCAATTGGGGTACACGAACCAACCACCTTTGGTGTAAAGGCAGGGTTGGGTTTCAACAACACTCTCGTTTGCCCTGGGGCGAACTGAGTGCATGAGGGATGTACAGACAGTGCATGGATATCGCTGACCCGCTTGGCGGATGCCAGGGCCAGTAACAGCACTGTCTTGAGTGACAGATGTTTCATGTCAGCTCCTTCCAGGGGTTCAAATGGGGTCATTTTGAGCCCATTTAAAACCACTGCCAGGTCCCATAAGGGCACCAGCGACCTGGAGACAGGGAGGAGCCTGCGAGCTCCCTTCATAAAACGGCAAACCAAAGGATGTTGGCTAGCTGTCTTACCCTCAAAGCCCACATGGCATGCAGCAATAGCAGCCAGGTACACCTTGATCGTGGAGAAAGCTCTGTGTTTTTCGATCAAGTCCTGTAGAAATGATAAAATCACCCCGACAGGACATTGAAAATAGATGTGTCCTTCTTGAAGGCACCACTCCTCAAACACCCTCCACTTACAGTCGTCAAGAGACCTGGTGGAGGAAGCTCTCGCACTCTGAATAGTGTTTATCACCTTCTGAGGGAGTCCCACTGTATTCAGATTGTACCACTCACGGGTCAGGCCCATAGTGCCCTGCGCTCCGGGCCTGGGTAAAGGATCGCCCCCTCCGCTTGAGACAATCTGTCCCTGCGTGGTGGGGACTGCCATGACTGCCCGCACAACAGCTGATATATCCCCTCCAGCCCGTATATTGCGGGCTAGGGTGGAAACATCAGAGTAAGTGTGTGGCGTTGCTCCTTCACTCTGGCCAGAGTTGGGGGTAACAGAGCCAGGGGTGGGAACGCGTACAGAGGACCCGGAGGTCAATCGTGTACGAGTGCGTCCCCGCCTAACAGTGCGTTTAAATCGTGCATTAAACAGAACAGCTGTCATTAAGCATTTTTTCTTTATGCGAACAGATTTAATGCGGCTCCGCCGTAACGCACCCACAGCGGACTCACGATCCTTGGATGTGGAGTCCAGTCTGCATAGAGTGGTGCACCTCTGGACAGTAGTTCTGTCTCGAGGTGCATCACTCCTGGTACCTGTGTCGCTCTCAGAGAGAGGAGACGTCTGCCGCTCCAAGGGATCAGTTTGTGTGCCAGTGTGTGTGACTGGAGACAACCCAACCTCCCTTGGCGGTTCATACACGATATCGTGTTGTCTGTCCTCACGAGGACATGGTGTCCTCTGAGAGAAGGTAGGAAGCGTTTTAGGGTGGGGAACACCGCTAAAACCTCCGGGTGATTTACGTGTGCCCGCTGGAGGTCTCTGTTCTAGAGACCTCTCACCGGGCGACCTTCGTAAATACCCTATCAGTCTGTCAGACATGCGTCCGTGGTGACCACCTTCCGTGAAAGGACAGCACCCGTAGGCGCGTCCCGCACTAGAAAAGTCGGGTGTAGTGCCACTACGCATTACATAATAACCAATACTCTCCGCACGCCATGGCGCGCGGGGTTTAGTTTTATTATGAGACCCATGTTGAGCGGGTGCTTTACGAGGACATTTGTCTGCGTAATCTGACTCTGCTCGGCGGGCATTATAGATAAAACCCTTCTTTCCAAGAGAGAGATAACCTCTCTCTCCAGAATATGGGTTGACTCTCTCTGGGCTTGTGAAAACAGATAATGTGTTACTGTTTTGAGAAACCCAGGCAGATGTCGTGAGTATCTCCTGCTGTATGCTCCTTAGAGCCAGCTGAGATGTCACGCTGACAGCTCCAGCCGGCACTGCGCATGCGCGTGACGGTGGTGCCCTTACAGCTCCAGCCGGCACTGCGCATGCGTGTGACGGTGGTGCCCTTAAAGCCCCAGCCGGCACTGCGCGTGCGCGTGGCGGTGGTGCCTTCACAGACCCGTCAATAATCCGCCTTTTGAGAGATGCCGTAGCTGCTCTCAAAAGGGGAAAAAATTGGCGGGCTGTTTATTGGTTTTCTTTTCATCTTTTTGAGCTGCGCCCTCGGTCTGATGCCTGGATGCGTCAGCGGCAAATGTTTTATGACAGAGGAATCAATCAACGTGTGACATGTGTTTGTGAGGACTTGAGGATGGTGTTTAGGCATCTCTCGAGGCGGCGGGAACACATTCACGGAGGGAAGAAGGAGGGGCTGTCACGCCGCTCGCTTCTTCTTCCTCAACTGCTGGCCGAAATTCTGGGTTGGCTGAGTCTGGGCTGCAGCCGGAACCGGAGAATTTCTAGGCCAGCTTGCCCTTGTCTCCAGCCTGGGCTGGGGACTCGGGGTGGGCTGCTGCCTCGGCGTCTTCGGTGCTTTAAACCGAGCAAAGTTCGAGGCAGCCTGGGCAGAGGACTACTGCTGCTGCGAAAGCAGCGGCTGGACCCTTCGAGGGAGGCAGAGGTGGAGTGCCTCGTCCTCCCTCTTTTTCGTCTCACACCTCCTTTGCATGGAGGCGAGAGCGGAGCCGAAAATTTGCTCGGGAACTATGGGCATATCCAGCACATCCTCCTTTTCCCGGTCTGGGAGAGTGGTGAGGTTGAGCCATCTCGCTCTTTCCTGCACCACCATGATCCCCATTACCTTGCCCTTGGCCTGGACGGTGCAGCGTTGGACACAGAGACAAATGTCCGTGCCCGCTGCCATCTCGTCCAGAGTGGCTGCCCCCGGGTTACCCGACAGGTCCTCGCAGAGCTCCGCTTGGTAGGCGGTTAGCAGCGAGGACACATTCAGGGCCCTGGCGGACAACGCTGCAGCTTTGTAGGACTTTTCAGTCATTGCTGACTGAAAACGGTCCGACTTTGCTGGAAGCGTGGGGTTCCTGCTTGGTGATGGGCCCACCTTTGGTAGAAGGTGAGGCGCTACCAGCGGTTCCATGGGCGGCATGCGGAGCAGGCCAAGCTTCTCCATTCCGTCGCAGTCTAGGGAGGAGGCACCCTGGATTGGGACCTTGTTGATCCAACATTTACGGGAAGACCGGGAGGAGTTGCCTCTTTTTGCCCGCTGCTTGGGGAAGGTGTTTCCCCTCGTAGCGGGACCTGGAGGTCTCCTTGGCCATTTCAGGCCACGGAACGTTGAGTCTGACCGCAGTGCGTTTGCACACGGCCTGCAGGTCCATGCTCAGACCGGGCGAAGCTGGTGTGCTATCGCCCGGGAGAGCAGCACTTGCCTCAGGCTTTGCAGCCTGAGCCGGTGACATGAAGGTGTCCTCTTCCTGTTCATCCGATTCGGAAAGGAGGAACGCCAAGGCGTCCTCCTCTTCGTCCTCCTCGTAGTCCAGCCCGAGGACATCCTCCGCGGGTGAGACCATGGTGAGGTCTAACCGGGAGCCCCAGCTTGGTGGAGCGCGGGAAACCGTTCCCGCGTGTCTTGCCGTCACCGGGTCCCGGCCTGGCAGGGAGCGGGATTCCGGTTCTATAGCCATAGCAGATAGTGAGCCCCAGACCGACACGGAGAGGGGTTCACTCTCTGTGGCGGAAGCCCCCATGTCTTGACTGCCGGCCGGCGGGTCCGTGGACATGGGGGGGTCCTGTTCCGACAGGCTAGCTTGTCTTGCTAACCGTCGGCGGAGGCTCTTAACGGTGAAGCGGACACAATGTCCGCATGAGCCGGGGTTGTCGATCGCGCCTCGGGCGTGTTCCAGCCCGAGGCAGGACGAATAGACCTGTCGAGCCACCGAGTCCCTGACTCCTCTGGTGTGAGGGAGAGGGGCGTCCATCTTGGTCGCCTCGTGGCGTGGAGAGGGCCCGCTCTCGACAGGTGGGACGGGAGAAAAAGATATTACCACCTTGTCCTTAATCCGGAGAAAAAGGACGGTGTGGGTCTTTTATTCCCGGAGAATACTGACTGGTGTGACAGTATGCTCCTTTTTAATCCTTTTCCCCTCCGTGGAGAGGAGAAAAGAAAAAACGTCCTCGCTACCGTGGTGTCGGTAGAGAGGGAGCGAGCTAGCAACAGGTGTGCTGCTAGCTTAAAAAATTGGACCTACCTTACTTTCCCGGGAAGAGAAGGGCGAGGTCGATTTTTAAGTACTAACGGCGTTAGTACTACCGTCTTCCTGCGAAGCAGAAGGAGTAGCTGGCGAGCGCCCGTCGACCGAAATGGGTATTTGGGTTCAGTCTGTGGACAGCTAGCTTGCCCGGCTACTGTGAGATGTGCTCTGAAGCGAGAAGAGGTGTTTGAATGACGCATGCGTTGTGGCGCAAGCTACTTATAGGGGGTGATTTCCCCTGACGTCAAGATCACCAGCCAATCAGGATTGGCGTAATGAGATTGATGCTTCTGTTTGCTCCGCGATGAGGCGCATCCCATAGTGAGACATCGAACGGAGTGTTATGAATGAGAACTTGGTTTAGATTCAAATAAAAATGTTGTTAAGGCTAGACACGTTTTTACATTATTGTTACAATAAGTGGTTAAGGATTAATTCAGTTAATATTTTTCACATCATTTGTGACTTCTCAAATGTGAATGTTTATCACCTTTTTTTAAGCTATTGAGAAGAAAAAAAACAGTATTAAGAACTCAAAGAAAAAAATGTATGCTATTATATGGCTTTCACTTTGTATTGATTATTCTCTCGGTCATGTCCCTGACAGCAATAAACTGTTATTAGTTGTGCATTTTTTTTGTATTGTATGTAACAACCAATTAATCAAGAACATATTTGTCAAATGAATAATAACAATGAAACGTGTGAATAATAAGGAAACACAAGAAAGATTTTTGTGAGACTTGTACAGGACTTGTGAATAGTGTGTGTGTGTGTGTGTGTGTGTGTGTGTGTGTGTGTGTGTGTGTGTGTGTGTGTGTGTGTGTGTGTGTGGGGGGTGGGGGGGGGTGTGTGTGTGTGTGGGGGGGGGGTGTGTGGGTGTGCTTACTTGCTCTTCCCATGACTCAGAGGCATGAACGGACACATAGTGGGCTCTCCTGATATAGCTCCTCCTCTTCAGCGAGGTCACAAAAGTGCCCATCGTGTTGTTTGGTTAGTTTCGCTGTTCCCCAGATTCAGCGCTCCAGCACACGGCAGCCAAACAGAAAAACACAAACGCTGTCAGACAGAGTCGGTTGCTAAACAACCAAAGTAGGCATCCTTGGAGATTAGGGGTGCTGCCCTACGTTTTAGGACCCCTAACTGTGCCTTGGGCTGGCCGTGTCCTGCCTGCAGAGAAGTGTGACAGAGGGACCTGACAGCTCTGCTGCCTTGCCCAAGGACACGCTGTCACCGAGGCATAATAAGAGCGGACTGAGTGCTGCCCGGCCGACAACAACACCCCGGCCCCCGCTGCACGATTAGAAAGAGCTTCCCAACAAAGAGGCGGCCAACAAAAGGTCCATGTTAAATTAGGCATTTAATTCAACACTCGGTCACAAGGGCAAAGTAATCAGAGGGAAATGGTACAACATTAAAAGGACAAGGAGAGACAGAGTGTCAGATAAGGCCGCTGAAATGACTTTTGGTTGTGTTAACAAATACTGAACACAAACTACAGAGCAAATTAACTTTGCATTATCAAACCTGCAGCAATCTACTAAAGATTATATTGTGCAACAGTGGAAAGACCAGAACAAAATACCCCAAACTATAAAATCGAGTTTAGCTACAAACAAAGCAATGAGGATAAGGAGAGTTACATTTGGAATCTCACGCTTAAAATTGTTCTCAGCATATCAGATAGTGATGCAAGATTTTAGATTTAATTTCTGCCCTCACTCTATGCCTACTTGGACCCCAGGAAGAGTAGCTTTTGTCAAGAGCAAAAGCTAATGGGGATCCTAAATAAACAAACATACTTGGCCACTCATGTATGTCCAGTGTTGTATGAATGCTGTTCAATGAGTATACAAAACTGAACAGGCCAAAAACGTTTTTAAAAGAAAAATTGGGTGCTCTCCGTAGCTACAATGAGTAAACCAGTATGTATGGTAACCTGTTGAAACTTGAAGTCTCCTCAAGTGTGTCACATTTCACAGTGACACTCCTCTGGATGTCAGTGCCTGTCCTTCTGTGCTCCATTGTCGGGCCTAAGAGTTGAGGTACCAACACCCGTCAGCAATAAAAAATGATATACGACACACAAGTACAACGTGACAACAATGAAGTCATCTGGCTTGCACCCGTTTCCTCAAATCAAAGTCTTATAGTGACAACTCTGAAAACTCTGATTTGCAGTTGTTGTTATTTTATGATTTAATTACAAGTGTAAAGCTCTGAGGTATTGCAGGGGGGTTAAAGGAGAGCTGCTCTCTCAGCGCTTGTTGAGCAGAGGATAATTATAGGGAGGGGAAACCTTGTCAAAGTCACAGGAATTCACTCTGATTTATTCAAGAGTGAAAGGATTCCTAGAAGGCCTTAAATACATTTTAATTGCAGTAAGCTGTCTAACACAAGATACCCCCCTCCTCCCCCCTGAACCCTGGTGAGTGGGGAACTTTGATTAGATTACAAAAGAAAGGGTTGAAGGGGGCAATCGAGTCCCCATACTCACACAAAATACTTCATTTATATTTAAGGAGTTTTGCCCCAATGCACACACACTCACACACTTTTACAACTTAAAAAAGGACCTGAAAATAATTTTGTAGGTGTAACGGATATGCAAACCTTGTTTTATTGAATAGCCAGACAAAATAATGGGTGTGACTGTGAACTTGTAAGTGCTGAGTTTAAACACAAAAGTAAATTGATAACAAGGAGAAAGATAATTGAAGCTTTTGGAATGCACGTTTCCAATATCCTCTGGCAAAACAGCCTCCTGTCCTCTTGTCTCACTTGTCAAGTCATGTTGTGGTATTTATTGGTTTGATTCTACAGATTTGCTCCTGTATTTTATCGTCTTTAAACGCCTAACGCCTGTGTGCATGTGCATTGCTCCTTTAACACAATGTGCCTTGTGGTGTATTTGTTGTACTTACTCCCTGGTAAACCATTTGTATTTCCTTTTATATGCTTAAAGTTATAAATAACCCTAGATGTATCATTTATTAGGTTTCAGGAAATTACGAGGTCTCTATTTTGCGCAAAAGGTAACACACACACATAACCTTGTTTTTTTAGCAGAAATTAGTTTATCTCAAGCCAAACAATGTCCATAAATAGTTTAGAATAATACATAATTGATGTAGCCTCTTATAATAAGAGAAGGCTTGAGGGGCTCTAAGACAAAAATATGTCGTATTCATGAAAATGTCTAAAAAGTAGATACATAAGGTCTTTAAGTTATTGAATCTTCTCATTTTTGTTTAGGAAAATGGCGTTATGAAAATACAACACATTTTGTTTCTTTTTTGGTGACAGAGTGGGGCTCCCTGGTTCTATCACAGGTTCAGGTTAAAAGCCCTCTCTGGACGTCCCTGTTCTCTGCAGGTGAGTGCCCTGAAAAAAAGGGGCCAGTAAAAAGCTTTAAATTAGCAGAAGACAGGTGTCAGCTAATCTTTTAGGAAAGACAAATCTGTCCACGCCATTGGACACTTTCCCTGCAAAGTACAGAAGCAAACTGTCTGGGCGGACAGGGAGGAAGATAGAGATGGATGTAGAGAGGGAGGCACATGTTGAAGGGAAATGAATAGCTATGTACTTTCTCTTTTTGTCTTTCTCTTGTTTATTCTCTCTTTTCTGGTCCCTTTGTCTGATGTAGGGACACTGTAGGGATTTGTTCTTGACTTTTTTTAAGGAAATCCATCCCCATTGCTCACTGGTATTATTTTAAAGTAAAACTGTGAGTTTTAGCTACAAAACATTTGGCTTGAAATAACTTGCCAAAACAAATTAATGCACCACTAATACAATCCAGACCATAAATTGGGCACACAGAATGAATGGCATACGGGCTGTAGAGTTTGAAGCTTTATGTGTTAAGGAAACGCCCTCTCTTCTGGTTAGACCAGAGATTCAAGACCCCTGCACAAGTTGAAGCCTGCTGTTGGGTGCTCGGGCCCCGAGGAGTGAAAAGGGACGATAATTGAGCTTGAAGGAATGGAGGGGGGAAGTTACGTTCCCGCAATGAGTCCAAAACAAAACTCCTGCTAATTCAACTCACTTTTTACAATGGACGGCCATTGTGTAAACCTGACACTTCTTGACCTCTCCAAAAACATTTTATATGTATATATATTTATATGTATTATGATACAATTAACTAACCATGGGATTTAAAGCAAGCTTATATGAAATCACATGGATTTCAATACAGCCAAAGTCTAGTCACTTTTTAAGTTGGTAATCTTACATAATTTACTGAATAACAGAGATGGCGTTTCATTAAAGTGGATATTTTTTCAAGCTCAAGAAAAATGATAGTAACATTTTAGCTTAAGATGAGGCAAGTTGTGATATAGCTCTCTGCAGTTTATTGTTTTCCCATCTGGACTAATAAAGTTGTTACACAAAGAATGTATTCAAAGTGAATTAAAAAAATCTATCACAGCAGCTGATTTTGGTAGCTGGTGTTAAAGTTAAGTTAAAGTATACCAGCTCTGGTCATTTTACAAAAATGAGTGAGCAGTCATTATTCAAACAGCCATGTGAGATTCTACTTCTACAACCAATTCCTCACTGTACGATAGACAACGCATTCTCTTTAGTGAGGAGACCTCAAACTCAAACTGTGACCTTTCTGGTCAAGGTGAGCTGATCTTAGTGGCAACAGGCCTTGAGGCTGTGGTGGTGTTGGCTACATGATCTGAGCCTGTCAAAGGTCTCCAGGCAGCTTCTTGTGGTCTTCAGCAGCTCTGAGGGCCCAGCAGTTCCTCTCAACAGACGGATCATTCTGCGACCGCTCTGTCCTGAAGGGTCACAACCTGCACCGGACAGGAAACACCCTGCAGGCTCTGAGTCACTCAGTGGCTTCTGCATCTGAATGGACATTATCTCTCTCTTGATCTCTTTCTCCTTTTTCCCTTTGTTGCTTTCATGTGGATTTAAATGCTGATATGGGAGGGACATCCCTTTCTGCATGGCTGAACATGAAACCGACCTGATCCCTCAGTTACTTACAGACTCTGATATTGATTCTAATTCTAGTATCTGCAAGTCAGATAATCATGTGTCTTAAATGCTACAGTGACATGCCCAAATTGCATTTTTCCTAAACAATCCAGATCCCCAAAAACAAAAAGTTTATAAGGTTAAAATTCAAAATCAGCAAACTGTTTAAAATTTGTTTTGACACATTTGTGGGTGATTTGTTAAAGGATCAAGCTACTATTGGTTCGGTGCGTTACCTTTAAAGTTATTACACAAATATATTTTCTAGTTCCCTTATTTAAAGTGTGTATATACTGCACATATTTAAAAGTTTTTGAGTTTTCTAAATCCACAGTGACGTTGTGACCTTGATCAGCAAGGGCCATGAAAGTCACAGTTGTAAAAATCAATCACATTCAAAAGACCAGATGTATATTTAAAAGCGTTGACAAGCTATCAACATTGGTTAGAAAATAAACCAACTCCTAGAAATATCAGTCTATATTGGGACTGTTGAACTTGGTTCAATAGCTCTGTTCAAAGAAAAGGTTGAGTTTGGCAGAAGCTTGGGCTGGGGTTGTGTAGCCCAGATGCTCAACAACACGGCAGCAGAATAAAAGAGGAAACCAAGAGGAAGAGCAAACCACAGGCGTCTCTGCTAAAGCCTCAACCTGCCTCTGGCTTGATCCCCTCCACAAAGGAGACCTTTGATGGGCTGATGCGCCGGCTTGTAATGAATATCACCGACAACATCTTCACACCTCCTCCTATGCACCGCTGAAATGACACAATGACTCTGTCAACAGATGCTCTGTTGTATAAAGGAAAGCCTAAAATAAGTGTGCCATCTTTTCTTAAACACGTTACATACATCAGCACTCTTATACAAAGAAATAAACTCCGAGAAGAAAAGACAGAATTTATTCTTTTAGAGGAACTTTTTAGTCCTAAAAGTTTGTATATGCTCCTTTAAACCCCAAAAGCACTGGTTGAATATGTTGCTGCTGTCTGCTCTGTTAACGGCCTGTCTTAGCTGTAATTGCAGATGTCGGATTTATTCACCTCACTTTGTACTTACTGTATATGCAATCATCCTCCTCTCGCTTCATTCTCTTCTCACGTCAGGCTTCCTAATGGTCGTGGTATTTTTCAACCATTGGCACAAGTGTGCTGCTCATTATCCCAGGCAGCTGTTTCTGCAGGGATAACCTCAGATCTGACCTGTTAGAGAGGGCAGATTCTAAACTTGAGATCTTCATCGACACTGAGCATGTGCAGATAGCAGCCAGGCTCCTCCACCATCACGTATGTGTCTCATGGGGCCTTTGTAGTGCATCTATGGTAACTGTGGACATTTTCATTTTAACCTTAGTATTGCTGTGTTGCTTTTTCACTTTTTATATACAGTATATGACTGATTTTGCTGTTGGAATGAGACTTTCCACAAAACATATGTAAATAAAAATGTGTTTAGTACAGGCGTCACTATAGGGTTCATTATGGATTTGTCTGCTGATATATATCACACAGAAAAATAGTGAAAAAGACACCCCGGATTTTCTAGTCCAAGATGATGTATTTCAATATCTTGTTTTGTCAGTCCAAAACCCAAAGATATTCAGTGTAATGTAATAGAACAAAGCCTGAAGGGCAGGACTGAAAACCTTATGTGTGAAAACTACTTTAACAATTAAAGATGTATTGAAGTATAGTTGGCCAATAATTCTGTTATTCTATTCTTTGCAGGTCTAGTCAGTAAACTCTTTGACGGAGTGTCACAGTGACTAAAACCTCCTCCCACTCTTTTTCAATATTGACACTGCGCTGTTATCCGCCTCGTTTTCAACACTAAGTATTGTAAATGTTATGTTAAAGCTAACTAGGATTTTGGGCATGTACAAACTGAATGCAAAGTCCTGAATTCAAATCTGGTTAGGGACTTGCGTTGCCTTTCATCACATTTTGGTCCCTCACACAAAGCAAAAACACACACAAGCATATTTTTAAAACACAGCAAGAAACTCTATGAATGTCCTATCCTCATGTCTTGCCTTTTTCTCTGGTTGGATCAGAAGGACCGTAGGCTATCTATTATTTTAACAAAAGCAACTTGTTCTGTGAGAGGCACAATTAAAGAGAGGGAGGCAGGAAGATTACACACAGGCTTTATAGGCACCTCCAAATGACTCAAGAGGAGACTATTCACCAGCTGGTAAAGTTATCCACCATTGTCACGAAACATTCAAAGCCAATCTTCCCCTGTTATGCACACACCACTCACTCTTCCCGCCAGGTTACCTCTGCGGGGGTTAAAGAAAGTCGACTGGAGATTGAAAATAGTTCTGACACTCGGGAGTGAAAAAAGCATTCAGTCTGGCTGCTGTCAGAATAGATGAAGCCACAACAGTCTTCAAAAGTCAGGAACATCAAGCACAAAGCAAGTAGATTAGTGCAAAGGAATTGGGTAATAACTTTAACACATGACATCTTACCACTTTCCATCACATAGGCAACTTCAAAGGGGGAAATATGGTATTTATTGATGGGCCCATAATTCACTTCTCCTCTAAAGGAGGTCAGATTTCATTGGACAGGGCAGAGAGAATAGAAACCAGATGATAAGGGGCCTGGGCCCCAACTCTGGCTGAGCTTTCACTTTAGGCCTGCAGGTTGCCAGATCGAGGCCTGATGGGGGGGGGGGGCTCCATCCTGGATCACGGGGCAAGGGGAGAAAAACAACCTGCAGACCAGTGGTTGCCAAATGTCTGACGTAACGCCACCTCACTTTCACATGAGCTCAGGAAAACCTTCATCAACAACACCTGCCATGGCAAGAGTGTTCATTAAAAAATGTCTAACGTGGATACTACAATGGATGTTAGTGATGTTTTTTCTACTTACATACTATACAATTGTAAGAGTTTAGGATCTTACATTAGATTAATATAGCAACTGTTTATTCATTTTATTTAATCATTTCAATTATCTATCGGTGACTTCAAGCTAACTATTTGTAAAAAAAAATCCAATACTTTTTAGTTAACCATTTCCGTTTATATGTTCAATTGCTAACATAATGCCATCACTTTCATAGCCTAAGAAATCACTGAAAAGCTCATAATTTAAACCATGGATGAACATTAGCAATAAAGCTTACTGCTTATTGTGACAGTATTTTTGTTAAGATCATAGCAAATATGTATATCCATTTTCTTAAATGAGTAGAACTAACCCCAACTTACTTTCACCATGACAATTGCAGCATTAAAATTGGTTGCGGTGAGACAGTGTTTATTAAAATATTTAATCAAATATAAAACACCTTCAACTTGACAGCTCAGGCTTTGAAATCTATTTCTTTACTGCCACAAGAAACATAACAAGGCCATGTAATGTGATTATTCTTAGCATTGCTTATACAATCCTGTAGTGCAGCGTATGCATTTAATCCCACCAGCACAGTTAATACATATTTTACTTAAAACACATGACATGCAACACATGACTGCAGAGAGGAGGGCAATAGGCTTGTGTGAGCCTTCCGCCCCATTTTCCTCTGCAAACGCCAAAGGGATTTCCACAAAGCAAACACTGGTTAGCCTCGCTATTTAGTGTGGAGAGCCACCGCAGCCAACAAGTTGACTTCCAGAAAATAGCTCAGTCTGCCCCTAGATAGGGCGTGTGTGTGTGTGTGTGTGTGTGTGTGTGTGTGTGTGTGTGTGTGTGTGTGTGCCTTATGATTCTGCATTGGCCCAGATAGCTAGAGCAATGAATAATTTGCTGGCAGAGATCCAAACTGGATGTGGTTTGACTCTTTGCTGTAGATTATCTCCCAAAGGGGGGATGGTGGTTTGACTATCAATTACAGTGGCTGGAGCCCTGCAATCTGAGATGCTCTTTGATTCATGCATGCTCTGCCTGCATGCTTGGCTGGTATGCATGCTCTCTTGCAAAAATCACTATACAGATTCAAATGGAAATCACATGTCTGTGGTTGTCATTTCATGTTGTTAGTTAATGTGATCAGCTGGGAAATCCTGACAGACATCAGGAAACCAAAATCGAATTTGACTCAAAGCTTAGTTTCTGACACACTGTAAAAGTGCATTTGTTCTGTAACTGTTTAAATGCAGCTGTTAGTAATGTACTTGCGCATTTCTAAGCCGTCTGGTTTTGTACGTTTCCCACGGATAAGATGACGTGATGTCATGCGGACATATGTCCAATGCCGGTTTGATGTAGTCTAATGGTAGAGCAACTTAAAACATCTGCAATAAGTGTCATGTCTATCCTTCAGACTCAAGCAGAAAGGGTTATTGTGTGGAAAACAAAGAAAGAAAACCCTTCTCAAGTTGAGACGCCAATTTTCTACCAGCATTACCCCAGCAGGCCCCAATGCAATGCAACCACAAAACACACTACAATTTGAGTGACGGACAGTGCCACAATCATTGAGGCCCACATTTCCAAAAACTCAAATCAAGTTGCATCCTAGCTTTGTTTGAAAGCAACTTCTACTTTTTGTGAAGTAGGCGTAGAAACCATCATCACTCTCACTGACCCACTCAGCAGCCTTTAGCAGTGGAGCTCTACTCACTGGTTACTGTGAACACTGTCGTCATATCAGCACACAGTATGTTAGTTCCTCGCTAAATATCTGTGAAGGGGTTGCAAAAGCTAAACATTGGGTAGTAAATAATAGGCTGCTGACCTTATAACAGTGCTTCTATGGGCTAGTTTTGTATTTCACTGAACGTAACAGCGTGAACCAGCAAGAAAATGAACTGAAGTCGGCACTTCACTTAGTTTAGGGAAAGACTAAACAAACTACAAAAAGTCAGTGAGTAACTGAACTGACTGAAACTTTGTAGAAAATTGAAGATGCATTAGCCAAGTTAATTTGTTAATTAATTCTGAGAAATGAAGGAAGTGACTGAAAGAAATGTAACAAGCAGGCAATATATTAAGCAAGTCCTATTCAAATAACTGTAATGAAGAGGTCTACCACATTATGTGTAACAAAATTGTGTAGGATCATCATTGCACCACACAGCAGACATGCATCCAAACTTTTCTAAGACCAGAGGACATGGGAGAAAACACATAATTGACAATCATCTTATAATGAAAATGACTGTAAAACATTCAACTTGTTTTTCTCTGATTCCTGTCAAATGTCTCTTCCTGTCTATATATCAGAAAATATCTAGGATTTACTTTATTGTGATGATGTGAAATCCCTCAGCCATGTAGCTTGGTACTTTCCATTCGAGAAGCCTCATTTACATCGCTCATTAGAGTAACCCCCAAAGAAATGTCAGTATCTGCTCTGTGAAACAGTCATTCATGAGACATTCTTTGATTCCTCATTGGACAAATTGATATGCAGCAAGTAAATGAAAGTCTCACACGCACACATTAGACAGAGCTTCCTGTTAGTGTACGGGCCTCTTATTGTGCAGCTCAGCCATCTGTCTCTCAGCAGTAGGTCCTTGTTACCTGTTGTACTCTTTCTTAGCCCGCTCATTCACCAATCCAATCTCTGTGCCAGCAGTGCCTTTCACCCACTCATTCAGTAAAGAGTTCTTAAAAAAGATTTCTCACAGAAACAAGAATCCAAGTGTCTTGGACTTTGACAGAAACTAGAAAGTGGGAGCCTTTTCTGTGCTGCTTGTTTAAAGTATTAGTTATTAAAACGTACAACATTTCTGATTCTTGATTATTTCATCTGTAAAAAGTCAAATAAATGGAGAAACTGAATTATTTAAACCTTCAAAGTGTTATACACATCACTGTCAAAAGCCTTGGGCAATGGCGAGCTGGATAAAGAGTGATGGGGTACAGATGCCTCTCCTTAGAGCAAGGGAGGTTTTTTTTTTTTCCTGTGGCCCCCGCTCAGATGAGATGCTAAGTTTACGTTGCACCAGTATGCAACAGTCTTAGAAGTCAGTTGGATGTCCAGACCCCTAGCATATGGAGTTAGTTAGAGGCAGAGCAGCGAGCCTCGGGGCCTTTCTGTCTCGTACGGGACCAGCAATGAGTGGTCGCCTCAGTGAGACATTTTCCAATCGCTGCAGGCGGCATAAAGCTTCAAAGATTACAGTCAAAGTTTATGTTTCTTTGACGTGAGAACAAAAAGCTAATAATGATGAAAGGATTCCTGAGAAAGTGCTTCACCTATAAATGTCAGATTTGGGGAAAATAGGACCCAAGTGCAGTTTAAGAAAGACAAAAAAGGTAAGGTAACAAAGGTAACAAAAAGCGAGCTTTACTTATAAAAAGCCAAAGGCATGAAAAAACAAGAACCTAATTAACAGAAACAAAAACCGGGGAGCACGACAGACAGGAACCAACTTACAGACGGGAACAGGCAGGAGACATGGACAAGCATAGACGAGCATAGGAGAGGCAGGGAACATGGACAAGCATAGACGACAGGCAGCAGGGACATGAAATGACGACGAACAGACATGGAGCACAGGGGAAGACAAGACTAAATACACAGAAGGGTAATCACAGGACAAGACACAGCTGGGCAGGGGAGGAGAAACACAACAGGTGAACACAATCAGACACACCAGGGAAACTAACGAAAGGAAGGCAAACACAGGGAGTAGTATCAGACAAAACACAAGGAGGAAAACATTTCAAAACAAAGGTGGAAAATGAAAACATAAATCCAAAACCATGACAATAAAAGTATTAAAGTGCAAGAAACCTTGAATACAGTGTCATATTTCGGTTTTATTTGGTGGCTGTTTGTCATTTTTAAACATGTTGTTCATGTTATGTTCAAAGTATAGACATACAAACAAATAAAACTGCATATAAATATTATTACGCCCTGTATGGCTTTATGGTCAAATTCTTAATCCTTAATCAACATTTTTCTTAACTTAAATCTGTTTTCCATTTCAGGAAATTCAATAAACATCTTTTTTAAATACTGAGCAGATGTTTGTGTGTGACGTTCTTTCTAATGACCTTTAGTTAACTTTGCACCTAATGCGGTCATTATCATTGAATAACAGGAAGTTCATTTTCCTGTTCCTAAACTACCCAACCTTTTCTGACCAAAGACCTCTCAGAAGAAGGGGTCAGGGCCAATTATAAGCGAGCTGCTAATAGTGCTTTAGCGAGTCCAGATGTTGTTCCAGTCCTCCATTAGTTTAACTCTCTGCACAGAGTAAATGAGCACAACAAACTGTAACAGGCAGCCAGTGAACACAAAGAAACACATTGTCTGGAAATAGCTTCAGACATTTCTCATTTGAAATTCAGCAAGGTTTCCACTTGAAAGTTAATATTTTATTTGGATTGTTTAAACTTTATACAATACTCGCATGCAAGATTTAAATGTAAAAGTTTCTGGTCTCTTCTCATTTCGCATGCATCTTTTCAAAGAACGCACACTTTGGACTTTCTTTTTCTCAAATAGAGATTGAATCATGGTCAGAATAGTGAATTTTTTACACAAAACAGGAACACTCAAATGTTAGCATCTCAGTTTTGTTTTTCATCTGCCCCAACACAAGAGGGTAAATGTTAAATGTTGTGTGTTCAACAGCTCAGCAGGTAGTGTAGAGAACTTTTTCACCCAGAAACATCTGGCTGCTGGGGCTGGAAACGGGGTTGACGAGAATGAAAAGTGAACCAAAAAAGCTTTGGGCTAGAAACCAAAACAATTTATATGAAATATGCAAAAACATTTCCAACTGGGAAGATAGCCTTCAGGGCTTTCCGTCAGTAATCCCTCTCTGCCATTTATCTGCAGCGTTGCAAGCGTCAACCTCCAGGTCTGAAGTGAAGCCAATTTGAAATTGCCTTAAACTTCTGTCCTCTGTAACAGCCAGAAGGGATGGGTTCCGATTGCATAGAAGTCTATTAAAAAAATACCTAAACTTTACAAAAATAATCCAAAAAGTGTTTTGTTTTTTTAAAAAGGGCCACACCCTTGATTATTGGCAAACTTAAAACTTAAAAAAAAAACATTTATTTAAAGATTTACCAGTTATGATGAACTGGAAAGTTAGCTATGGAAACTAAAACTATTCTTTGTTCCAGGCTGTATACTTTTGTCTGCTGTAAAGTCAGACATTTAACATGGCGGTCTGTTGCAATTGCTTCCCTTTTCGAGCCATTCTCAAGTGGCCACTCATTGAACTGCAGTTTTTGGCATGTATGCCACGAAAAGCAGTATATGTTTGAGGGTGGGCCTTGTGTTTTAGAGGTCCCTACCACACATTGGTAGACTGGGTTAGTCATAAAACATTAACCATTTCCAGTGGCATCATGGTGACTATATCCAAAAGAATATAGTCTATGATTCATAGGCTAGAGGCTAGAAGAGCTGTTAGTTTTGGGAAATCATTATCATTTGGGTTAAAATAGACCCTTTCAGGCGGACGAGCGACGAACACTTCTCTTTTAATATAAAATCTGGATTAGTGTAGCTGTACATATTTCGAAGTGACGACTGTTTCAAAACAGATTTGAAAAGCACAAACCCATCCTTTAAAAAGAACCACCAATGCCATGTTTAAGACCGAGTTATTCCAATATTCTTATTCCCTGTACAGGGTGGGTTGTTGTTGTTGTTTTGGTTGTTGGGTGTTACAGCTCGGTGGGAGAATACTTCATACTTTCAAAACACCTTCTTTCCACAAAGAGAAGTGAGAACATGGCACAGTTTGTCTTGCTCCTGTCTAAACAAACATTACATTTTCAAGTTTGTATATTTTAACATTAAAAAGGCGACACTGCTGCAGACACATTAATCCTTGGCTGTACAGTTGACAGTTTTGGAATGGCACATTTAACATTGACGGAGTAACTTGTGTAATAACTCTGCAGGGTGTCTGGATATAGTCACGGCACAAGCAAGATGTATTCAGGGTGCAGAGTTTAAAAATGCTCTCATTGCATAATCTACAAATCTCCAGTGTCACTGCTTGCCATGCAAAAGGCTTGTTTCTTGCTACAGAACTGCTTGTAGGGTTTGGGGTTTTAGAGGGTAGTCCATGAACAATTTATGTGCTCTTTTGTTTGTTTACTGTGGTTTGCCGGTCATAAAAATAAAGTCAGCTGGAGGAATATCTCTTGCTCGTGTTGCGTCTCAGAGTTTTTTCTCTCACTCTCTCTCACACACACTCTCTTGGCTGACTGTCAAACCCTCGGAGCCATTT
The DNA here is from genome assembly GCF_902827115.2 of Pseudochaenichthys georgianus. NCBI lineage: Eukaryota > Metazoa > Chordata > Actinopteri > Perciformes > Channichthyidae > Pseudochaenichthys > Pseudochaenichthys georgianus. Next base: position 20,147,392 of record NC_047511.1, on the reverse strand, counting down.
GGAACATCACACCCACCCTTTGGCCAGAGCTGAAATTAATTGCTGACTAAAAAAGTGCCTAGCAACTCCCTGGCTATGCAGCAAAAACACATCAACAGGTTGTCACTTGTGATATCAGGCGGGGTTGCCTCCACTGAATTATAAGACCTGACACTATAAATGATACACCGCCAGAGGAATTTACATGACATCACTGTGTGTGCCTGAGGTGCAACATCGACAACAATGACAAGAGATAATATACAGGGTACGCAACAAGATTACACATTTGCAATTCAGTGATGGTCCCTATGATTATCATTCCCTTTCAGTTTAGGTAACCTGCTGATGCACATGCTACATTGTTGGGAGTTATCATAATTATCCCTTTCTAAATGTGTAAATTCTGTTTATACGAACATCCTAGAGGTATGTACAGAGCATTTCCTTTTGCCACTTATCAAAAAAAGAAATAATGTGCAAGCAATCTACACTTTTCATGTCATCCAAACACCTTCAATATTATTTACCCTAAATTATTAGTTCTCAAAGACAACCTTCAGGAGATAAAGTTGGTCTAGACTTGACTGCTTCCAATTTCTAAATAAAGAAGTCAAGTTACCCTTTAATCTTAGACATGCACATGATATCTGCAACCTTAGTTATGCAAATATTAGTTTATGTTCTTTTTCTCTGTAGTTAACTCTTCCTGCTAGAGAAAGGTAGTTTAAGATAAATAGAACCTTCTTTTTTTCCAAGGCTTTGGAAACATTTAGTGCAAGAGAGTAATTCAGCATTGACAAGCTCATCAACATGCCATGTCCCCTGCAGTCTGCCGAGTGCACAGGAATGCTCACAGTAGGAAATTGACCATAAGTCAGGGCAGCGGAAATTAAAATAATGAAGTCAAGAGTTCGGAGGCCCAGATTTAAAACCTGAAGGATTTTGGTCTGAGACTTTTTTATTAACCTGCATTTTTGGTCTGAGGAACGCTTATGACGTGCAGCTGGCAAACAGTCCCGAGGCAAAACATGTTTGAAATGGACCACGACAGCCCAGAGTTAGTTTGTTTTTTGACTACATTTTGGTTTTTCAGCATGCTCTTATAATTCTCTTTACTTTAGTCATTAGTTCTGCCTTTATAAGATAATGTGCACAACGTTTGTAGATCGTTCAAAAATAAACGGTCTCTGATTTAAACAACACAGAAGAGTTCACCTCTATAAATGCTAAAATCTGAAATTCCTTCAGTGATTCTGTGCTTTTAACTTTCCCTGAAAGCAAAGCATGCATGTCATGACAGTCTTTCCTTATCTTTCCAAATCTTGCTGGTACTATCTTTTACTTCTGGCAAAGAATGTCTGCTGCTGTGTCAGGGTGTGCAGGCGAGGCAGCATGAGGGAGCAAACAAGCTGAAAACTGAGCCGACATGAAACGGAGATGAATTCTGAAGCCTCAGGTCTCAAATTGTGTGTGGCTTCACAAATGAAGAGTCAGCTAATTGTATATAAGATCCTGAAATCAGAGATAAGACGCGGGATGGGGAGGGGCTGCAATACTTTTTGTGTGTGATTAAGTATTTAATATGGTATTTATTTTCCATATCAGAGCATGCCATCATGTCAAAGTTATAGAAACCAATAAGTAAAGCAACAAATTATAAATAAAGTCTGTCGCACACATAAACATGCTTTGCTCGGACAGAGTCTAGCCTGCACATGCTCAGAAACACCAGAACTACAGTCACATACAACCATATACATAAGAAATGTTAACATGCAACTCTCACCCACTGCTCACTTTTAGTTGTGAGTTCACTTGACTCACTCTTTACTTTGGTCCCCAGCCACCACAATTCTGACATCATTTCCTGCACAGCTAATTGTAACAAAAGTGCAAAGACTGAACTGATGTCAAATATCTAAACAAGTGCTATCTTACAGGGATGGCATTTGGACCCTTAGGCCTCAGTTGACCCATCGCTGCTCTAATTGTGTGTTCATTAAAATAGTTTTGCAGCTTGAAGGCCTGAAAGTCGCTCTGATAGTTCATGGTAGGAACCAGGGAGAAGGACTCTGCTCTAGGGTATGATGGGGAAAGATGTTATCTATAGCTCCATTCATGGGGAAATATTTATGTCCATTTGGCAGAGGACTGCTCTCTCAGTGGGCTGAGCGAGAAGATAAGAGAGATGACTAAGGGCAGGAGACAAGCTAATGGGAGGGAGACTTCCCATGGCTGGCCAAACCACTAGCAGCTGGCCATCTGCAAAAACACTACAAAGCACAAAAACGCCAAATTCCCAACAAGCTTAGGCCAAGAACAGGATCAGACTTACAATTTTAACTTGTTGTATTGTTTTGAAATTACAGCTTTGCACCGCATGCCATCATTATTTGTAAGAATTTCTCTTGTGGTTTGAGATGAAATGACAGGTTTGGCCAGGACTCTTCACTCCCAGCCGTTCTGTCTTTATTTGGAAAAGATGGAGGGAAATTACTTTCTTCCACATTACCAACTCAGCCCTTACACACATTTGAACAAAAGCCTGTGAAGATAATCCTGGTAATATAAAATGAATAACAAAATGGGTACTTCAACACTACAAAACAGCAATTAGGACTTTTGTGTTTTTTTGACACACTGCAGTGTTTTGATTAACTTTTCGAGCACTGAAAATAATAGTTGTAGATTATGTGGTGTACAGTTTCAAAATAAAATGTGTTTTCATGTATAAAAGAACACTTTATTAGATCCATGTAGCATGCTTTGTTAGGTGACTTCCTCCTAACTCAAAAGAGAGCAACACAAGAACAGATCTGCCCTGATAGCTTGCTAATGGCGATAAGCTTGTTCTCCCAAAGGGCGCTATAGTTACACATCAAAGCCCTCCAAAATATCTAAATATACAATTAGAATTCAAATACTGATAAGAGTGAGATTTAGTGTACAATAAAAAACGGACTTATGGATGCAGTCAAAGCTTCTTCCGGAGAGCCTGTGGTCTGCAAGAGAAAACATTTCCATAAACATGTGTGGGTTTGCCTTGGCTGCAGCATGTACTCTTCCTCTTCAGTGGGTGTGTAAATCTTTTATGCCTGGTGTGAATCTGTGTGTAGCCTTAAGCAGCGCTCCATGCCAACATGTTTATTTTGTTCACCCCCAACAACTTTGAACACACTTGTTTGGATGTTTCCCGTCTGTGTCAGGGGAGAGGCTCCGGGCCAACACAGAGATGGAATATGCGCCAGTCAGACTAACGGCCCTGACTACTTCCTGTGGTGCGACACAGAGCGATGGGATTGGCCTCCACTCCACTTTCCAGTATGATAATCTTTCTGTATTGCATCAGGCTTCACTCGAGCACATTGGGTCAGATCTATCCTCTGTTTTCACTTAAATCTCCTCTGTTCTTTGTGCAAGTTTCCCCTCTTCTGTGCTTTTTTAACGTTCCTGTCTTCCCTGCCTGTTCTTCAATATTTCTGCAATGTACCTTGAATCATAAGTGAATTTGAGGCAGCGGTTAATCAGTGGTTTATCATTTCAATGACCAGTGTTCATTTTGTGGGGAAATCTTCCCACAGCAAGGTCGATTTATAAAAAACTAGGTTCTGAGACAGTTTTCAGCCAAAGAAACCAAAAGAGAAATCCAACAGGGGAGGATGAAAACATATTTCTGTTCTGGTTATGTGGGGACACCACCAGAAGGAAGCCTGTGACCCATCTGGTTTTCTGACCAAGGCAAGTGTAGTCCAGAATAAAACAGCTTTCATACAGAAGAATGACATGAGATGCATATTACTGAACACATTATTCCACATGCATTTATCCCCATTTATACAAGACTGTTGTCACTGTTCACTGACTCAAGGCATGTATACAACAAATATATAAGGCCGCTTCCCTCTCTGTCTATTTGACCTTTTTTTCAAGACTAGTTGAGTAGTATCCTATGTAAATGTTGCAAAATTCAGTTTAAACATCACCCAATAAAAAAAGAAAAAGTACTACTTTGGTGTATTGATCTCACATTACTGCAAAGGTCAGAAGGGTCATGAATTCAGGCTTAAAACAAGTGAAAACTAAAAATTACAAATGTAAAGAAAAGTTTGCGTTAGACACTTTTGTTTTTGCTCCCATTTTTCATGAGATGAACTCAAAGATCTAAAACATTTTCTATATACACAAAATAACCATTTCTCTCAAATATTGTTCACAAATCTGAAAAAATCTGTGATAGTGAGCACTTCTCCTTTGTCGAGATAATCCATCCCACCTCACAGGTGTGGCATATCAAGATGCTGATTAGACAGCATGATTATTGCACAGGTGTGCCTTAGGCTGGCCACAATAAAAGGCCACTCTGAAACGTGCATTTTTGGTTTATTGGGGGGGTCTGGGGGGGGTCCGAAAACCAGTCAGTATCTGGTGTGAGGAGTAGGGTTAGGGTTAGGGTAATGTATATAGACATTTTTATTGATTGAGATAAACCCCTTGAGATGCACCATCTCGTTTTCAAGGGGGTCCCGACAACAGCAACAACTTACAGATATACATAAACAAAAAGACAAAATGCAAAACATGACACACAAGACAAACCACATACAGTCTGTTAAGTAAAATTCAAGCAATGCATACAATCATTACAATTTGAGACAGTCAAGCAAATCAGTTTCATCAATATCAGTTTCATTAATAACAAGTACAGAGCAGTTGAAAGTGAGATGATAATGCATGTTTAAACATACCCAATGATGCAAAATATCTAATGGCAGCAGGTAAAGTATTCCAGTCTGTTGGGGCTTTGAACATGAACGCTCTTCTGCCAATCCATTTTTTTTCAGAGGGGACAGAGAAATAAATCTGAACAGAATGTCTAACTTGATGATTTGGTGAGTAAGGTACAAAATACTGCTTTAAATAAGGGGGATAGTTAAGATAAATGCATTTAAATATCAGCTGAAGCCAATGCATGTGTCTTCTTACATTTAAAGAAGGCCATTTAAGTTGGTTATACATTGTGCAGTGATGTGTACGAAAAGGACAACCAAGAACAAATCTGCATAGTCTATTGTAGGCTATGTTGAGTGGAGCAAGATCTGATTTATGTGCATTTTGGTAGACAACATAACAATAGTCCATAATCGGAAGAATAAGTTGAGAAGCAATTCTCTTTCGGACACTGAGCATAAAACAATTGCGAGAGCGGTGTAAAACACCGATTCCTTAATTTAATTTTTGTATTACATGCTTTATATGTAGTTTAAATGAAAGTTCAGAGTCTAGCCATACACCAAGATATTTAAAGCTATCAACTTTATGCAGAGAAGTGCCATCCTTACATGTTATTACTACATTAGGTTTGGATTTGAGCTTCTGCCTGGTACCAAAGACCATGGTATAAGATTTTGTTTTGTTAAGCAGTAGTTTATTGTGTGATAGCCAGTCCTGTAAGATATTAAAATCCGATTGAAGAGAGATCTGAATTTGTGAAAAATCTGATTTGGATGTATATATAACAGTGTCATCAGCATAAAGGTGAGTACAACAATTAATGAGACAAGAAGATACATCATTTATGTAAATAGAGAACAGAAGTGGGCCCAGAGTTGATCCTTGGAGTACACCCTTTTGTTGGATCAACAGGTCAGACTGTTTTCCATTAACAACCACACATTGCTTTCTACTGTGAAGGTACGAGTTAACCTGTTAAGCCCGAAGGTCCCCGCCGGCGGGGACCCTGTTTTTTTTTCTCGACACTGTCTCAGCCGGGCAAAAACGATCTTTAAAACTTAATATTTTCTGCACAAACTACATATCATCTGAAAGCTGATACTCCACAGATTTTTTTTTTTATAAGTATCATCACTGTAGGACACAAACTCACTGAGCTATCAGCCAGAACAGAGAAGAAAAAAAACAACAGTTTTCAAAACCATAACAATAATTATGTCTTACCGTTGCTGTTTTGTGATCAAAGCTCTTGTTCAAGGGAATAAAAACGCTGTTTAAGGTTAATCCAATGTCTCTTAGTCACTTTATAATTGTTCCTGATAATCTATCATTACTTTCATGGCAGCAGAGTAGGTATAAAGTTTCGCAGTCCCGAGCTAATGCTGTCTCACATGCTGTTTGCGCAAACCTCTCTCTACTTGACGTAAGTGTTTAGTGGGACTTACTAACTGTCACTCGGTTCTATTGGCTCTAACTAGAGATGTCCCGATCCGATCACGTGATCGGGGATCGGAGCCGATCACGTGATTTTCAAAAAATCGGGGATCGGGAGAAAAAAATCGGGGATCGGGATTTTTTTTTTATAAAATATATATTTTTTTAATTTAATGTTACAAAACAAAAATGACCATGTTCACGTCTTAAAGTCATCCTGAGGACTTAGTTTTGGTTTAAAATTACACAACATCATGTATGTGTTGCTTTCTTTGGGCTTGTTTTCAGACCTGGTTGCTTATTTCTCTGAAATCTGGCAACAGAGTGGGCAGGGCGCAGTGTCTAATAGTAGAAGTAAGCTAACGAGAGGCTACGTTCAGCTGGTGACTCGGGACAGAGAAAATGTCAGGAGTTTGGAAGTATTATAAAATTGAAAGCGAAGGCAGTGTAACAGCCAGATGCAATGTTTGCAAGGCAGAGGTTCCGCGTGGTGGAAAGAACAGAGCTACGTTCAACACGACCAATCTAATACGCTACCTGAGAAACAAACACCAACAACAACACGGCGAGTACACAGCGGCCACTCAGGTAACGGCACTGAAACAACCAACACTTTCAGAGACTTTTAAAAGGAAAGAGAAACTGCCCCAGAACAGTGAAAAGGCCAACACAATAACAGCCAAGATAGCTGAATTCATCGCGTTGGATGACCAGCCGTTATCTGTTACCTTTTTTTTCTCTTAATGCATTGCATAAAGATCGGATCGGGAAAAATCGGTATCGGCAGGTTGTCAAAATCAAATGATCGGAATCGGATCGGGAGCAAAAAAAGGTGATCGGGACATCCCTAGATCTAACGATTCATAAAAGGTGTCAATCACCCAAATCGACCAATGGGTTCCAAAGATATGATCCTGCGTAGTATAAACTACGCCCGCTCCGGCTCCATTACGCATTACGCAGCCAGAAGGGAGAGCTTCACCACCGAGGCGAGCAGGTGCTAGAGATACTAGCTGACGATAGCGGGGCTATGATCCTACCAGATGACTCTTCGTCGGATGATGAAGATCTCCTCCAGCCAGACCTGGATCCGGACAGTAGTGACTCGGATGTTGAACTTCCACCATGGGAAAGGTATGTAATCTCTCTGTTTTTATATATTACTTATGTGTTTGGTGGAACTGCGTCACAGTGCTAGCTTAGCCAAGAAGCTCCAGGAATTATTAGGCAAAATGCTAAATAGTTTTACTTGTCTTTTTGGAGTTACATTTTCTAAATGAATGGCCAGTGAATTAATATATACTGTACATGTGTTTACTTATTTATTTGGTGTAATATTATTCATTTATAGTCCAATATTATCCTTTTTATATATTATTTTTGTGTTTGGTGGAACTGCATCACAGTAGGCGCATTCACACTGAGGCACTTTTCCCACAAAGGTTCATGCGAACTTAGTTCATGATCGCGTTCACACCAAAAAGAGCCGGTACTAAAATTAGTTCATGTGAACCTTTTTACCCCCTCGAAAGTCCCTGCTAGAGACTGCTAGAGAGCAGGGACTTTCGAGCGGCTCTTTTGTGAGAAAAGAGCTATATGTCTGATTGGCTGGGCGGATTGCAAACCACGCCCCGTAAAACTCCCAAAAAGTGTTGTGAAGCCGCCATTTTATTATCCTCGCATTAGCATTATTAGCCCAGCGCAGAAACGCAGAGAGACTAACTTATGGCAACACAAAATAAAACATGGGAGCGGTGGAGATGAGGAGGTGTCGACGTTCTGGCGATTTACTCGGAAGGCTTCAGTAGAAGCTGCTGGGACTCCCAGCAGCTTCTACTGAAGCCAGTCCCCAACTCCGGGGACTTCCGGCCGGGGACTTTGGGCGGCAGTATACGCCGTGAAGTGGTTTGCGGCCTGCCAGTAAACCCAAAGCAGAAGAAGAAGAAGTGACGTCAGCGGCTTCATTTGCCTAATCCACCCCCAGGGACTTTTTCCGGTGTGAACGCGATCTCTACTTGGTTCATGCGAACTAAAGAGTTTGCATGAACTAAGTTCGCATGAACCTTTTGTGGGAAAAGTACCGCAGTGTGAATGCGCCTAGTGTTAGCTTAGCCAACAGGAATGATTAGCCAAAATGCTAAATAGTGTTACTTGTCTTTTTGGAGTTACATTTTCTAAATGAATGGCCAGTGAATGAATATATACATGTGTTTACTTATTTATTTGGTGTCATATTATTCATTTATAGTCCAATATTATCCTATAAGTATAAGCCAGTGAATTAATCGAATCTCTTTGTTTTTCCACATTTGTTAGATGGGGTGTGACCCCAGCAGGACAAAGCCTCACACCCAGAAGACTTTCAGGGAGCAGCTTGCTGCAGAATTGTTGGAGTTTGCTGAAGGCCCTGCTGAAGGCCCTGCACCTCCACCACCCCCTCCACCTCCACCACCCCCTCCACCTCCACCCCCTCCTCCACCACTCACATGCATGCCCGAGTATTATGGGGAAGATGCCACCAAGGTCAGGAAGAACTGCAGAAGGTGCCTAGATGCTGGACTCAAAAGGGTGAAGACACCTGTGTACTGGAGGAAGTGCCAGGTCCCTCTGTGTTTCACTGTCAAAAAGAACTGTTTCAGGGAGTGGCACGACCTAAATACTGGAACATTCAGATAGGTATAAAGTTCAGGTAGGTATAACGTTTTGCGAGTGTTTATTTAAAAAAAATTACTTGTTGTTTTTATATACCTAGTGTGATTTTATTGTATAGTACATTGGTAAAATGTTTGTTTTTACATGCCTATAGTGTGTTGGTAAAATGTTTGAAATAAATCTGCCCCAGTTGGAGTCAAATGTCACTTATGTTTCCGTTTTTTTTATTGTGCAAGTACACTTACACACAATGACCTACAGTGTAGTTTATTGTATAGTGCGTTGGTACAGTTACATACACACACATCCACACACAGCTACACACACCTACACATACCCACACAACTACACCTACACACCTACACATACACACACCTACACTTACACACACCTAGTACACACACTCACACATACAAAAATATATAAAAAAAATATTTAAAAACAAATATATATATATTTTTTGTTGTTGTTTTGGGTGGAATGAATACCTATAGTGATTATTCAATGTAATACAATGATTTTTATAGTCTGGTACCTGAAAAAGGTCAAATGTGCCCAAATGTGCCCAAAGCTTATTCCGCCTGGACTTTCTTTTCATAAACCTCTCTAAAAAGGTCAAATGTCACTTGTTTTGCCTAAATCTTGATACAGGGTACTTATTATGCTATACTTTGGATTCCTAAAGCTTTTAGGCTACTAACCCATCATTCAAGGTTGGTCTTCACTATAAGTAACGGGTTTTCTTTAGGGGGAGACAGGAATTTACATTGTTTTGCTATGTTCCATCTGAATTTACTCTGACACAGAACAATCTATATTGATTCTGACACTTCTACATCCAACTCACAGATGTAACCTTGCTTTGATAAAAACAATTATTCATATAAACCTTTTAGAAGTGAAGTTATGGTAATTTGTTCTGGGAATGTCATTTTCGAGCCTGAAACCTGAAAAACAGGCTCGGGGTTTAACAGGTTAAACCATAACACTGTATTATTAGAAAGGCCAATGCCGTGAAGTTTATCCAAGAGCAGATATCGATCAACGAAATCAAAGGCTTTTGTCAAGTCAATACAAATGGCACCTGTGAGTTCACCATCATCTGCAGCAGAGTACAAGTCATTCGTAATTGTAAGTAGGGCAGTTGTTGTGGAGTGATTACGCCTGAAACCAGATTGAACCGGAGATAAAATATTATAAGTAATGAGATAATGTGACAGTTGATTATAAATTATTTTCTCCAAAACTTTGGAAATAAAGCAGATTATAGAGATTGGTCTATAATTATTTGTATCAAGTAAATCACCACCTTTATGCAGTGGAATGATGCGTGCACATTTCCAAATAGTCGGCAACTCACAGGTGGACAAAGACAGGTTGAACAAATCAGCAAGTGGGTACATGAGAATATGGGATGCCAGTTTTATGAACCTGTTTTCTATACCATCGAGTCCTGCACTGCCATCCACTTTTAATTCTGTGATAGCATTATGAACTTCGTGTGGTAGAATTTTCTTAAAAGAAAAAGAACTGTTGCAGTATGAGTTACTATTAGAAATACCAGTCGTCAAATAGGAGTCAGATAGTAGTGTGGAACATACATTAGCGAAATGCTGATTAAATATTTGGGCAATGGATAATGGGTCATGAATTATTGTATCAGCAGTTCTTATTTTATTAATAGAATGTTTACCTGATTTATTTAAAATAGATTTAATTTTAGTCCAAAATGTCTTGGGATTCTTAAAGTCCGATGTGAGAGATTCTTTATAGTAGTTGGATTTAGCATTTCGGGTATTGGTTTTACTCAGATTTCGGAGATGCATGTATACTTCCCAATCGGCTATAGTTCTTGAATGACGATATATCGACCATGCTTTATCCTTTTCCCTAAAGAGACTGATGAGTTCAGAATTGATCCAAGGGAGATGTTGACCTTTGACCTTAACCGTTCTCACAGGTGCATGTTTGTTCATGACATCAGTGAGCTCTTTATGCAGAAAATCCCAAGCATCTTGTACAAAAGGTATTAGTTGAAATCTGTCCCAATTAAGGGCAACAACATCATTAATAAATAAATCAACATTCCATTTTTTATATTGTCTGATTTTGACTAGTTTTGGAAGTAGTTTAATTAATTTGATTTTCCATACGCAATAAACAATTGAATGATCGCTGAAGCAATCCGACATGACACCAGCTTTTAAGATTCTGTCAGGGTGTGACACCAGTATCCAGTCAAGCAGAGATTGGGTTCTAATGGCGCGTTTCCACTGCAGCGGGTAGCTCGCTTTCAGCGTGCCGAGCCGTCCGGAGCCCGTTTTTGGTTGCGTTTCCACTTGGCCTAGTTTTGGCCCGGGGCTACTTTTTCACCTTTTTTCTGGCCCGACTAAATCGTGGTTCTAGGGCCAGGAACAACCAGGCTGAGTCGGGCCGAGTATGCTAAACTAGAGAGAGAATCGCTGGCAAGGGGGCTACAACTACAACAAGATGAACATATTTGACAGTGATTTAATTGTAATACACGTTTCAAAATGATGCCGAAGTAACAACATACTGATATCGGTTAGTAAAAACTATGAATTAATGCTTTGACAAGTCTGCAGACAGACGGCAGGCGAAAAACCCTTTTAAAATGCGTGTTTTCTAAATGTAGCTTGGCTAAGCTAACGTTATATATGCTCCGACCGTCCACACTCACAACAACGGCCTATACAGACATAAATAAACCAGCGACTGTATTCGCCATGACACAGGCAGTCTGTGGTTTGTACTTGTTTAACTTTTGTCTAGTTTCTGAACAGATATGAAGAGCTGTGAGCTCTGAGTGCTAAGAGCTAACGGCTGTGTTGTTTTTCTGGGGCTCTCATTGAAGATGACGTCACGGCTCCGCCTACGCTACATTACTATAGTAACTGCCCCAGTTCCTAAACTGTAATGGAAGCGCAGCATTAAAGTGAGCCGGGCCTAATAAGGCCTAACCAAACCGAGCAAGGCCGAGCGAGGCCTGCAGTGGAAACGCACCATAAGAGTGATACGAGTTGGCTCATTAATTAGCTGTTTAACATTTAGACTACTGAAAAGTTTTTTCTCTCTATCAGATGATTTATCCAATTTTTGTTGAAATCACCAAGCAAGATTATTTCATTTCCGCAGGAAATGGAGTTTATAGTGTCAATTATATGGTTAAAAGACTCTGCAGGTGAAGAAGGTGGCCAATAGATGCTACCAATAGTTAAGCATTTATTTTCATGAAAAATAATTTTAAGAAAAATGCATTCAAAATGTAGAGGCTCTATAGAAGTAGCAATTAGCTCAGTCACAAGGTCAGAGGAGACATAAATAGCCCCACCTCCACCCCTGCTGCATCTATCGGATCTGTAAAGCAAATAATTTGTGATTTGTAGTTCACTATTGGAAATGTTGTGAATCGAGTGGCCTGTGTTCGTCGTCCATAACATATGCCTGCCCATACCATAACTCCACCACCACTGTTACGACCCTGGTCGTTATGTGTATTGTGTGTAGAGATTTCCTTCGAGTCCTTTAGTCCTTCAGAATTATTAGGTAGGTTTAGTAGTAGGCATGGTTAACAAAACTGTGAGTTTGTGTCTTAAGGGGGGGGGGGGGTGTCACGGCTGCTGCTGCTGTCTGCTGTTAACCTGTCTGGGATTGTTTTCAGCTGTGTATGTTATATGTTTATGAGATGTGCCGTTGCCCGGACGCCATTGGATGCCCGTTTCCTGTCCCTCCTCCGGTAGGCGTGCCCGAAGATCTGGATTGGAGCAGGTCGGGCCCGACTCACCAATCCCTGCTCACACCTTCCGGGGACTCTTACAAGAGTGTGTGCATCTCAGTTAGACAGGAGAGGTCTGAATCTGTGTCAGACGGCTCTCGGTGCTCTCCTTATGTTCTGTGTAGCTTTGTGCTAGTTCTACTACAGTGGTTAGTTAGGGTGTGTGCTTAAGTGTGTATTCTGTGATTGGTGACGGCGTCGAACTTGTGCGAGACGCCTCACTATTTTAGCCTTAAGTGCCCATAGTGCGCTATGACTGTGATAATCTGTGGCCTTTGTTTTGTGTAGCGTTATTTTGAACAGATAGCTGGTTTTAAGAGCCTGTATTTTTGGTTATATCTTTATTTTGAATTTATTATTAAAATCAATCTCTTACCAAGAACACCTGGTTTCATGTTGCTTCCCTTTTACCCTACGCGAGCTGGGGACGTAACATATTTGGGGGCTCGTCATTTCTAATCAGGTTGGTAATTTGATAAATTCGAATCAGATGGTACATTTGTAAGGTTAGGTTAAATGGCGTTATTTGGCTGTGAGTCAGTTGAATTATGTCCTTCGCTTGAAGGAATAGACAAGTGTCGAAAAGACCATTTATTTCAGATCGCAGATCATTTTAGTCTCACGGTGAAGAAAAATGTGGTAAAAGATGAGCTTATGAGGTCATAAGTTGTCCGGCGAATCAATGCTGGCTGTGTCTGACGGTACCATGGCCCATATAGAGTTCACACAGGAGCTTGACGGGGGAATCCCTGGATGCTGGCGCGTCGGGAGGGCAGGATGAGGAAGGTACACAGCGGGAGACGCCGGGTACACTTCCTCGATTCGATGCACTATCCACGGCAAGTGATGGCTCTCAAGATGTGGTGAGGATTAAAGTCTGCATAGCACGTTTTGAGATAGAGGCTAAGGAGCGGGCCGGGCAGGCACAGCTACAGTTTCAGCTGTAAATAAGGAAGCTGGATGCGCAGACACACGCACCAGCCCCACCCGCAGGTATGACACCCAGTTCCACTAACTTGAATTCTGTTGGCTTTGATATTAGTAGAAATATTTCTTTGGTTCCGGTATTCCGTGAGACTGACAAACATATGTGGAGTTCGACAGGGAAAAGGGAAGCATGTCCGATAAATGGGTCACAACATGTAAAGCGAATGATTTTGCTTCTCTGCGAGAATTGCTTCTGTTAGAAGAATTTAAGAAATGTTTGCCGGATCGTATTGTGGTGTAGAGTGTTTTACTGTCGCAACCCTGGGCATGTCATCGCCAACTGTTTGTCGCTGAAACGCAAAGAGCAGCCGCAGTCAGGCACATTTTGAGTCCTTATGAGCCCTTAGGGTGTGTGCTTAAGTATGTATTCTGTGATTGGTGACGGCGTCGAACTTGTGCGAGACGCCTCACTATTTTAGCCTTAAGTGCCCATAGTGCGCTATGACTGTGATAATCTGTGATAATCGTGTTGATTCCCTTTTACCCTAAGCGAGCTGGGGACGTAACACCACCATGGGCCACTTTTGTTAAACTAATACGTTTGCGCTGTGGACCAACACTATAAATTGACAGGGAAGGGGGTAGCAATAAAGATAACACCATTAAACAGTTACACAACATAACAGAAATAATATCGATAGCAGCGTCCCTAGCAACCATCTTGGTAACAATGAACAGGTTGAAGGGACACAATTTCCTGAAGTAATCTTCGTAATAACTAGCAAACTAAAGATCATGTACATCCACTGCACACATAATCTGAAATAACTCATATTTCTCGCAACAAAATGACATCATAATTTTAATGGCCAAACTAACCTTAAAATAGGCATTTTCCACCGAGAATAAAACGAATGTCGGCCATGTTTTTTTTTGTATGCAGGGAGAAATTTGAAGATCGCGTGACATAGACGCCAGCCATTGGAAATGAATGGTGAAAAAAAACGTAGGGATCTTACAATTTCAGAGGCGTTTTTGTAGAAATACTACGTCCCAAGTTGTGGACATAGTGCGCTTATGTTTTCCCATGCGCCTTAGGGACCCGGGAAACGTAGTATGCTGTAAACCCCATACAGGATTGGAGGACGCTCCTCTCCTTCCTCACCATTTTCCATGCACACTCTACATGAGGTAAGCGTGTGTGAGTGTGGGGACCACAATCCGGTCAGGGGCAGTGTGATGGGTCAATGTTGTTGAATGACAGGGCGTTTATCCATCAGGGCTCCACCCACTGTACCCATAGAGTCCAGTAGAGGGCGGAGCCTCTGTGAAATATAACGGTGGGTTACATATTGTAACCCTGGTTATGTAAGCACAGGCGGAGCCCTCTACCTAGGGGCCCTGTCTTTCCTATGCCGCTCGCTGAAGAGGGTGTAGGATAACAGGATCAGGAGGCGTGGCCGCCTTTTATACTGTGTGCCTGCGCACGCATTCAGGTAGGCTCGCCCTGATTGGCCGGCTACGTTTATGCAACTCAGTATGTGAATGCTCGCATAGCATGATTAAGGGTAGTACCCATAGAGTCCAGTAGAGGGCTCCGCCTGTGCTTATATAACGAGGGTTACAATATGTAACCCACCATTCTAGCTAATAATATGACTGCCTGAGTGTCAAAGGACACCTAAACAATAAGCGAAATTTTGACCGGAGGGGGGGGGGGTCTGCTGGAGGCTCCTGCTGGGTGCACTGTCCTGCAAGATACCGGGACCTGGCTCGAAACACTCGGAAAACTGTTGTTGTTGGCGAAACACATCAGCAATGACGCGCATACTTGCCAACCTTGAGCCCTCAGAAATCGGGAGAATTTCAAAACCACCGCGGGGGTGGGGGGGGTGCTGTGCTAGTGGATCGCCGGAGCTGTACTAGATTAACATTAACATGCTTATTGTAGTTGTAAGTGCACTGCCTTGCGGCCTGAAGCACCATCCTTGATGGAGCATATGTATGGGCTGGACCTGTATTTTACATGAAAGGAGTGAGCAGAGGGTAGAGTTGTTGATTCTTGTTCTGTTTTCTGTGATATATCTTCCTCATCCTCTCAGACTTTCAGTTGCGCACGCTACTAAAGAGACGTGCTACCATGAAAACCAAACAATGGTGTGTAGCTGTATTAAAGTCCGAGTGGAAACAGTCCTGAGTAAATCGGATTTTGTCATAAATCGGGAGAAATGCGGGAGAAATATGACCCCGGGAGGAAACCGGGAGAGGGCAATGAAATCGGGAGTCTCCCGCGAAAATCGGGAGGGTTGGCAAGTGTGATGACGCGGGTGACGCAGGGGTGAGCAGGAGAGGTGGGGAGAGGCTATTGCGTCATCAGAAAATGATCATATAGGGCGTAGACATGGAGCCGTTTGGCCCCCCAGAGCATTGCATCCGCAGATCTACCCACCTTGGGACCCGTTATCGTTATCTGCGTTTCCCTGTCGGCCTCATGTGGCCGAACCGTATATGATGGAGAACTGTACCGGATACGACCGTTACTGTTCTCGTGTGGCTCCAGCCTGAGTGTTGCCCTGTATAGGTAGCAAAATGCACCTTGCTACAACTTATCTGCAGTGTTTTTTTGTCTTTCCCAAACTCCAGTGTGACCTGCAACAAAGCCTTTGTCTTTTTATGAGCCAGCTTTGGATAATTATGCATCTTTTACAGTATAGTTTCCAGTAAAAAGTGTGCAAACAAAGAGCTTTGTGGGGATCTGGAGGGCTGCAGTGTTGCATTCAAGGTGCATGAAGAGAGGTAGTTTACTTTGGCTGGTGTTGAGAAGCAGGGATTTGAAAGGAGATCAGAGGGTTTGATTGGACTTAATTCCTCTTAGTGCCACTAACACGCTTTCCTTTGTTGATGGGCTGTGAGTGACAAAGAGCACACAAAAGCTACTCGCTAGATAATAGTGACTGCTGAGTGAAGGTATTTACATGATTTGAATCCACATTATGCTGTATGTACTGGCTTAAAGCTGAGGCTTCGCTAAATACACATTCCAAATTATCACCAGCTTCTGAATGGCTGCAAAACCCACACACAAAATAACATTACTGCATGAATGAAAAGCTAAATAAAGCAACAAAGGGTGTCATCTAACAGGGGCTAATATTATGCAAGCAAAAGGTTTGAAAGTTAAACGTGACTCCGTGCCCTTTGCTCTGGTTTTGTTTGTTTAACAGCATTATATCCTGGAAGCTCTTCGAGGTGCTAAAGAAGGAGGGCAGGCCGGGTGTCAGAGGGATGTTCCTCTTCCTAAAACCAAAAGGACACATTTAGACTCTGTTTACACAGAAACGAATATTTTAATAAATCAATATCAAAAAAGTCTTCCGTTCACACGGTATTGGCTCAAGAAACTTGTCCGTTCACACGAGACAGCTCGACCCACTGGAGAGGCTGTAGTACATATGCCGGGCCTGTAAGTGGCGCTGTACTTCCGCCACAAAATACACCAAAAGCAGCGAAGAAGACCCCCTGAGAATGGTTGCCATGGTTGCCCTTCTGTTTATGCTGCACAGTGGATTTAGCAACATGTAGTTCACGTAGTTCCCCATGTCCACTTGTTGCTTGGTTATGGTAGAGGAGCTGTAGATTTTTGCACTAACATCTGTAGTATGGTCAGTAGCCGTAACTACTGACCATACTACAGCAGTGAGGTGGGGCTATGGCATACTACAGCAGAGAGGTGGGGCTATGGCTTCATCGTTATCAGGACATTATCGTATAGGACGTACACACGGAGCCGTTTGCCCCCCCGGAGCATTCCGTCCGCAGATCTACCCACCTTGGGACCCGTTATCGTTTGAGGGGTCCGTTTCCGCGGTTCCGTTACGGCCTCGTGTGAACGAACGGGCTATACGAAAGAGAAAAGTAGCAGATACAACACGAACCGTCTCCATGTAAATGGGGTCTTATTGTGGAGCTTTTGGCTTGTCAAAAAGACATGGTCGATGATTCATTTGGCCCTAATTTGCTGAAACAGTTTCCTTTAAGTTGTTTATCTAGCATAAATGTCCAACATGCAATGCTTCTAGCTCCTGTAATGTGCAGATTTGCTGTTTCCCTCTGTTTTATCTTTGAGTTTTAGACTGTTGGTCTGACAACAAAAGCTGTGTATAGACATCTCATTAGGCTGTGGGAAATTGAATTAATTATAATCACAATGAAAGTTACCATTTTCTGTTTACTATCAGATAATGATAATGTAAAAAAGGTATGTTTAAATAAAGTGAAAGTATTATACAGTTGCAAAAGCACAGGATAGTACATAGATAATAATAAACAGTAATATAATAATAATTGTGTGTCTTGTGTTTTTTAATCATAATGATAGTTTCCGGTTATGCAGCCAAAGAAAACGCACACACATCAGTGAAGCACACTGGAATGACTTTAGTCTGAGCCAAATGGCGGCTGCACACCTCATCTCTCAGCAAACGCAGCATGTCTATACGATACGACGATCAATGGAGAGAGGAAATTAGCAAAACAGCTGAGAGCAGCCAGCTGGCCCATTTACACACAGAGTAAGTGAGAATTTGAAAAAGCTCTTACCTCAGATCTATTAAACTGGAGACACGCTATTCGAGAGAAATATTGTCCTCATTAGCGCAGGTTTAGCATCATCTGTTGCCAAATAGTCTGGATCCAGTCACACTGGGGGTTTCCAAGATGTATGAGTGACTCCTGCTCTTCATTCCTCGGTAAGTGGCAGGCAACTGAGGGAATCAAACTTGCTAATTAGGGATGATAATTGTTTTTCATTAACAGTTAATCACATGCAATTTCTTTGATGAATTGATTAATCACTAGGTCTATATAGTGTCAGAAAATTGTGATATAATGTCCTAGTTTAAATGAAATATCTTTAAAATGCTGGTATTGGAAGAAAAACAAAGGATAATTAATGTGCATAAGATGAAAAGCAACAATCGTATCAGAGAACCTGTAGCCAGAAATATTTGACCTTGTGATTTAAAGTAACATTTACCTAAATTGTCGCATTAACTAATTCGTTATTTGACTAATGTCCAATAAATAAACATTGTATTTATGACTTTGCAAGCCACAAAAATGGCAAACAAAAACTCTATTCTATTTGATTTTTTTGAGGAACAACATGTTGCCAATTTAAGTTGAGGACCAATGAAAGAAAAGCTGATGGCATCAATGAATATGGGCTTTATTAGAAAATTGCCCCTACATTTTAAGAAAAAATAAAACACATCAGTCTGTGTTTTTAGAACTCATTAAAAATGTATTTTTGTTCCTAAGGCTGAACAAATGTTCGGTTAACCTCGGCCAATGAGTGTACAGGTATCTCATTAACATATTTTCTCTGGCTGGCTAACCACAACCAAAAACACACAGCCTGGCTTCACGCCCACTTCAAAAGTACTAATGTCAAGATTAAACATTGTGGTTTCCCCAAAAAATGATGCCAGAACACGAACACAAACATCAGAAAGCTGAACCTGCACTAATGCTCTGCAATTAGTTTGTGTTTTGTTTGATGATGATCTCCTCTGCCCCGAGGCTCCTCCAGCTACATGATGAATTTGTCCCACTAACCTCCTCATATAACCCCATCCTCCCATCCTCCCACCCTCGTGCCACAAAGTCTGATCAACATGCTCCGAGAAACATTGTTATTCTGTTTCCTAGGTACTGCAGGTTAAGAGTTCAACAAAAAAAAACATCCAACACATCTCCTGATAGAGAAACCACAAACAAATAAACGAGAGGATCACATTACCAGGATGAATGTTACAGTGATGTCAGCAGAATCCATGTCTTCAATTACATGTAATGATTTTGAGGTGTATTTTATGTCTATTCTCTCTCTTTATAAGATGCTGATGATTTATTGGACATGGAAAGAAACAGCGGATACCTTTTGTCAGCTTGCCTCTGTGGCTTGGATGATAATAGAAAACTAAATATTTTAGAGAGCGAACACCAGGAGAAGCCCAAATAAAAATAAAATGTTAGTGTCTGGATGACGGGGATGTTTTTCACGTCTTTCCTGGAAGTAGACACTTTTCTGAAGAGGAAAAAGTCTGAAACACAACCAGGAGTTCTGAAATGGACTCCTGATATCAGATCTGCTCCACAGGGACCAAGCCACCTGTCCGAGAGGCCCGTCGGGAGGCTGGAGGCCAAATCTCCAGCAACATGTCAGATTCTTTGATTAACATTCCTGCCCGGGACTCATTTAGCAATTCTGTCAACAGGTGGACGCATGGAGACAGGCGGCTCACAGACAGAATTATTGGAGGGAATTCTGACTCTGTCCTTCATCACCGCTAATAATGAGACAGGTGAAAGAAGTAGCTGAACCTGTTTTCCTCCCACCCACCCCCACCCTGCCTCAGACAGAGAGGAAAGAACTGTGTATGTGACAGACAGAAAAAGATAGAAAGTGTGTAGGTGTCAGAAATAGAGCGAAAGGTTTACTGGTGGAGCTTGTTTCTTGCCTTTTTTTGTTATAGGGAGGTTTTTTTTCTTTTTTCCAAGGACCCTGGGTTAGAAAATACTGTGAAAGCAACAGCTGTTGTTTCCTTTTCTCCAAACAAAGGCCAAGGACCCACTGGAAGCTGATACGCCATTCAGTGGAGGTTGTAAAATGAAACGGGCGCACAGGAATGAGTCAGTCCTTCTCTAAGCCATGACACTTTGTAGCTTCAGGCAAAGATAGACAAACGAGAAGAGAATATCTAATGGCACCTCTTTTTTAGTTTCAACTGAGAAGCAAGGGGGGAAAAGCTAAGAAACTTGTGAGTATAATCAGACACGGGATGATTAATTTATTCAGCTCGGCTGCTAGCGGGGAGGTGCCAAACAAATGAGTGAAGAAAAGCAAAAAAAAGCAAGACACACAAACAACAAGCCTCTCTCAACTCGTGTTGTGCTTTCACTTCACAGCTAATAATTTGAAGGGAGGGGAGTCATATATCTCCACACCAGACGGGGCCTTTTTCATTTAGCAAATAAACAAACATTATTTTCAGTGTTTGGTTTTTGCAAATCTGGAACTGATTGCCTGATTCTTAAATCTAACTGTAGCCCTAGCCCAAAAGAATGTAAAGTATTGAACAAGACTTTGTACTACATATACCACAACTCTTTCAATTGATTGGTCCCTCCCTTTATATAGTGAGAAAGCATCGCATCATGAATAATGTTATCCCTTTGCCTGCTTTGCTGAGGTGCAGCTGTAGGTCAGACACTAATCTAAATATTTACGTCCTTCTGTCTACAAATCTAGTTCAGGGTTATATGTTTGACTGTGTCTCATAGCTCACAGTGAGACAGAAGGCCATACATCTCTGCTGTGTTGCCATCTCGGACCACACCAGCTAAATACAATTCTGTCGCCGACCACAAACTCAACAAGTGTTGCAATTGGTATGTTTATTAGAGGACCACAGGCTCCTGGGAAGACAGAAGACAGCAGATTGTGTTTGAGTCTGCACTGTGGGAATGGATACCAGAGATGGTATCTTTTTTTCTTCTAAATATGTGAGGTGAGGGCAATAATGTGTGTGTTTTTCAGGAATACTTCAGGGACATCTTATATGCAACAGTCAGAACTAGGGAGATCACAAAAACACATTGCATGGCTTGACTAGTGCAGATTGGATTTGACACAGTTAATTCAAGATGCAAGCCTTTTATTGTCATAGTTATGTCGATGAAAATATTAGGTCCCAGGCTCCTCCAACAGTGCAACACAATAAAACAGATAAAATAGTGCACGTAATACAATAAAATAGAATAGAAGTAGTGCCATAAGAGTCTATATAAAAGTGATACATAATTTGGAAGTTGCAAACAGGTGAATGTCATGGATGTTCTTAGTTCAGGTGTTTAACAGTCGTATGGCCTGTGGAATGAAACTGTCCCCGAGTCTGGTGGTTTTAGTCCGGATGCTCAGATAATAGTTACCGGACTAACTGATCAGCTATGTCTTATAACTGCTCTGTAATTGTCCTCTAACCTATGTTTCTTCACAGATTAATACCATTCTCAAGCTTAGCAAAAGAAAGCTAGCCTTAATAGTCTATAATAATAGTATAAAGTGAAAACATTCCCTACCAGTAGCTCAAAAGTCCATTAGACGTTTGCTATGTAAGTCACTTTAACTCTGACTCTAAAGAGGGCCTTAAACAATTAAGGCTTGTTTCAGACCTCAAGGTTCACGCCATTTAATCCCACTGTGTGTTTGAACAACCAAAATGTCAAACTTTTCCATAACAGTCGACTGTCACTAAATGCTATGCTATGCCTTAAGACTGAAACAAATTATAGAAATAAAATATACGTTTTTATGTTGTGTGTGTGTTTGTATGTGCATGTGTTGAGTTGGGGGGGTGGGGTTGAGGGCTGAGAGGAAGCAGCCGGCTCCAGAGGTTTACCTGGCTGATTGCTGCCAGCCAGGAACTGTCTGCTGCAATCGGACTGAGCCACACCAGGGGCTGCAGTCCTGCAAACACTCTATAATCCCATTTAAATCATTACAATGTTGGTAAATTACTTCCAATTTCATCATTTATCAAATGTGTCCCAGAAGGAAGAAAAGGAAAGAACTGATAAGCTCTGCAGCCTGGTAAACAGCCAGCATGGCTCTGTGAAGAAACAGTTCTCCTAACAGTACCTTAAAACCTCTCTGATTCACATATTATATCTCTTTTTTCTAATCCATAAAAGTCAAAGTGTAAAAAAACAGGTCGTGGTTTTACGGCCTTGAGTTATGAGCAGGACTATTTCTTACCTAGCTAAGACTTCCTTCCTGATGTCATGTTGTCACCACTACCTTAAGAGCTAAGAGGTCATAACAAAATCTATCTAGAAACACTATGGAACCAAATTATTTTCACACAAAGACGTTCACATAGACACAGTCGTAGACCAAATACCTCATTTGCCTCCTACTTTGTACAGCACATTCACTGCCCCTTCCTTAAGGTCTCAACATCTCTCCCTTATTATTTGTTGCTCTTTGTCCCACTTTTGGTCACACAAACACTCCCATGGCATAGTTTTGGCCTTTTCACTTTCACTCTCATTCCTGCCTGCTGTACCCTCCCCCAAAAACACAGAGATCCACACACACAACCTCTCTTTTTGTCGTTCCAGAATCCAGACATTACCAACTCCCTGTTGTACGCTCCACCTTCCTCTGCTGTTCCTGTGGTGTCTTTAACATGACATATGAGCAGTTCAGGAAGAGACTTGCTCGGCTTTCCGTCTTTACTAGCTGCTAAGCTGGATTTCCATGGGAGGGGGGAATGGGCCTTAATATGATACAGGAAAAGAGCAGTGATAAAATAGCTGTGGATTTTTAGCAGTGTTGTTTTTTATGCCTGTAATCACTATCCTATTTCCCCAGCTTGCCATTTCCATCATTATCAACTGTTTCTTTGCATATTTAAAATGTTTAGCCTGACATGTTAACTCACAGCACGTCCTTACTATACTTTACTTACACTCCCTGTTACTTCTGTTGTTTCCAGCCTACACACTAACAAACTGCATGTTGTCAGAGTGAATTATGCTGTCCCAAACAACCACAGAAAAGAAATGTAGTTTGTGGGTTCAATCAGTCATCCCAAAACAATGCAGAGACATCTGAAACCCTTTCTGCTCCATCATGAACTGAAGCACAAAGAGGGCTTTATTAATGACCCTGAATCACCAGTCCTGCTCTCAGTTGCTTTGGTAAACTGGACCATTGTGTGCAGTGCCTTTGCAGCCCTATAGGATTATTCATTGTGTGTTTGGCTCATGTCAGCCGAGTTTATTACAGATTCATCATGTTTTGTGCCTTTCTACCTCGCAATGTAGGACACAATGTTGCTTAAAGGACTGTCAAGATGCCTTGGTACGAACGATTCAGTTTTAGTTTGAAGAGTTCTCTATTTTTTAATATGAGAAACTTCACAAGACACTTCTTAAACATAAAATAACTGGTATATTAAGGAAGCATCACCTCCAAAATACACTTTTGTTTACTTTGGATATTTGACTAGATAAAGTAATTGCTTCCTGTTCCAAGCTACACTCAGCACTTCTTTTACTGCCACTTGTCGGACTTCAAACAGAGACGCTGAACCTCTTTCAGTCGAGAGGTGAAGTGCTGCCTACTGAAGGCTGTCAGATCTGTTTGCTCTTAGGATTTCACTTGAAGATGTTTACAAATGCCACTGCAGGGAGCACAACAGGAAGAAAGGAGGTTCAAACCAGTGTTTTGAATGACACACTGAGCTTATGTGAATCATTTACTAATCTCTTAAGCACATAAATGAGTTGTAAATATTGAGAAGTCTGCAGTTCTAAGACTAATTGAGGAATGAGATGAAATGTATGACTACTAACTCAGAAACTCGCTGAAAGTTAACTCAGCTTTATGTTAACTTTGCGTGGAGGGATACAACTTTGAGTCATTGTTGTGATAAGTTCCTCTCAAAGTTTCCTCTGTCTAACGCTTGCCTTTTCATTCATTGCTTTGAAGGCTGCCATTTGTGTTTGGGTTAACAAAGCCACATCTAGTCACACACCGACCCAACATATTTATGACCAACAGTCTGAACATGGCTGCCTGAGCCCGCACTGCTGCCTGCCCTCCGCTGTGAAAAGAGAGGGAGCATAAAAGAGGAAATGAATGTGTGAGGGATGAATATGTGGCCCTGGGGGTCAGCTTAATGGAGTGAGACCCCGGCCCCTATTGACTTCCACTGCCAAACTATTAACTCCCCACAACTCCCGAGCTACAGCCTCATTATTCATGTGGGGGGGAGGGGGAAGGGAATGTCCTGTTTATACATTTTGTGTTGGGTTTGTTGGTTGATTGCTCAAAGACTGCTGGATAATCCATAATAACTGAACTTTGAGAGTGTTACAATCTGTGTAAGAGTCACTTTAAAAACCAGGACGGATGCATAAAAGTAGTTTTAACCAATCCCATAGTCCACTGATGCAAAAGGTGCATTAAAATAAACACTTTAATTTTCATTAAAAAAAAGAAAAAGACTATGCTTACAGAGTTGTAGGGCTGTTCAATTAATCGTATTTTAATCGCAATTACGATTTTGGCTCGCAACGATTATGAAAACATTTTTCCATTTTTTTTAATTGTTTTTTCAGTTGAATTTTACTTAAAGTTCAGGGTAATCAACTGTTAAAAACATACTGTTCACATTTTTTTTTCAATAAATGGATGTTTTCAAAGTAAATGGATAATCGTGATATCAATTATTGACCCAAATAATCGAGATTATGATTTTTGCCATAATAGAGCAGCCCTACAGAGTTGTGAACCAAAATGTATAAATAATAGATTGGAGGATTAACATAATTTGTAAAAGGATACAATGCACGAATTTCATGGCGGAAAGTATTAAATATTCTGTTATTTTTACCCGGAAAACTAATAAATCCCTTTTTTTTTGGGAACACATCACCAAAACTTAAGCCATATTCAATTTCCTTACCGGAAAGGCATGCTTCTTTTAGCCTAAGCCTACAGCAGTGGTCTGAATAACATATATTTTTGATATGATGCTTTCTAAATTAAGCAGCTATCCATTCATGAATTCACATGTGTATATTATTGCTGTGTGTCTGTCTAGAAGCTTGCAGCAAGATGGTTATGCAATGGTGCAAAGACAATCTTCAACAGGGACATAAAAGCAATCATTGTGAAGCTGAAATTGCTTTGCATGAAGAAAACTGCAATGTGATCTTCCTAAAAATGCATGTAGCCTCCTGAGATGAGGGCAGCGAAGAATCCTACTGACTTGTGTGTGTGCTTGTGTGTGAGTCGGGGCTGGGGGTGTTATCAATAACAAGCGAGAGGGGTATGTTTCTTTAAGACAAGCCCAAAAATGGTGGCCCGGTCACCACCTCCTTCACTGAGAAGGGGCTGGCTGCTGTAGGAGTTTTCCTTGGCGGGTCAAGCCTGCCATTGAAGTCTGAATGGGCTGCCATGGCAGATTACACTGCACAGCTGTCCCCCTACCGTGGAAATTAAGTTATGCCCCGTGTCAGCAAGTTTTGTGTTTTCCTCTCTGTCTCTTTCTCTGTCTCTCGTCCCTACCCCTCCCCCTTTTCCTCTGCCCCTCTCCTCTTAATTCCTTGAATTGTGGAGGCCTCTCAAAAGTGCACAGCTAGGGGAGGCTCTTGGAGTTAGAGGTTGGTTATGGGTAATCATGCTGGGAAAAAAACAAGAGATGCAATAGAGCTTTGGACCTGAACTCCCCTGCAATCCTCCACACACATTCTCACTTTCAGTGGCAATCATTTACATACACACGGGCACTAACACACAAACGTAAACAGAAGCAAACAAACAGACGCAGCCTTGACTCGTTGTCTCCGTGCCTCTTGGAAAGAGTCCTGCTGCACTTGTGGCCCCTGCCTCGTGTTTTGTTTATTTGTGGGAGAAGTTGTTTGTGTTGTGGTCAAAGTGAAATGCAAACACTCCAGCTCCTCCAGTGATGTGTGAACATGCTGGGAATGTCCCCCCGAGCCCGCAAAGCAGCTGGACCTGCTGGCTGTTCCAGGCTGACGGAGCATGAGGGGGACGGAGCACGCCTGACTGTTAAACACCTCAATTAAGGGGCTATAAAGTAGGATTTACTGCACAAAATGACCGTAATATATTTGTGGCGGGTTGATAGGGCTGATCGATACCAGTTACTCAAAATAAAACATTGCCAAATGCTCAGACAACCATCCATGTCTATGTTTCTCCATTATTTATTCAGCTGCTTGTTACAAAACAGTATCTGTATAATCATCTTTTCGACGATGTCAGATGGAAATACAGTACTTTTGTTGTTTACTATGCAATGTCTGCTTTCAGAACAAGCCAATACTCAAAACTTCAAATCATCAATAACAATACAACTACTCCTCATCATTGTTACAAGTCTTTCAAGTTTAACAACAGAACATTGCTTGTCCGTGACCTCTAGAATGACCCTTAATTCCTGATTTGACACCCCCACCAGTAAGACAACATCATTTGTCTGTTCCTTCCAAAAGCATTAAATATCCTGCTGACAAATTAATAACTTTTATGATGTGATATTGCTATGATTAAGGTTTGGTTGGTTTAAGGCACAAAAACAACATTGTTGTAAATAAGTGCTTGCTTTGGATAAAGAAAGAATCTTGGTTTGGGTTAAAACAGCCCTGAAGGTAAGGGAATAATCATCCGCTGCCTGGGGGAACAAACAGCTTTGTCCTGTGTTAAAGTCATGATTCTTAAGTCTTTCGTGAAATTACAAAAATGTTTCATACTTTGTATACAGTAGTTTTCATTGGAAAGTCTGGTTTCCCACAGAGAATTCAAGCTCCCTACCGACGCTTACCTACAGTACAAAGTAAGTTTGTTTGCTGCACTGTAAACAAATATCTGTCATTTCTGACCCCAGAATTCTGGGACCTGTAGTTATTAAACCACACTTGAAAACTATAGGTTACTTACATAAACCCCAGCGCTCAGAGTAACATGAAGTGAGATGTCTCACTATGGGATGCGCCTCATCGCGGAGCAAACAGAAGCATCAATCTCATTACGCCAATCCTGATTGGCTGGTGATCTTGACGTCAGCGTCAGGGAAATCACCCCCTATAAGTAGCTTACGCCACAACGCATGCGTCATTCAAAAATAAGCACCTCTTCTCGCTTCACCATAGCAAGGAGGGCCGTCTGGTGAGACATCTCACTTCATGTTACTCTGAGGTCTGGGGTTACGTAAGTAAACTATAGTTCTCATTCATAACACTCCGTTCGATGTCTCACTATGGGAAATTGTAGCTCCCGTATTGCCAGACGAGCTTATCTCGAAAATCACCGATCAACCAGAATTTAACAGGTGGAGTCCCGACTCAACAAGGTGCCCAGCACTGCTCGGGCCACGCTTGGAGCGGAGACGTCTAGCCTGTAAAAGCGGACAAAAGTGAGCGGCGAGGACTAGCTTGCCGCTGCACAGATGTCTTGGATGGAAACACCCTTGAACAAAGCCCAGGATGTAGCCAGGCCCCGAGTCGAGTGAGCCCGCAGACCCAAAGGTGCTTGCAGATTCTGACTCGTATAGGCCAAAACAATTGCCTCCACAATCCAGTGGGAGAGCCGTTGCTTAGTAACAGGCTTGCCCTTGTGAGGGTTAGCCCAGGACACGAAGAGTTGGTCATTAAGACGAAGCTCTTTTGATCTGTCCATATATGTGTGTAAAGCCCGGACTGGACACAACAGATCCTGCTGCTGCTCCCCGGAGGAAACCAGCTGCGGAGGAAATGCCTCAATGCCAATTGGGGTACACGAACCAACCACCTTTGGTGTAAAGGCAGGGTTGGGCTTCAACAACACTCTCGTTTGCCCTGGGGCGAACTGAGTGCATGAGGGATGTACAGACAGTGCATGGATATCGCTGACCCGCTTGGCGGATGCCAGGGCCAGTAACAGCACTGTCTTGAGTGACAGATGTTTCATGTCAGCTCCTTCCAGGGGTTCAAATGGGGTCATTCTGAGCCCATTTAAAACCACTGCCAGGTCCCATAAGGGCACCAGCGACCTGGAGACAGGGAGGAGCCTGCGCGCTCCCTTCATAAAACGGCAGACCAAAGGATGTTGGCTAGCCGTCTTACCCTCAAAGCCCACATGGCATGCAGCAATAGCAGCCAGGTACACCTTGATCATGGAGAAAGCTCTGTGTTTATCGATCAAGTCCTGTAGAGATGATAAAATCACCCCGACAGGACATTGAAAAGAGATGTGTCCTTCTTGAAGGCACCACTCCTCAAACACCCTCCACTTACAGTCGTAAAGAGACCTGGTGGAGGAAGCTCTCGCACTCTGAATAATGTTTATCACCTTCTGAGGGAGTCCCACTGTACTCAGATTGTACCACTCACGGGTCAGGCCCATAGTGCCCCGCGCTCTGGGCGTGGGTAAAGGATCGCCCCCCCCGCCTGAGACAATCTGTCCCTGCGTGGTGGGGGCTGCCATGACTGCCCGCACAACAGCTGATATATCCCCGCCAGCCCGTACGTTGCGGGCTAGGGCGGAAACATCGGAGTAAGTGTCTGGCGTTGCTCCTTCACTCTGGCCAGAGTTGGGGGTAACAGAGCCAGGGGTGGGAACGCGATTGACCTCCGCGAGGACCCGGAGGTCAATCGTGTACGAGTGCGTCCCCGCCTAACAGTGCGTTTAAATCGTGCATTAAAGAGAACAGCTGTCATTGAGCATTTTTTTTTTATGCGAACAGATTTAACGCGGCTCTGCCGTAACGCACCCACAGCGGACTCACGATCCTTGGATGTGGAGTCCAGTCTGCATAGAGTGGTGCACCTCTGGACAGTAGTTCTGTCCCGAGGTGCATAACTCCCGGTACCTGTGTCGAGAGAGGAGACGTCTGCCGCTCCAAGGGATCAGTTTGTGTGCCAGTGTGTGTGACTGGAGACAACGCGACCTCCCTTGGCGGTTCATAGACGATATCGTGTTGTCTGTCCTCACGAGGACATGGTGTCCTCTGAGAGAAGGCAGGAAGCGTTTTAGGGTGGGGAACACCGCTACAAGCTCCGGGTGATTTACGTGCGCCCGCTGGAGGTCTCTGCTCTAGAGACCTCTCACCGGGCGACCTTCGTAAATACCCTATCAGCCTGTCTGACATGCGTCCGTGGTGACCACCTTCCGTGAAAGGACAGCCCCCGTAGGCGCGTCCCGCACTAGAAAAGTCGGGTGTAGTGCCACTACACATTACATAATAACCAATACTCTCCGCACGCCGTGGCGCGCGGGGTTTAGTTTTATTATGAGACCCATGTTGAGCGAGTGCTTTACGAGGACATTTGTCTGCGTAATCTGACTGCTCGGCGGGCATTATAGATAAAACCCTTCTTTCTAGGAGAGAGAGAACCTCTCTCTCCAGAATATGGGTTGACTCTCTCTGGGCTTGTGAAAACAGATAGCGTGTAACTGTTTTGAGAAGCCCAGGTAGATGTCGTGAGTATCTCCTGCTTAGAGCCAGCTGAGATGTCACGCTTACGGCTCCAGCCGGCACTGCACATGCGTGTGACCAACCCTGTCTCCTAAAAATACGTTCCCACAGAACTAAACTGCATTCTCAATTACGTTTAGCAAGAAACGTATTTTCTCCTACGTTACGTTCGTTATGAACGTATCTCAAATACGTTTATTTTCTACATATCTTCTAGAAGCATATTTTCTCCCACGTTACGTTTCTTATGAACGTATCTTAAATACGTTTATTTTCTACATATCTTTGCCATTTATTGTCTTGCTTATAATAATGATAATAGTCATTTATAAATATCATTTTAGAGCACACATTTGAAATCAGTAGGCGAGGCTGTAATTTCGCCAGCTGTTACTCTCATGAGCGAGGCAGAAAATAATAGTTCTCATTCATAACACTCCTTTCGAAGTCTCACTATGGGATGCGCCTCACCGCGGAGCAAACAGAAGCATCAATCTCATTACGCCAATCCTGATTGGCTGGTGATCTTGACGTCAGCGTCAGGGGAAATCACCCCCTATAAGTAGCTTGCGCCACGACGCATGCGTCATTCAAACACCTCTTCTCGCTTCTGAGCACATCTCACAGTAGCCGGGCAAGCTAGCTGTCCACAGACTGAACCCAAAATACCATTTCGGTCGACGGGCGCGAGCCGGCTACTCCTTCTGCTTCGCAGGAAGACGGTAGTACTAACGCCGTTAGTACTTGAAAAATCGACCTCGCCCTTCTCTACGAGAAAGTAAGGTAGGTCCGATTTTTTCAAGCTAGCAACACACCTGAGTGAAGGAGCAACGCCACACAATTACTCTGATGGTTCCGCCCTAGCCCGCAACGTACGGGCTGGCGGAGATATATCAGCTGTTGTGCAGGCAGCCATGGCAGCCCCCACCGCGCAGGGACAGATTGTCTCAGGCGGGGGGGGCGATCCTTCACCCACGCCCAGAGCGCGGGGCACTATGGGCCTGGCCCGTGAGTGGTACAATCTGAATACAGTGGGACTCCCTCAGAAGGTGATAAACACTATTCAGAGTGCGAGGGCTTCCTCCACCAGGTCTCTTTACGACTGTAAGTGGAGGGTGTTTGAGGAGTGGTGCCTTCAAGAAGGACACATCTCTTTTCAATGTCCTGTCGGGTGATTTTATCATTTCTACAGGACTTGATCGATAAACACAGAGCTTTCTCCACGATCAAGGTGTACCTGGCTGCTATTGATGCATGCCATGTGGGCTTTGAGGGTAAGACGGCTAGCCAACATCCTTTGGTTTGCCGTTTTATGAAGGGAGCTCGCAGGCTCCTCCCTGTCTCCAGGTCGCTGGTGCCCTTATGGGACCTGGCAGTGGTTTTAAATGGGCTCAGAATGACCCCATTTGAACCCCTGGAAGGAGCTGACATGAAACATCTGTCACTCAAGACAGTGCTGTTACTGGCCCTGGCATCCGCCAAGCGGGTCAGCGATATTCACGCACTGTCTGTCCATCCCTCATGCACTCAGTTCGCCCCAGGGCAAACGAGAGTGTTGTTGAAGCCCAACCCTGCCTTTACACCAAAGGTGGTTGGTTCATGTACCCCAATTGACATTGAGGCATTTCCTCAGCAGCTGATTTCCTCCGGGGAGCAGCAGCAGGATCTGTTGTGTCCAGTCCGGAATTTACACACATATATGGACAGATCAAAAGAGCTTCGTCTTAATGACCAACTCTTCGTGTCCTGGGCTAACCCTCACAAGGGTAAGCCTGTTACTAAGCAACGGCTCTCCCACTGGATTGTGGAGGCGATTGCTTTGGCCTATACGAGTCAGAATTTGCAAGCACCTTCGGGTCTGCGGGCTCACTCGACTCGGGGCCTGGCTACATCCTGGGCTTTGTTCAAGGGTGTTTCCATCCAAGCATCTGTGCAGCGGCAAGCTGGTCTTCGCCGCTCACTTTTGTCCGCTTTTACAGGCTAGACGTCTCCGCTCCAAGCGTGGCCCGAGCAGTGCTGGGCACCTTGTTGAGTCGGGACTCTACCTGTTAAATTCTGGTTGATCGGTGATTTTCGAGATAAGCTCCTCTGGCAATACGGGAGCTACAATATCCCATAGTGAGACATCGAACGGAGTGTTATGAATGAGAACTCTAGGTTACTTACGTAACCCCAGACCTCAGAGTAACATGAAGTGAGATGTCTCACCAGACGGCCCTCCTTGCTATGGTGAAGCGAGAAGAGGTGCTTATTTTGAATGACGCATGCGTCGTGGCGCAGGCTACTTATAGGGGGTGATTTCCCCTGACGCTGACGTCAAGATCACCAGCCAATCAGGATTGGCGTAATGAGATTGATGCTTCTGTTTGCTATAGTTTTTAACATGCCAAAAAGCTGCTGTGTTGTTTATTGCACCTCAAACATTAAAACAAATCCAGAGTTACGTGTTTCTGTACTTCCTCTAAGAAGAAAGGACAGTAACAGAAGATCTCTGTGGCTTCAGGCTTGATCGCCGTTCAAATGACAGCGTTGGTTTCCCCAAAAGTGGGCGGGGCTGTAAAGTGACGTAGATTTTACTCTCATCTATTATTCAAAACCATTCTATTTATTCTAACGTAAATTACATGCCAGTGTTTTATGTTTTTATTTTAAATCGTATAATGTCTGACTTTTTTTCCCGTCTGTGAGGAAAATAAATGGGGCTTAGAGCCTCAAAATACTGAAATCTGTATTTTTGAAAATCTTTTTTTCCTTATTTACTCAACAATAACACACAATTATCCTTGTTTTTATTTATTCTTTTAATTCTATAATCTTGGGCTTTTTAGCCGGAAATAATGTCACCGGAAACAGACGTAGGCCTATAAGGGACATTTTGAGGATACACACAAACCCACTAAACAGATTACCCAAGATCCTCAGCTTGAAGCTCATTGATTGGATGTTTAGCCACAATGCATGTTGGGATATGATGTTAATGCGATATGATATCCGAAAAAATAATAATAATAATAATACTTTATTCCGAGTGTTCTTTCTTTTCTCTTTGGAAGTCATCACATAACGGCATTGTAATACACAGTTCGGCTGCATTAAATATTACACATCTGCTGTAGTTCTTTATTTATAGAGCCCTGATGAGAAGACTTCTGGACAAACAGGAGAACTGCCGCCAAAACTGAATACGTGACGTGGACCATAAATATATCAACAATTAAACAACTCCTTGCAGTATCAATACTAATTTGGCTGACTTTTATATTTGATCCAATTGGTAGATAGGTTACATTTACACCATAACGGTGCACAACTGATAGAAAAGGACTGATTTTCTTTGAATATAAGAATGTAAATACTGAGTTGAGAGAATAGTCAGGGAATTTGGGTGATGGGAGACACATCTATGGAATCACAATTTCAATAGCTTACCATTAAATGACGGATATGCCTTTCTGTCTGTGATGTTTTACAAATCAGATATTAATGTGTAGAAGTAAAGCATGAGAAATAGTATAGCAATATCCTGTAAAAAAAACATGAATAAAACTGCACCGCCTAGTGGTTAAAGCACGTTATTGAATTATTGTTGTTGAATAATGTTATTTTTGTTGAATAATGTTATTTGATGAAACAAATATTAAGAGTACATACTTTCATAGGGGGAAAGTAGAAGGTCTGTGATAGAAATATAGAATATAAAAAATCAAGAAGATACTGTAAGTGATCTCTACAATAAAACAGTTTAGTGCACGATGTACAAAGATATTAATAGGAGGGTGTGCAAAACAGACAAACTAATTAACCTTTATTAACACATTAAAGAATACTTTAGGTTAAGGTCTTCTTTCAAATAAGAAATAAGCTTTGGGGGTATCTATCTACAGATAAATATTAAGCCTGAGAAAGCACTTAACGTCTAATGTATTGCTTTCCTGCAATGTTAACTATGTTGAAGCACTTATTTGAACTGATATTAAACACATTAATTATACTCTTATGTATGTAGATAGAATAAGAAATGTGCAGAATTTGACAGTTTAATGGTGGAGGTACACACATATTGATAGATGTCTTGTAATTAACTATTAGTAGAGAATAACGAGTAATGAATATACTTTATAAAGATCTGCAGATAAATGTTTTGTCTTCTCAAGCACCAACTATCATATCTCTCCTGATTGTTGGCACTTGACAATCACCTTTCCCTGAATTTTACTCAGGTGTAACTAAAGTCTGCTTTAAAGGTTGTTTATATTTCACATCATTAATCAGAATCTGCAGAGTTACTAAAGTAAATGTAGTGGAGTAAAAATACCAGGTTAACCTCTGAATTATATTAATGCTGCCCATTATGGATACAAGTGATTTTCACCCATGTAGTAATTACATGTTTTAAATGTGTACACACCAATGTGTTTCCTATCGCCTAAACCTCCAGGGCTGTACACAGTTTAATACTGTCAACTTCTAATTTTTGGAAAAACGAAAACGTCTTTTAAAACTACAATTCCCAGTAGAGACGTGCTATAGAGAACATGTTGCGAAACACAATAGCCAGCATGTGTAGTTCTGGGGGGGCGTTCGAGTCCAGTTTTGAATAGTCTGCCGTGGTTTCGTTCTATTTCAAAGAGCTTGACGCTCGGCGTAACCTTGGCACACTGCCACTTCAACATCCAATCACAGAGCTTGAAGATTAATCACGGGGGTTTGTCAACGGGACTGTAGTCCCAAACGATAGCTGGGGATTATGGGTAGTGTAGTGTCTTCGGCCATCCTAAACTGAAATGTTTTTCGGATATCATATCGCATTAACAACACCACATCTGGCGTCACAGAGATCTTCTGTTACTGTCCTTTCTTCTTAAAGGAAGTACAGAAACACGTAACTGGATTTGTTTTAATGTTTGAGGTGCAATAAACGACAGCAGCTTTTTGGCATGTTAAAAACTATTATGTTCTGCCTCGCTCATGAGAGTAGCAGCTGGCAAAATTACAGCCTCGCCTACTGATTTCAAATGTGTGCTCTAAAATGATATTTATAAATGACTATTATCATTATTATAAGCAAGACAATAAATAGCAAAGATATGTAGAAAATAAACGTATTTAAGATACGTTCATAACGTGGGAGAAAATATGTTTCTAGAAGATATGTAGAAAATAAACGTATTTGAGATACGTTCAAAACGAACGTAACGTGGGAGAAAATACGTTTCTTGCTTAACGTAATTGAGAATGCAGTTTAGTTGTGTGGGAACGTAATATTTAGGAGACAGGGTTGGTGTGACAGTGGTGCCTTCACAGCCTCAGCCGGCACTGCGCATGCGCGTGACGGTGGTGCCTTTACAGCTCCAGCCGGCACTGCGCATGCGCGTGGCGGTGGTGCCCTTAAAGCCCCAGCCGGCACTGCGCCTGCGCGTGGCGGTGGTGCCTTCACAGACCCGTCAGTAATCCGCCTTTTGAGAGATGCCGTAGCTGCTCTCAGAAGGGGAATAATTGACGGGCTGTTTATTGGCTTCATTGATTTTCTTTTCATTTTTTTTGAGCTGCGCCCTCGGCCTGAAGCCTGAATGCATCAGCGGCAAATGTTTTATGACAGAAGAATCAACCAATGTGTGACATGTGTTTGTGCGGACTTGAGGATGGTGTTTAGGCATCTCTCGAGGCGTCGGGAACACATTCAGAGCTGGGGAATGAACTTCCAGCTCTGTCACGGAGGGGAGAAGGAGGGGCTGTCACGCCGCTTGCTTCTTCTTCCTCAACTGCTGGTCGAAATTCTGGGTTGGTTGAGCCTGAGCTGCAGCCGGAACCGGAGAATTTCTAGGCCAAATGTCCGTGACCGCTGCCATCTCGTCCAGAGTGGCTGCCCCCGGGTTACCCGACAGGTCCTCGCAGAGCTCTGCTTGGTAGGCGGTTAGCAGCTGGGACACATTCAGGGCCCCGGCGGACAACGCTGCCGCTTTGTAGGACTTTTCAGTCATTGCTGACTGA
The DNA here is from genome assembly GCF_902827115.2 of Pseudochaenichthys georgianus. NCBI lineage: Eukaryota > Metazoa > Chordata > Actinopteri > Perciformes > Channichthyidae > Pseudochaenichthys > Pseudochaenichthys georgianus. Next base: position 20,111,827 of record NC_047511.1, on the reverse strand, counting down.
AAACGGTTCGACTTTGCTGGCAGCGTGGGGTTCCTGCTTGGTGACGGGCCCACCCGTGGTAGAAGGTGGGCCGCTACCAGCGGTTCCATGGGCGGCATGCGGAGCAGGCCGAGCTTCTCCAATCCGTCGCAGTCTAGGGAGGAGGCACCCTGGATTGGGACCTTGTTGCTGAAGGGCCGGTCTCACTTCATCCAACATCTCCGGGAAGACTGGAAGGAGTTGCCTCCTTTTCCCCGCTGCTTGGGGAAGATGTTTTCCCTCGTAGCGGGACCCGGAGGTCTCCTTGGCCATTTCGGGCGACGGGACGTTGAGTCTGGCCGCAGCGCGTTTACACACGGCCTGCAGGTCCATGCTCAGACCGGGCGAAGCTGGTGTGCTATCGCCCGGGAGAGCCGCTCTCGCCTCAGGCTTTGCAGCCTGAGCCGGTGACATGAAGGTGTCCTCTTCCTGTTCATCTGACTCGGACAGGAGGAACGCCAAGGCGTCCTCCTCTTCGTCCTCCTCGTAGTCCAGCTCGAGGGCATCCTCCGCGGGTGAGACCATGGTGAGGTCTAACCGGGAGCACCAGCCTGGTGGAGCGCGGGAACCCGTTCCCGCGTGTTTTGTCGTCGCCAGGGCGCAGGATTCCGGTTCTATAGCCATCGCAGATAATGAGCCCCAGACCGACACGGAGAGGGGTTCACTCTCTGTGGCGGACGCCCCCGTGTCTTGACTGCCGGCCGGCGGGTCCGTGGACATGGGGGGGTCCTGTTCCGACAGGTTAGCTTGTCGTGCTAACCGTCGGCGGAGGCTCTTGACGGTGAAGCGGACACAATGTCCGCATGAGCCGGGGTTGTCGATAGCGCCTCGGGCGTGTTCCAGCCCGAGGCAGGACGAACAGACCTGGTGTGTGTCTGTGCCCCGAGATCTTCAACCCGCAGCCGCAGAGTCGAGCTACCGAGTCCCTGACTCCTCTGGTGTGAGGGAGAGGGGCGTCCATCTTGTTCGCCTCGTGGCGTGGAGAGGGCCCGCTCTCGACAGGTGGGATGGGAGAAAATATATTACCACCTTGTCCTTAATCCGGAGAAAAGGACGGTGTGGGTCTTTTATTCCTGGAGAATACTGACTAGTGTGGCAGTATGCTCCTTAAATCCTGTCTTCCTCTGTGGAGAAGAGAAAAGAAAAAACGTCCTCGCTACATGGTGTCGGTAGAGAGGGAGCGAGCTAGCAACAGGTGTGCTGCTAGCTTGAAAAATCGGACCTACCTTACTTTCTCGGGTAAGAGAAGGGCGAGGTCGATTTTAAATACTAACAGCGTTAGTACTACCGTCTTCCTGCGAAGCAGAAGGAGTAGCCAGCGAGCGCCCGTCGACCGAAATGGGTATTTGGGTTCAGTCTGTGGACAGTGAATCTTGCCCGGCTACTGTAGAGATGTGCTCTGAAGCGAGAAGAGGTGTTTGAATGACGCATGCGTTGTGGCGCAGGCTACTTATAGGGGGTGATTTCCCCTGACGTTGACGTCAAGATCACCAGCCAATCAGGATTGGCGTAATGAGATTGATGCTTCTGTTTGCTCCGCGATGAGGCGCATCCCATAGTGAGACATCGAACGGAGTGTTATGAATGAGAACCATTGCGTTTCACCATAACAACAAAACTGAAATCTTAGGGATTATTACTTTAAAGATGGGTGTTTTGTTGACGCATCCATTAATCCCTTCCTCCTTACACAGACTTGCTTGCGCTATAATGTCACCTTACTTCCTCCTTTGATCCAAAGGACATTCTTCACTTTTGATATTTCGATGTGCAAATGAAGGTTTTATGACTGTTCAACATGTTTAATGCTTTTGATTTGATTTTGCATGACCTCACAGTGCCACAAAGTACGTTATCCTCACTTAAAGATCAGACTGTATTGCTGTATCCAACATGAATGCACATGTGGCCCAGTACAATCTGTTTTAAACCAATGGTGTTCTATTCTTCATCAGCTAAACTACCATAGAGTTGGTGTTTTTTAACACTACACCAGCTACATAAGCACTGCAGTACAACTAACAAAACCAGTGTGCAATCATTTGTGACCCCTTTTGTGAAAAACCCAAGGGCAACATTTTAAACAGCGAATATATCAAATGGCTGCCACAAACAGTCAGGTAGCAGAGCGTTCTCCTGGTGACAGTGGGATTAGTGCCGCAGGTTTTCTCTCAGGACCCGAGGAGTCGGGCTGCAGCTTGAGTAACTGGATTACAGCCTTTTCTCATTTCAAAGGGGTTGTGAACTCAGCAGAGGTCTTGCATGATGAAATCAAAGTGGCAGCTGAAATGGAAGGGAGAAAAACAACAAGAGTTTCTCAAAAGTCTCCAGGAATTGTCCCAACAGCTAATGAGAGAGATTCTAAATCAATGATCTTTGCTTCGTCGTGTCACCAGCATCTGATGCAAGAATTCTGAGAACTATCCCAAAGCTAAAACCAGGAGGGGAACATCATCTGGAGAGCTGGAATAATTTACAATAAACACCTTCTGATTGGAAATCATAAGGAAACAACAAACAGCAACACACCTCTTTTTTAACTACCTCTTAAAATGTGCGTCAAAGCTATGGCAGGACCACAGAGGGGAGTCGAGGTGGAGCCCATTCCACCAAATACCCTGTGGTAATTTTGGGGATTATTTCCAAATCCTTTCAAATGAACTTTCCATCTCAGTGCCTCCTCCGCCATCTCAGCCATTCCAACTGTCCAACCATTTCTACATCACTTTCTGCACAACCTCGCATGGAGCCAAGGCCAAAACAAATGCCTGTGAGAAATATGGTCAGCACACATCAGGAGGATGAATCCCACTTCCAATGACTGGGAAGGTCAATATTTAGGACTGGAGTTTAGTTGCATCACTGTGTTAATCCGAGACAAAAAACTAAAGCATGTTATGCATCTTTACAATAATAGAAAAGGGTCAGAAAACTGTCAAATATGCAAAAATCTAACTTTTAACTTACATAACTTGTTTTTCAAGACCAAAGTCAAAACAGCGTTATATATTAAAGCCTCAAGTCCTTAGGTTTTCCATTTACCTATACATGAAAAAACGCAACCCTAGCTGGTACCAGGACTTAACTGAAAACACTGCAAGGAAAAGTAGGGCTAAGGTCAAATATTCCATGTTGTCAAATATCCCTAAGCGTAATAAATATGTTGTGTAGCTTTTCATAGAAACGTATTCAACAACTGTGTTTTAGATGGAGATTAATGAAGGGAAATAAACTAAAGAGTATTTCTCACAAAGGTACGGTAAGCATTATTATAGATCTCAGCCTACACAGCTTCAAACCTCCAGCGTCAGTGGTTTAGAGAGCTCTCCCTTTGTAAACATTGTGCTGTGATATGCATGGGGTGAAGGGGTGAAGTGATCTGCATGGGGTGAAGTGTGGGCCGTTTTGTTCAGGAGGCCAAAGAAACAGAGCTTGGAAGTGAACTGAGCTCACTGAAGCAAAGTTGATGGCAGAGATACGTTATACACGCTCAAAGAGCTGGAACACAAACAGCCACAGTTTGTAAATTAAACCCAGAACCAACCCCCCAACACACACACAGACACACACTCCACTGTGTATGTGGAGAAAGAGAGGAGGGCATTTCAACAGAAGCATGTTGTCAGAAATCAGCTATGGTAGCTGATTAATTTATGTTATTATACCACTCGTACTATAATAAAAGAAAAGTGTCCCTTATCCTTTAAAACCCTTAGACTTTAGGATTGCTTTCCCATGTGAACACTCCACTCAGCAATGCATTCAAGCACTCATTGTGCACCATTTCAATTTTATGACAAGCAGGCCAGTTTTGTGAGATTTTTTGCACCTCATTCATCCATTCACACACCGTGCATTATTATGGCCTAATCAACGCATGCTGTGCTTTTTCTCAGTGCTGAAACTGCCTGAACAAATGCGAGAGGCAAAAGAAAGACAAGGAGGAGGAGGAGGAGGAGGAGGGGGAACCGGCTGTGCTACACAGCTATTCTCCTGCTGCAAAGCTTCATGCACGGTGGATCGCATACCGGCACTGTGCACTGACAGGGATTGTATTTAGTAGCCCCACTAATGAAAATAACCTGGGGATCATTTGCATGCACACAGCATTAGTTTACTATTTTATTGTAATGTGTAAAATATTTTCAGTTATGTTTTATAGTTACTTTTTGTAGTATTTCTTGATGCAAAAAACAAGAACTGTTAACATAAACAAAGGCATCTGAATAAAATTAACAAAATCACATGGGATTTTTAAGCGTTCATTTCAAGATGAAACCTCCCTCTCCTGACCCGTCATTTTTTCTTTTCTTGTAGAGGAGGTTTGAGACCCAAGCGGCAGCAGATCGTTCCCACATGCTTCCCTGCCGCTCGGCTCTCCAGAGGTGTCAAGCCAGCCTGAAAGAATGAAGTGCCTCCCTATTGTGCGACCCAACTATTATGTGCTTAACATTTCCATGACAAAGATGCCACTCGACTTCTCCTCCATCCATTCAGCTGGAGGGCCCTTGTCCCCTTCTAATAAAACATGTTGCTGCAAATCATTGATGTAATGCCCTAGAAGCTGACGAAAGAGAGAGATTGTATGATCAAGAATATGTCATAAAAATAATATTGTAACAAATGTTAGAAATTAGAATATGCAAATACTGCATAATTTGTTTTGCTAAAAACCAAAATTAATTAATATTATACCTCGAAATGCAAACTGATTAAAGAATGCTCTTTAATCCAATTAAAAACCCACACACATTGATTGACATGTTTGTAAAAAAGGTTTGTTTGCATCTGTAAGTAAAACTTTTGTTGTTCTTGTAAATCCTGATTTTCAATCTATTATGAACACTCGTGATTTTAATTGGAGTATTTGTATATGATTAAAACGGAGCGTGGCTTTAACAGTGAGGGTAGCTGCTGATACCTGAGTGCAGAGGGTGTTGGTGGGGGTGGGGGGAGGGGGGTTCGGTTGATTTATGGTGCCAGTTGCTTTTGACAACAGCCTGCTAAATCAAGACATAGCGGGTCATTAGGCTATCAGTCAACAGAGGAATTTGGCCTGCATTTTAAATGAGCCCATGTTATTCTCTCTAACAAACACATTTGTATATAAAAACAATATTCCTTTAAACTGGTTAAATTGATATATAGATATGTATCTTCATTAGCAGCAGGATTTGTATACAGTTTATTATTAACCGAGTAAACCTCACTATAGTTACTGTAAAAGCAAACTAAGGAGCCCATAGGATAAGGATCAAAATGTTACTTTTACCAATAAAGTGGCATATATTATGCACATCAGGTAATCCTGCAAAGTTGAATAGGATATTTTAGACATTATAACAAGTGTGTGAATTTATTAAATAAGTCACACACTTTTGACATTATTTTGTTACCTAACCGAAAATCTTATAAAGCAGGTTACTTCAACCTGATGTGAGAAAGAGTCATGAAAGGACATTTAAACAATTTTGTCAATATAACGTATTTTTGTTTTTGGCTTCCAACAACTTATCCAACATTTATTTTCCACCATGCAAACATTTAAAAACAAAAACGGTGAACTTATATTGTTTACAAAAACTCAAGTTGGCTGAGCAATGACAATGTGTCATGTTTTGAATTCTTTAAAAATAATGTACATAACTCTCTGAATTAACAGTATCAAGGGAGTACTGTGGGAAAAAACAAATAACTCACAGTCAAGAATTACATCTTCAAGTTTCCTTTATGCCTTCTATAACAGTATATCATTAAGGCAAGCATACAGTGGATTTAGACATTTCTTTCTCTGGGCAATACACAGTGAATAAATCATATCATAGTCTAAAAACATAAAGGATTATCTGAAAAAAAACTATATAGGTTATACACATATATACAATACACATTATCTTTGAAGAGAATCGATCAAAATAACTTCCCTTTAAAGCTGGAATATTCAGTCTTTTATTCACATGATGAACATTTGGATGTAACTAGGTGGCATGTAATAAATTACTGTTTCACTTTAACTCCTAATCTATTTACAGTTGTATACAGTTCATAGATTTCAGCATTAAATACTTGTAAATCAAATAGCCTGGTGCCAAATGGCAACAGTGTCATATCAAAATAGTTCATATCTTTAAAAAAAAAAAGAAGAAAAAAAAGATTGGCAGTGCACAGCATCTGATTAAGCCTTTCATTGTTTCCAAAACAACAGTCTATGTGGCAACTTTACAATCAGAGTCTGTGACCTAGAGAAAGAAGACAATCTAATTTAGCTTATCACTAAAGCAAAGCATCTGGAGAGCCGTGAAGTGGTGTGGCTTGATAAGAGGAGCAGCGTGCAGCTCAGGCAGTTTTAAAAATAACTTTCTGGTCCCATTTGCATAGAAAATATCCTGATGTGTTATCCTTCAGCGACTACAACTCTTTAATCAAACAAGGTCTGCGCCCAAACACCATCTTCTTTAGTCTGTGAGGCTCTAACCTTTCACAATAGACGAAGGTCAAAGAGTGACAGACATTTAGATTGCCTTTTATCCGGACAAAAATCGGGGCAGATTATGAACCCGGGGATTAAATGAGGGGCAATAGAGCCAAGATGGATGCCAGCAGGGTCAACACACAGTGGGCTGCTGGAAGAGGGGCTCCGCTGCCCAGCTCCTCGATATAGTACAGTTCCGTGGGGTCCTCATCGTCTATGGGATACTGGCCGTAGTCTGAGCCGCTGCCCTTCTCCCTCACCGGAGAGTCGAAGCACAGAGCCTTCATGCTGTTCTTAACATACTCACAGATGGCCCTCTCAGTCCCATCACACATGCATGTGTCCAGCTGCTGACCCTTGGGTATTTTACGCATATTCGCGATCACATTCCGGCAGGCGTTTGTGCAGATTGCCCCGCTGAAAAGTTTCCCACAGTGCTTCAAATAGTCTTGTATGGAGGAGCTGCACTGCCCGTCTCTCTCGCACTGGCGCCGGGCTTCCGTGCAGCCAGTGCTGGTAGTCCTGGGCAGGCACGGCTCGATGGCCCGTTTGGTGCCCGTGCACACCGGGTCGTGCGCGCAGCTGCAGTCCTCCAGAGCCGGCCCGTTTTTGGTCAGATTTAGCTGCACCAGCGAGGAGATGCAGTGGCTGGGGCACTTCCTCTTCTCCCCGTTCAGCACGGGGCCACATGCGCGCGAGTAGTGCTCGTATGCGTAATTGCACTCGGGCTCGGCTTGGCAGTTCATGATGGCTTGCCAGCATATCAGTCTTCTACCGTGGGACGGCGAGGCCACAGAAAGGTAGCCAAAAAACAGAAGCACACAACCGAGAGGCCAAACACATCTACAGACACTCTGTGCCAAAGAGCAAGAGCTTGCCATTGTTCTGGCTGCAAGAGAGGGTCAAACTCACAACAGTGTCATATGCAAAACCTCTACACTACTCCCATGAATAGTGTCTTAACTGGAGAGTGTCATTTACTCTGAGGCAGATGGTGTGTGATAGGCCCGTGTGTGGGCGTTCAACAGGCTGGCACTGCGCTGTGTAATCCCGGCTCCATAAACTCGTCAGCGATGATCCATTTGAGCCGGATTCTTGGGCGAAACTCCCGTTATCCATACATGATTGGGGGAAACTGAAAAGTAAACGTCGGCCTACAGGAGTAAAACAAAAGACGCCGACAAGAAGTTCTTCAGAAGTTTAAGAAAGTTTCTTTAGTTGGTTTATTCCATCGCAGGGATTCTCTGAGTTCATGTAACAAAACTGCCTCCAGCTCAGTGAGCTCCTGCTAGCGGATCTCAGACAAAAAACGAAGCCGTAAATCCAGAGAGTCCTTTGGAGGAGTGCGCTGGATCATTTAGCAGTCCTTGTGCGTACGGGTGTGCAAACAAATAGTGCATGGGGAAAAACAACAACCCTTGTGGGTCGCAAAGTGATCCTCTACTCTCTCCCCTTTGAGCATTTGTCTTTCTGCCCCTCAGCCCCCTCTCTACATATTAGCGAGGTGCTTCTCATTGGCTGGCCACTTGCTGTGGGTTCCTACGTAATGAGGGGCGGGAGTTCAGAGTGGGAGCAAGATGGGCTTGAGAAGCACAAGGTCAGGTGAGATGAATGTGTTTGAGAGTAGATTTAGTGGAAACGGCAGTCCTCTTCTAATATAATAGAAGAGGAAGAGGAGGAGGGGGGGATACTTTAACACTTGTCATGCTAACAGGGTTCTATAGCCTACATTTAAATCAGAACATATCACAAACCGTCACACAACAAAGTATTGTGATGGTATGTTTTAAGTTAAAAAAATAAAGTTATCATTAAAGGTCACATGTCATGGCCATTTCTACTGATCATAATTCCATTGTTGAGGTCTACTAGAATATATTTATACTGTGCAATTTTCCAAACTCACATTGGTTTCGCATACAGCATCTCTGTAAAGTATGTGTATTCACTCTCTCCACTAAACGGCTCGTTGCAGCTCTTGCCCCCCCCCCTTGTTTAGCGATACACAGCGAAACACAGCGAAACTCACCCTGAGCACACACAAAGTCACAGCCGAAGTAAAAACAATAAGTGTGGCTTGATATTGAGTAAGAAAAAGGTTGATAAACGCTGTGAGAATGGGTCTGCAGAGAGAATTTCGCCGCGATCCCAACTGTGTTATCAGCCTGCAGCCAGGGAGGAGAAATCAGCTGAGCTGCCTGCACTGAGTGTGTGAGGAAGTCCGTGGATTGGTCAATTTGGACCAATCAGCGGGGGCTTAATGTAACGGCTCCGCGGACGTAACGTAACGGCTCCATGGATTGGTCCATTTCGTTCTGGGGACGACATGACATCATGATGTACCCGGAAGAATCAAATGAACAGTGACGTATCTCCAACGAGGCGTTTTGGGGAGGTATTTTCTGTTTTAGAGTTGTACTCCCTACAGGGTGTACTTTGAGGGTTTTGACTCTGCAGACCGTTTACATGCATACAATCCTTCATAACACACAAGGGGACGGGTAATAACCGGAAAAGCATGACATGTCACCTTTAAAATAGTGATACTTTAATTTATGATCACCAGCTTTGGTTATTGTTTTGATTTAAAGTATTACTAAATAAAAATACATAACATATCTTGCCTGAATGATAGCGAAAGACAAAAGCATGTATTTAACCTTAAATATTATATTAATTTTAAAAGGATATTGTAACATGGTTTTAAGGGGAAATCATAAGGTTTCACAAAATAAGTGTTTATATCTTCCCATTATAATCATGAGCTGTTGCTTGCAATGTTTAATGTACAATACTAAATATAATCTCATGACGTATTCCTCGCTTCATGTAACAGAGGTCCTCAAAGTCACAACTACAGTATGTGCGACAAGACCAGCACGACACACCAGTAAAGCACTTTCTAAAGTGTAATATTCTGCAGATAGTTGAACGTGACACTGTGACTTCTGTACAATATTACACTGAACTCCATGCCTGCCGTGCTAATGATCTGTGCAGCATCCTCACTGATAAATTAATCATGCCCATCCTATTAACTCTCCTCAGCAGAGCAGTTGAGCACAAATTCATTAGGGGATAAAAAGGGCACTCAGTGAACATCATTTAATATAATCACACATTAAGGCTAACTTCCCCACTTCCTATTATTGCAAATGGTAAGCCGGTGAATCACGAGGACATTCATTTGCAGTGTCTTGCCTCAACATGTGATCTGGTATTAATCCAGTCAAACTAACACGACTGACTGCAGCTGTTTAAAGCATATCATCAGCCTGTGTTAATAAGTGGACTCCAGGAGTTTTGCTGTAAATAACTGAATCATTTCTTTATGCATCTACTGCCAGTGTGAAACAGGTGTCACAATGCTTTGTAGGACAATGGGTAATACAAAGTGACAGTTTTTCAAGTTACTGATTATCCCTGAATGTAAATCATAATACAGTATCTTGATTCAGCCTCTACGCCAGATTTCTCAATGCACACTTACATAAATGTTAGTTGTTATACATTAGAAATATTCCTAATATTAATCTCTAAAAACTAAATTAACACAGAGAATGAAGATAAATTGTAATTGTACATAGTTGTAATATCTTTAGTGGTTTTGACTTACAAATACAGCAAGTAGAAGTTTTTCTGTGGTAAGAGTATCTCATTTTCTAAACAGTAAAAATAAAGCAGTAAGGGGAGAAAAAAACATTCAGAAGGTCTTCGAATATTTCTTCCACAGGTTTGAATCAAAACAGCAACAACTGGCATGTTTAATAGTATTGGATGAGGTGACCTGGACCAAAGAGCTGTTTTCATGGATTAACCTGCTGTTGATTTCTTTGATTAGTCATCAAAATGTGGGAAAACTACAAAATAAAAGCTGCAGTTCTTAAAGAAGCCCTCAATTATTATGTTATCGCTTTTTCTCTGACCATCAAAAAGGTAATAAAGATTCTGAATACCTTATTGGTTTTTAAAAGACTTTGGGCAAAAGTCTTATAAAAGTCCAAAGATATCTCCCTGGACCTCATCATCAAAATAACACACAAGGGTGTGTGGGAGTATCTGTCTGTGTGTGGGAGTATCTGTCTGTGTGTGCGTGTGTTTGTGTGTGAGTGAGTGAGTAAAATAATAGCCCACATGTTGACACATGAGCAAGAGGAGGCAGTTTAGTTTTTGAGGCCTGATGTGGATGAGGGAGTCAGGGAAAGAGAGCAGCGAGGGCACAAAGGCGGTTTGTGTTTCAAACAGCATTCTGATCTCAGGAATGTACCTTTAGGCCACAGCCGTGAGCTTCCCACTGCAAACAATGCACTCAATGTCAGTTACGGCTGGCTAGCACAGACGCTGCTGGCGCTACTCCAAAGTCCCAACTCGTCGAAAATGATGGATACAGGGAACTCAATACCTCAGGAGTCCCTCTGCTGCCTTGCCCTCCAGCACAAAGAATAGCAACACCGTTTTCTTCGACAACAGATTCCCAAACACCAACGTCTTCATTGTTTTAAGTGCACAACTGTAATAGGAAACAGAGGCAACACCATTCAAGAAAATAATTCATTCAGCTTTTTATATTTGTGTCAATAAAACAGTAATTTTAGCCTTTCAGAGTCCATAATAATTTGCATGTTTTGAAAATGGATTAAGTCAAGACTTCTAGGAGAAAATACCTCTTTAAAATCTCATCAAACACCTTTCATCCTAAACACTTACAGATGAGAAAAAAGTTGATCGAATCATCCAACACTTTTGTCTTTGCCAACAGTTGTACGCTTAAACCAGATGTGCTGCACCGAGAGCGGAGTGTCGGTACTTTGAGGGCTCAATTAAACCAGAGTTCTCGCCGTAACAGTCCAATTAAGGGACAAACATAATGGTATTAAAACCATTCCCTGCAGGTGTTTTGTAAAATTGTTTAAAATATAACTTTGGTTAAAAAATAATAATGCTTCAACTTGTGTTTACAGTTTCTATTAGAAAGAAAAACGGAAACAATTTAATTAAAGACATTTATGATGCTCTATTTGATACATTTTGACATTCTTGCTGCACATTTGAAACATTTCCAACTCATTAATGGTCACAGGACTGCTGCTGTTGAAGTGTAAAGAGTAACTGCTGGAGCTGAATCCCAGCAGAGAAGGTCAGCAGCAGTGGGCCTGCACAGCGCCGTCTGAAAAAGGAAATATCAGGATACAGGAAATGAGTTGGCAGGAACTATCCATTCAAATTGCTTCCTCTTTGGAATTTCAGAGAAGCGATAATGGCAAGTGATAAGTTATTTGGAACGGAACCAAATAAGATTAAGGATTCATTTCCTTCCTCGTGTCTGCCTATTAATTTGCCTCTGGTTAGTCCCTCCTCTTCTGGGGATTTGGGTTGATTTGTTCGGTGGGGAACTGCACAGTGATTACAACTGTACACGTTGGCAGATACTGTCAGAAAGTCAAAAATAAACCAACTATTTGTATCATTTCCAAGAGTTTTGCGGTATTCCTAGGCATTTGGATGTTAAGGGAGGATCTCCTGCAGCACTAAATACCAACACAAACGTTTTCAGCTTTCAGGGACATAAACACATTTGACTTAAAACCAAGTCAGCGTTACACACCCACAGTTTTAGAGAGTATGAAATTGAAACTTCCTTTACTGTTGTGCTTCAAAGTTACTTAACTGAGTGGGTGGATCCCTTCTTCAAAAACCTGCCAAATGGTTAAAATGTTAAATGAAGTGTTATGGGGGGGCGTTCCTTTAATCAGTGAGATTAAAGTCATCCATCATGTCAAATCGGCACTGATCCTGCTGACCCTTTTAGCACAGTCCACTGCATTATAACTTCTAGAAGACCAGGGGCCTCATTTATAAAGGGATATACGCTCAAAATATGGCGTACGCCAGTTTCTACGCAATGTTTGCGATTTATAAAATACTAACCTGACGGGAAAACGTGCGGTCCTCCACGCAACCTCTAACCCATGCGTACGCACTAAGCACAAAAACGGGAGAGACGAGAAACTGCGACACCGTTGGCAGAAGGAAGAATGGAGAGAAATATGTGGAAATAATACCATAAATAAAATGTTACCTCTCATTTATCATATAATAGAATTCATTTTCAAACATTGATTAAAGCCAATATTAAAATGATTAAACAAACGCCTGTTTGCGACTCCTCAGTGTACACAAAAACATAACTTGGAGAAATAAATAAATACGGATATGTTATTGAAAACCACCTCGAATATGTTGTGTTAATGTTATGAAATGTTTTCTCATAAATGACGTGGTAAGCAGGAGGACAGAATTACGTCTAAACTGACGCCGTTTTGCATTTCTATAGGTTGTAGATAGGAGCATGGTTTTATATACTATCATGTTTAATCGTGTTTTATGCCGTTTGCCAAGACTTGATAAGTCGCTCGTAAAACACAGGAGGTATGGAAGCTAAGAACACCATATGTGGTCAATTGTACAGCTAATATAACACAAGTTACACATTAGTTGTATTTCCTTTAACTGGTGGATATAGGGTTGCTGCGGGGAGGGGGGAGGGGGGGGGGGGGGGGGTTGAGATGCACAGGCTGCAGTGGAGATGCTGCGCACAGCTGATCGACAGCTGGAACACAAACCACCAAATACGAAAACATAATTCAGATCCAGTCGTCATGACTCCACACCGGGGAGATTCCCCGTTCACTTCTTACAGTTTCTCATCAAGGGGGTGTCTCCTGTCCCCGGTACAAACACACTGCCTGAGGAAGACTATGTGTATTGTTTTTGTCATTAACCTTTTTCGGACCACTTATTTATTTATTTTGGTGACGATCGGACCTCGATGCTGCTACTCTGGTTCAAACTGCATCCACCAAACAATATGATTTATCTCGATGTCCCCAAAATATCTGACACGGTGTGAGATGTCTTTTTTAGCTGTTCTGTCGTCATTTCCTGCGATCTTCTTCATGCAGTCAGTCAGAATGAATGGGCGTTTCTTTGACTATTTATAGGCAAATATGGGCGTTACGTGAAGCCCGCAAAAGCTGCACCGCATTTCGAGTCGGTTGTAATTTATAAAGTGAAACCGGCGTAGGAAGTGCCATACGCACTTTCCTCGCCGGTGCGCAATGTTTGGTGAATCGGAAAATGTCTGGACCTATATTTTGGATTTCTACTATGTAAGCAACCTTCCCACGTGAATCCTACGCGGTGTTATAAATGAGGCCCCTGATCTGCACATTGGTGTCCCATCAAAACAGAAAACAGACTCTGATAACATAATCATCAGAATCAGGCGGTGGCAGCAGCCATAATTTAAATAGGTTAGTAATCAAGAGAATGTATGAATGAGTGTAACATTTTATTAACTTAAAGGGGACCTATCATGCAAAATGCACCTTTGTACGTCTTTTATACATGAATATGTGTCCTCGGTGTTCCAGGGAACTCACCAAGTGTCAGAAAACACAACCCTCTCTATTTTCCTCCTTCGCCAAATCTCTAAAAAAGGGGCTGCAACGGATCTGAAAAAAACGGATCCAGATTTCAACACTTTTCTACGTCACAGAGAAGTCCTCGGCTTATTGGTCAACTCTCCACCTATCAGGGGAATGAGCCACGGCCACGTGCATTGCCAAACCTCTCATTCGCATATAGGCTATCGGCAGGCTAAATAATCAACACCCCAGTCACAGCTGTGTTTTTGCCTGCTCTTGCCAGGATGTCTAAGCCAGTTAAACGTTGTGCTGTTGTTGGCTGCAAGACTCGGGACAGGGGACTGCATGCAATGCCATCAGTGGAAAAAGAAATGAATCTGTGGCTAGACTTCATTTACAAGGGACATGTGCCAGAAGACCACGGCAGATTTCTGTTTGTGTGTTCCAAACATTTTACGACGGACATGTTTATGAACTTGTCTCAAGTCCAACATGGATATGCCTCCAAAGTAATGCTAAACCCGGGATCAATACCAACCATCCGGGACCAGGCCAGTGAGGACACATCCAATGTTGAAGCTGTAAGTTTTTATTTAGCGGTGTTTTTCCTGATAAAGCTATCTCTAGCTTGTAGCATGTAGCTTCGCCGTATCAATGTCGCCTCAAACCCAAATAGTAATCGGTTAGGTGTTTATATATTTTTGTAGCATTTTATTTTGTACGCTCCGCAGTCTTTGCTTTGTCTTTTATTTGAATTATCAGGCATTTGCTAACATGTTCAGACATACTGCCGTAATGGCGATCTGTGTGAAGGCTGTACAGCCACGCCCTAGGCGATAACACAAGTATTTATTCTCCTATTTATTAGTATTTTGTATCCTCTACAATCATATTGAGTAAGTTATAATAACAAACGTAATCTTCTGTAGGCAAGTGCCGTTTTTTCCAGCGTTATATGTAAAAGCTTTTGTGATTGTAGTCTGTAAGAACGATCAGATATCATCGATCTGTAAGCTAAGCTACGCTACGCTAATGAGACATGCCGTTTTTTCCAGCGTTATATGTAAAAGCTTTTGTGTGTTTACTTGTTTGCGCACATGAATATAAATGGGGGTGTGTTCGGATACAACACTGTATGTATGCGAGGGGGGGGACACACCACGAGTAAAACTGAGCTAAAGCCCCATTGGTCTGTTGTTGTTGACAAGGCCTTACCTCTAGCAACAGGCTAATTAGTGGCTAGCACTCATTACAGTCAGTCTACTGAGCTCAGCCCCTCTCCAACACATAATCTGTATTGAGTCAGAAACACAGCATGCACGTTACGGTTCAAAACTAACTCAGATTGGAAAAGGCTAAACAAAGAGCTTTGCTAAATAGAGAGTTTTAGCCCCATCTTTTGGGATTTCAGACTATATTTATCCAAATAGTATTTTCTCATCCTGAATACTAAGTTGAGATGATTTTGTTCTAACTATGTGTTCTTCTTTACAGGCCAGCACCTCACATACTTACTAATTAGTGACAATTTGTACATCCTTTGCTATTATTTACATTTGTTTGTATCATGGCGGAAATGAAAGACTGTACCTGGCAGCCCTGCACTACAATGAAAACGCTGAGCGTGCACAAGCCACTACATCCACTGGAAACCCTCTGTATAAACTGCAGTTCCCAAAGGCCAGGAAGGGAGAATGCAGAGCAAAACCAGTAAAGACTGACCCCACATTCCGTAAGTGTTTAAAATATTTATTATACAACTATTTACAAATATAAAATAAAAAAATTAGAAAGAAGTTTCAGTTTTTTACATACTAATCTAAACCACATTTTTTGTTGTGCTTTTTTTTTACTATTGCACAGCCCTACGTGGCCAACTTGATGGACCTCATCTTCGACCAAGTCTTTGTGGACCCTGCACCATTATGAGCGACCTGACAGGGAGGAGGTCATCGCCGGGTATGCTACACGGTTCAATTTGGCTGCTGTCTGAACCCAACATCGACATTTCACGGATCAGGAAACTCCATGCGTATCCTGAGGACAACGCAGGCCGGAATCACCACTCTGATCCTGCGTCCAAGGAAGCCCCAGCACCAGCTCACAAAGCTTCTGTAAAGATATTTAGTGTCATTTATACAAAATACAAGTAGGCTACATTTAGTTTATTTTTATGGGTTTTTTTAACCGTTGATTTTGACAATAAAGTTCCGAGTTGATATCAAAATGTGTCGTGATTATTCATGTTTGGATGGGTAAAGAATATTCTGATTTCAAAAGCATAAGGTTGTGTGTGTGGACCTTTTTGTCGTACACATGGGTGTGTTATGCCATTGCTGTGTAGTATATAATATAATAGTATATGTACAATGACAGAAAGATTGCATAAAGCCATATACACCAGTATTTATTTCCATGAACAATATTAGCATTCGTTTTACAATTTCAGTCAAAACAAACAAACCACTCACTGCTCTATTTGTCTCAACTGTAGTCCACCATGTTCAGCTCTGTAAATATGCAACGCATTCTGCAGGGAGAACACATTTAGGCACACAGGCTCCAATCCAGGATGGTCCACCATACAGGTTACAGAGTCCTCAAGTTACTGCATCCGTCTTGACACATTGTGATAAACATATATTGAATGACATGTGAAATGTATTTAAACAGACAACTTAGTAAAGCTGTCAAAAATGTTACCTGTGGTATCTCCATGCAGCACACATTCTCCGTTCAGAAGGCATCATGGCGCAATTTGCACAAAGAAGTCAATAACTGAGCTTTTAAAAACACATGAAACTACATACATTGCTGACAACTGAGGTGTTGTTGGAGTTATACTTTTTATCACCCTAAGTTATTCAACTTTCCAACGGTTGTTGCACGATGTTGGAAGAAAAGGACTGTAAACTATTAATAAACGCAATGAGGCCATTGTATATATGCTGAAAATATGAATGTCTCCCTTTATAAATATATATATATATATCGCTGTTTTTGCGTTACAAACTGTACACATTGCATTCTTGCTAATTAGCCAAAATATGAACGGAATAAGGAGCAAGCATCGTAACAGAGTAAAATAAATAGGGACAACGGCTTGTCAGCTAACCATTCAGAAACGTCCTGCTGCAACCGAGATTTTTGCACCTCCACCAAAACCTCCGCTGCTTCAGGGTCAGTTTCTGGATCAAATTGATAGTATGCTTGAACACATGCATTGCTCTAAGATGACATGTTTATTCCACACTCGTAATCACAGCAAGCATGGTAACGTGACTCTCGCCGGCTCATGCCTGCTCTTCTGCAGGGGGGCGTGGTCAGCTGCTGCTCAGAATTTTCAAAGACGGGCTTGGAATAGAGCGAAAATGAGCGAAACGAGGCATGTCTAAAAAATGATCTGTTTGGTATTTTGAAAAATAAAATGTATAAATATACCTTATATAGGTATGGTCATACACTATATCATTTAAATATAGCATGATAGGTCTCCTTTAAACTAGGGTTTTACTGTGTATTTGATCAGCTTTGTTGAAAAGGAACTAGCTGCAAGGTGCACCGTACCATCGGTCAGTGTCTGGCTTCAGACCTTTATTCATTTCCTGTCTTCTTTCTACTGTCCCAATAAAAAAAGTCATATAAACGCATATAAACCCTAAAAAAACAATACATTAAACAGAAATGTATGTTTTTTTCTGATATTGTAGACTTCCAGTTGACCAGACAGGAAGTCTACAGGTATTGTGACCTTTTTGTGACAGGGCAGAAATGCCGGAGAGACAGAGAGAGAAACAAGTATGACATACATCAAGGGTGCTAAATCCAGGATCAAATTGCATGCACTTTAGCTTCCTGCTACACTAAGGAGCTATAAAAGACTTTGCAAACCGTTCAAACACCATTCTACAATTAAGCATGCACGCCAAGTGTTTGCTCACAGGGCAACAATGGCTAATACCACTTTTCAACTATAAGTGTTAAAGGAATGGTATGCTCATGACACTCATTTTTAAATAATTATCATCCAATAAAACAGACCAGTCTCTGCCAGTCTCTCTTTTTTTTTTTTAATCCGATGACATTATCAGTGATTTTAAACTGATTATATACCGAAATAACATCAACACTGTGGGCGCCGCCATTTTCCGGACGTGACGTAAACCATGCGTTTGGTTTTCGAAGACACGTTGATCTCCATGTTATTTACTGTAGTTTCTCTCTTCAAATATGCCTCACTGTATCGCGAAATATTGCCACAATTCTGATAGGAACAATCCACGGAATGCTCGGTTCCATCTGTTGCCAAAAGGTAAGCGTAAGAAGTACATTCGGAGGCAGTGGCTAGCGAAATGTGGCCGGCCCGAACCGAGAGATTCACAGGCTCATGTATGCAGCGAACATTTCAAATTTCCGGACGACTACTCTGAGAGTATGATAAAACATAACATGGGATTTATGGAACAACCATTACTTAATGGAGATGCAGTACCATCGGTCTTTCTGGTGTCATCACCGACCAGGACACACCAGTTCGGCCAGTTGAGAAATCGCCCTCTGCAAGTGTGAAGCGACGGAGGAGCAGAAGTAGTGCTCGGAGTAAGAATAAGGTATGTTATAGCGCATTTCCATTGCAGCGGCTAGTCCCGTTTTAACGTCCTTTAGCGTCCAGGCCAGGACAGTTTTTGGTGGCCTTTCCATATAGCGTAGTACCGGCTAGTGTGTATTTTACCCCAGTTTTTTCCGGCCCCATAAAATCGTGATTCTATGGCCAGGGACAACGAAGCTGAGTATGCTAAACTAGAGAGGGAATCGCTAGCAAGGGTGGTACTACATGCATACATATAGTATCTTATATCATCTTCCCATTATACACACATGCATTTCCAAACATTTGGACTACCTATGTTGCAAATGTATTATCTTTTCAATTTACACACGGCATCTATTGCACGTCTGTCCGTCCTGGGAGAGGGATCCCTCCTCTGCTGCGCTCCCTGAGGTTTCTCCCATGTTCCCTTTAAACTGTGGGTTTTCTTCGGAAGTTTTTCCTTGTACGATGTGAGGGTCTAAGGACAGAGGGTGTCGTATTGTCATACTGATATGTATGGCTGAATTCCCCCATCCAATCTCTTCACATTGGTCAAAACTTGTTCCTCTGCTGACGAGTCCGAACTGAAATACTCCACCATGTTTCCGTGTGTTGACAAAGTGAACGCATGGATGACGTCACGACCATCACGTGACTACTGAAAATGGCAAACATGGCGGCGGCCAGACGGAATATACAGGTCTTGATAAAAAAGAGCTATAAAATCATTATTTACCTGGGAATATCGCTGATTTCTTCAGGGTATGGTTTAAACATAACGTTTCACTAAATACTGAAGTTTTGATTAATTATCTAATGAGTGGACCATTCCTTTAAAGAGATGGATGCCCTCCTCTCCCCGCGAGCTCCCAAGTGGAACCTGCAAAACAGTCTTGAGGGTTATTTTCCTTATTTGAGCCCCTAAAACAGGCAGACCTAGACATCCTGGCCCGTATGTCCTCTAATAGTAAACAGAAAAGTCCATTAGTGGTGGAGAATGTGCTTTTAGATCTGTAATTACATCCAGGTCACTTTTACAGTATTTACCTCGACAGACCTCTCTGAGTCTCTACACGGCCTCCACACACCGCATATCACACGAGCAGCTGCTTCAACACATGCTGCTCTGCCATCAGCCAGTATGAGCGGCTGTTTATACAGGCCCGAAGGCCTTTCATATCAATGCAAACACCAGCACATATGGACCAACCAATAAAGACCTAACCTCCGACACAGACACATGACCTTAATCCCCCCCAACATGGAGAGCAGCAAGACAGAATTTACCATGTAAAAACACAACAAATAATCCCTACAGCATGTGCTAAACATGCCTGATCTCATGTGTATAAAAGATTCAGCTCCTTCATTGAGAGTGATGGGGACTTAGACAGTTCAAGTGAACTGCATTCCTTATTATTGTTGTATTGTATTTTTCACGACTAAACATGTGGTGATAGTGGTGTTATAACTGACTGTAGTGCTTTGTCGCTTACAAGAAAATGTGAGTGCTGCTGTAAATCTAGTCACTGAACTGAATTACTAATACCAAAAGAACACCTGAAGTATGACGAATACTAAAATGTTTCCTCCTACCACAATTAATTAAACAGCGTCAATCTATTGGCATGTAATGTTGTCCTAACACAAACAGTTCAGAACTTGACCTAACTTACAGCAGGAACTATCCGGAGCCAACTTTCAATTCTCAGCAGTTTTTAAACTTGTCAGATTGAACACTTTGTGGTAGCCACTGAAGAAGATTTGAGGTTCAATACCAAGCCCTATATTGGGTAAAGGATACTTTCAGCCTCAGTATCCTACAAAGTGTTAAAACTAGACCACTCTAGAGGTAATAATTTATGTCCAATGCCAAAGTTCAGTGCCCCACTGTGTGTACTATATGTGGCATGGCAGAAAGTAAGGGTGTGGAGGTTGGAGTAGTGGGTAAGAATGTTGCATGTTTGACTTCATACAGGAAACCACAGTTTGTGTCCCGTCACAGACCTGCAATTATTGTTAGGGCCATCTGGAAAAAGTTTCAAATACTTGAGGAGCTTAATTACTCTGGTTCATTATGCAATATTTGTAAAACTAATGACATCAACTGTACCTGAGCTTAGCAGTGTTTATTTCCAATTAGCCTTGTGTTAGCATGTTAACCACCAACAATCTTGTAAGGGAAACTTCTGTAGCAATGGAGAGTCAGGGCTCAGAGAGACACGAGGAGAGTTGGAGCTTTGATGTCAAACACTGATGTTTTATTACGAGTATCGGCCGGAGAATTCACATCACAAGTCACAAGAGTCAGAGGTTCTGACTTCATGGTAGAGTTCCCACGTCAAATCTGAAGAACTCCAGACCCATGTATTTAGCTAGTTCGGAGAGAATAATCAACATTGTACATAACAAGATTCATAACACCTCTATCAGCTGACGCCAACAGGCAGGAACAGGGAGACAAAACACTGAGAGCACAGCAGCCAAGGTTACAGGTGCGTGTGCTCAGTCAGGACAGTTTGAACTGATAAACTGGGTCAAAGTTATGGGCTTTGGAAAATAGTTCCCCAACAAATCTTTATACTTTGATCTTTTTGTAAATTCTCTCATTAAGGAAAGTGTTGCCATTAACTGTTCATTATTGACTAATCGGTCAATTATTTTCTAGAAAAATAAATTAATAGTTTGCTCCATAAAACAAAAGTCCAAGGTGAAGTCTTAAATGTATTTATTTGTCAGTCCAAAACTCACATTTCCAGATTGAAGAGGCTGGAAACATTTTCTTCTGTTTGTGTGAAAACATGTTCAAAGGGTTATTTCATTGGCGATTATTTTTTCTTTGATCAATTTGTCGAATAAAAGTCTAACTTCATACTAGGTTGAACATGTTCTTTTAATAAAGAATTACATTGAAGCCCTCTGTGCATATGTAACATTAATGCTACCCAGTCTTTGGGTAGACAGTTTCTAGGATATGTAAACAACAGAACACTCTGCCGTATACCATCTCACCCTCTCGTACAGATTTCGCACGGCTTTCATACGGCTTTCATACTTGCATCCCAGAACCCCTGCAGTTTTTTGGCAGGCCTCCAAACCTCGAGTACCAATTTAAGAGATTAGACCCAAAAAAAAGCACACAAGACCAAGACAAATGGCCCCCACCAGATCTCCCCCCGGCCAACCTCTGGCATCCTAGTCTGCTATAGAGACGTCAAGTAGTGCGGGAGGGAATGTGAAACCCAAGCATGTTCCCCAATTTGGCACGTTCATGAGGCTCCAACGCAGTTATGAGGCCACTTCATAGGAGTGTAAACTGTGTATTTAAAAAGCCGTCATTGTGGGACTAACATTGGCCCTGGTGTAGGTTGTTAGAATAACTGAATGACACAATGGTTTCTTTTCTAAATAAACAGATGTGGGAAGGCTATTAAAACCTACATTTTTTTCTCTTCCTCTCGGTCTCCTCCTCCCCTCCTCCACCCCATTTGTAAGTGGTCTCACACACACGCACACACACATATATACACTCTCTCTCTTTCACTAACTCTCACTGCCTCACTCTCTCCCTCTCTCTTCCTCCCTCCGTCCACATGTCTAAGAAAGGCAAAGGCCCAGTTCCCTCCTGCAGCTGTTCAGCACAGACGTGCCTCTATTCCAGCCTCCACACTGAAGTGATATCGGTCTTCTGCATATGCTGATTAATTGCATGTCATTCTTAGCTCCTCCAAGACCACTGCCCCTCTGCAGCCCCCCAAAAGCACCCCACTCTTCCTCCCACACTGCACATGGAGGAAATTAACTCCAAACCCCCATCCTGCTGGCACTGGCCTCCTATCAAATCGAATTCTCAATGAAAGATTAATGTGCGATTTCAAAAAGACCAAATCTGTTGCTAATAATATTCATAATTCACAAGTAAGCAATTAAAGTTATATGTTTTCCTATCAGTACATTAAATATTTTCAAAATGTCTGTTTAAAAAGGTAGTTTAAAAAAGGTTGTCTAGTACCAGAAAGAAAGTTGCTTTATATTATTAGAAGAAACAATAAGTATTATTACAATAAGTGATAAGACAGCCAAAATGTTAATAATATAAACTCCAAGGAATGACTTGTAAAGTATTGCCCATCTGTTTGATTCAAGGCAATATCCAGGAAAAGCAGAACACCATGGTAACGACAACTTGGCTTTGCTATACTACAAAGATAAAGTGAAAACTATTGCCACCGAAAGATCTGGACTCTGGAAGAGCTCAAAAGGCAGAAACTACAAAGATCTGAACTCTCAATTTAAGGCACATTTGTGATTTGTAATTAAGGACTTCTCTTTTTGCAACATTTACAATCAATGGGAGTGTAAGATTCAGACAAAGGCGGCAAATGATCAATAAGCTAAATCCTGTTCTGTAGAAGTACTTTGTTGCCGAGTGAAGGGTTTTGCCGGGCCATTTTTACATGAACTAAAGCAAAGAATCTTTCATCAAGAACCATGTTCCTTCAATGGAAAAAGTCAAATACATGCCGTTGCCTAATTCTTTTATTTGAGGGGACATTTTACTTCAAAGAAAAACCCACATGAGCTTGAGAACTTCTGATAATATGATGAAGATGAGTACATCAAACTCAAAAGTATGTTTTACTAATGTCCCCAACAAAGCAGTGCAGGAGTGCATTCCCAGCTGGTTCTGCAATGCTGATAAGGCAGCATGGCTGCTTGGTGACCAAATAAAAAGCACATGTCTGACATAGCATCGGAGATGGATCAATCCTCAGTGAACTCTTGACACCGAGGGGATTACTGAGGATAAGAATGATGTGACCAATTCACATGTTGCGTACATTGAAGAAACACAGGCGCCATTTTGGAGTGTCAGCTTTCAAAGACTGTTTTTCAAATTCATATTTTGAAGGTTTTAGCGTTTGAATGTTGATTGTATCTACTTTTGAAGCTGAAGTCCCTTCATTTAGGACAGTTTTTTCTTTTTCAATGATAACATAGTACTGTTAGTGTACTGAATGTGTGTAGCATCCCTTTGTTTACTTTAAAACCATGTGTTAGTTTCAGAACACAAAGGTGATATATAAAACTTTTTAACAAACAAGTAACACACTTCCTCTTATCCTCTCTATGTCTACATGCCATCCATTTGCTTGAAATATAAAAGGATGATCAATAATCTTTTTGTTGTATAGATTTTGCTGTGGACTTTGTCAGAGTTTTGATTATCTTAAGGCAGTAAAACGTTGCAAAGACAAGACCCGCTGAGAAACCATCCTGAACACTAAGATTGTTGTTTAAACTGCAGATTGTCTGCCTTTATCTTATGCTTATTTTGCTTAATGGATGCCCATGACCTTGGCCACAGGCTAGATGGTGTTTCATTGGCTATATCTAAATGAAGAGCGGGATTAAAGATACACTTTCCTGACAGCTTGAGCCAGAATTTCCAGTACAAGTTGGAGTTCAATAAGGGGCCTTTTTACTGATTCTTAAAGACCGGGTTTCCAAAAATGTTACTAAATGAGTCAAGCACAGCAAAATGGTCTGGTCTGAAGACACAAGTGGTGTTGGTTTTTAATGTGCCAGACATATCTGATCTGCAAAAGAAAAGTTCTCGAGGTGAACTAATAGTTGCAGTATCAGGTCTCGCAAGAATACTAACCAACCACTTTATAACACTAGCCCCAAAGAAAGCAGGAAGATACATTTTCTAGCTGTGATTGCAGACTGAAATATAATTGTTTACTGGCTAAAACTGTCAGATAGGTGGACAGATTTTGTCATCTGGCCTATTCCATTAATTGATTCATATTTTTTTTTAATTTTTGTAAATCATGTAGAATTCCATCAACACAATGTACATTCTTGGCATACATAATTATTTCCCATTGTCGCATTGGGTCCACTTACCTCATTTAATCAATATGCAAAGACAAGTTCATTGTCTATTTATTGTTTGAATTGTTTATTCAAATACAGTACATCCAGGTTACACTGACATCTATGGGAATTTGTTAAGCTTTTTAATGACTTTCTCATAGTTTTGTCTGTCAGTGGAATAAGATGGGAGAAACATTTTGGAAAGCCTGAGTAAGAATCCAAACTTTGTTAAACAAAAACCGCCATCATGCTGATGTTTTGCCACAACATACCCCGCCAGTGTCAGCTTTCAACTGATAACAGCCAGGCCATCAGTCAGGTGGGGCCCCAGATGGATTTGGACAGATTCATCACAACTAACACCCAAGGTCAGTCACAGGTAATCCATCAGGGCGCTGGGCTAATTCAGCACTGTCAGGTAGGAGCAAAATAAGTCTGTCTTTCAAGGTTCCGACTCCATTGACAGAATGTACGACTTAAAGTGTGTAGCTCTGTGTTCCTCGTTAAAGCTCGACTGTACACAGGTCACGCTCTGACATAACATGGATCAACAACATCTCTAATAGTCTCCCTTTTAAGGTTTAATGTGAATGTGTAGTGTACAGACACACACACAAAGATATACATAGACCCACAGAAGATCACTTTATTCTCTTACATCCAATAACTCCCTGGAGGAAAAAGCTTTCACTTCATGACCGTGTTGTACAGTATGTGTTGTTCGACTCAAATCACAAGAGCAACAGACGAAAGTAACCCAGCCAACGGCCTCATTAAAGCATAAAATAATTACTAGGATGAAAAATGCATCAGTCCAATTCAGAAAGTGTGGCCTATTGCTGGAACCTCATTAAGCCAAATACAAACTCCAACAAGCCTTGTCAAAACCACGAAAAGGAAAACATTTTTCTTTAAACTGAGTCCTTTTGAAATGCCTTTGATGGACAGAAAGATATTTTTAACATACACATAACATGTGGCTACAATGTGCATTTTCTGCATGACTTCATGTCCTTTATTGGACTGCTTTGAGATTCTCATTAGTCTTATTGCCACAATGGTTTATGTTTGTTTGGTTAATTCTGTATAAACAAGCAATACGTCAAGCCACATTCACAACTCATTTAACAGTGATCCACGGGAAGGGGAAGCTCAGTATAGTGATGCTTGAGGCTCAGTCATTACAAATATGTATTCGCCAAGTCATTCTATTATCATAGTTATTTAGCTCCAATAACCATCTCTCATCGTAGCCGTGTCTGATTGCAGTGTCTCTGCTTTATTACCTTCACCTACCTTTTTTTATTGTCTATTTGTTTATAAGAAGGTTAACTCAAGTACATTAATAAATGTAAAATAATCTATTCAAAATAGTCGACACTTCACCAAAGGGCCAAGAAAGTTTCAGTTTATGCAACATGTAGTGTAGAAGCAAATTCTTGGATTTTTGGATTCAAGGTCGACTAATAACCATGAATCAGTAATATATGTCAACTTGGAGCAATTCCACTTATTCTGAAAACAAGATGATAAGTTAAAATTGCAATAAATCACTGCCTGTATGTTGTGTAATTCACCCTAAAGTCTATTCCTGCAGTTTTGCTAAACCTATTGTTGGGGAATAATTTGCTTAGGTATTAAACCTTTGATACAGTTCATCATTTTTTCTTTTCACTGTCTCCTTTCCCATGGCATAGGTCTACGGCCGTGGGTATTGCTGATATCTCTCTTAAGGAGGGGCAGCTTGGGCGCATTGTTGTTGCCAGCTTATGACTGAGAACAAGCTGGCACGAGATAGTTTATTGTTCAGGGACATCTAGAAGCCTTTCTTTTTAGGAACGTAGGTTCCCTGGCGCACATTCTTTCCTATGGACGAGAGCTCTAGTTAGATTCAGGGTCCATATTTGTTTAGTCTCGCTGATAAAGAATGTTGATTATTACACTCCGAACTAGTTTAAACCTGGAACTACAAAAGAGTTATTCAGAATTGATTTGGCATCTCTACCGTGTGCTCAACTCGTGGCCCGTGATATGTCTTGTGAATTCTCCGGCCAAAGCTCCAAATAAACCGTCAGTGTTTGCCATCAAAGCTCCAGCTCTCCTCGTGTCTCTCCGAGTCCTGTTTCCAATTGCTACAGAAGTTTCCCCCACACCTATATGTATATTGAGTGTTGCTAAGGACTTGATCATTCAGCCTTAGTACAAATGTAGGCTTGTTTAATTAAGGAACAATACCTTTTATGCATACAAAGTAATCCAATGCTGATATCTTTGGGGTAAAAATTCTGAAAATTAAGTTGTTTAACTTTTGAAATTAACATTACATTTGTTTTAAGTATACCAAACACCACATAAATGCAAAATTAGGAGTTTTTTGGTTTAGTGGAGTGTGTTTAGTCTTCATTAAAGAAATTGAAACCGTGAAGAAGAACCGTTCTGGCTTGTTAACTGAAACAGGAGAAGAGAGGGGAAAAAGAGAAAAGGCATCCGTATGAACAGCATGTATGACATCTCTGAGAACTATCACGTTTTATGAAGTAATGAAGTTGATCTAGTGAAAAGACATTTTAAAGACATTAAAAAGCTGCACATCAAAATGGTAATAATATCTGAGGAATCCATCGATTAAACGCAGAGGTTTCGAAACATTAATTATTCTGTTCATGTGATAAACAAGTGACGCTTAAAAGTGCTTCTACTTTTTAACCAATGCGGATTTGGGGACCAAAAACTATTTGATGTAAAAATTATTTCACAGAACTGTGGCTTCAGCCTTAATAGGATACGTTAAGCTGGATAAAAATGGTAAACACACAACACTTAGGGATCATAAAGGACAGAATATGAGCAAAGTAAGTTGTGAACAAATAGTTTATAAGTTTGAATCAATGCTCAGAGATGTCCCCCTTTGGCTGTCTCATTTGGTTGCTACCCTCACATTTGCAATCCAGGTGTGCATCCAGGTGTTCCCCGCTGTGGTGGCCAAATGTTTACGACCTTGTGTGCTGCCATTTTGCGTTACCTCACGCTGTTAGCTTCTGGTCGTCCTGTAAGCTGGCAGGAATGGGAGTGTGGATGTGCAGTGACTTGCACAAGACCCTTGGGTGCCTGCTAACTTAGTCGCCTGGAAATGTTTTGTAGGAAGATGTTCACTCATCACTCAAAGTATAAACTAATGTAGGCCAAGAATGCCCATGAGAACAGATAGCGAAGGCATTCATGTCTCATTTGAGAATAATACATTTGAGACAAATAGGACAGCAAAGACTGATGAACAGTGAGGCCACATCTTCATTCTATTACATACCATATCCATCACCATGAGGGACACAGAGGCAAAGGGGACATTTGGCATAATCACGGTCATTTCCTGGACCCAGCCGTGCACCCTGGCTGTCTCCATGTATGGAGTCTGGCAGTCTGGGTCCATAAAGACACTGCGAACACACTCATCCATCCAACACACTGCAGACCTCTGATCCATCTGTGACAGCAGCCGAACAATCTGCTCCTTCTTCTGGCCTTCCCTGTCCAGACATACTTTCTGTCGCAATCTGTCCACCCCAAATGAAGATAAAGAGGAAGACCAGAGCCGGACTTATCAGTCAACATTGAACCATTTGAAAGTCCCTTGCACAGATGGCTGGATAATGTCAACTCCAAGACCTTTCTCTGCCCCTGCTGATTTATTTTATCTTCCTCCTCCAGACGTATTCCTGAGAATACTCAAGAACACTAAAGATAAGCCCGTAGTTTCAAAGTTAGAACTCAAAGATTTAAAAAGTGGGTCTCGCAAGGCTGTAAGAGGCTACATTAAGATAGTCGTAGAATATGTGAAAATAACAGACTCCGTTTATTGGACGCCTAAAGTGACCTTTGGGGTCAAAGACATCAGGCACTCCAAAGCCCAGCTGGTAAAATTAGAAAAGGATAGAAACACAGCTGTTCTCTCAGCTAATAAAGTTATTACCGATGTTTCAAACCAACCTGGCTTCTGTCAGTGTGTTTTTTCAGACACACCTTGACAAAGGCGTTGACGCAAGTTATAGTCTTTGCAGTAAATAGCACCTATGTTAATTTGATGTTGGTTTACCATTACAGAAGCTAATAAAAAGTCGCCATAACATGATATTTATGAGTTGTGGGAGTCTTTTTGATTCAACCCAAGATTTATATGGATTTTTCGGACTCTTGCAGGCAGCCGGACAAGTAGCTTG
Source organism: Pseudochaenichthys georgianus (assembly GCF_902827115.2). Lineage (NCBI taxonomy): Eukaryota > Metazoa > Chordata > Actinopteri > Perciformes > Channichthyidae > Pseudochaenichthys > Pseudochaenichthys georgianus. The sequence continues at coordinate 20,083,219 of NC_047511.1, read as the reverse complement.
CAAACTGTGGCAAAACATTTTCATTTATTTAGAGTCGTGTTACGTTTTGGTTCTATTTTAGTCTTCACTAACTCCGAAGGGAGATTTCTGGTTACTAAACTGCTAAATGCTCTACTATATTCAACAGCTAGGCGTTGGGGCTGAGCAGGTCATGTAGTGAGTTTTTTTAGAGCCTTTTCACTGAAAACAGCTGCCAGTTCAGGCTGAAATAAGCTTTGATTAAAGTATTGAGAGTGTTCCAAGACATAAATCTAACTTGATGTCTTCCAGTCATATGTATCCATCAAGTCAAAGAAATGCAGGCCTACAGAAATGCATCTGTGTAAAATCTGTGCAGCAACACACTTGACAATGTACATCACAAGACACAACGTCTATCTGTCAGTGGTAGTTATAGTTTTCTTTCAATCTCCTCTACTCTCCTGTCAAGTTAAATGCTCTGCTGATCACATGAAGCATAAATGCTTTTCATTTCTGTCAGCGCACTTCAACACACGATAAAAAAGCTAATGTGGTATTATCTTTAACTGGCATCAAATGTTGTTTTTGGTGGTGTTGTAATGTAATGTCACATCTGAAATCCCTTCAACCTCAATCGTGTTTTGACAAATCTGGCATGCTGTGACTGTTTGTTTTTATTAATTATTTTGTCTTAGTATGCAAACTCTGAAAACCGTGAAACTCTAATCAGTGATATCTTGACGGACTAAGGTCTAAACAAAAAATCTTTGATAAAATGTTGCCATTATCGTTGTGTCTTTCCCACCTGCTTTAGTGGTGAAATTATTTCTCCATTGACAGCAGACAGAGCCGTATTACGGTAGAGGTCATGGCGTTTGGTTTTGATTTGTTGAAAGCCTGCTTCCAGGGTATGACACTAACTTTTCGGTTCACCAACTTGCAAAAGTATTGCCCTAAATAAAATGTTCAGCATGCATAAACAATAATGTAGTAAATATTGCTTAGAAGATTAATCCATATCAAATATTTCACTGACTAAAAACCCTGCTGGGTAAAAGCATTGAGTTTAAAACAACTGTTGCTTTACTTTGGCTAAACAGTACAGACGTCTTCCCCTCACACAGAAAACAAGGTCAGCGCGTCTGGTCTTGGAATCTTTGATATCAAACTCTCCAGCACTCTCCGGTCTTATCATTAAAGCATTTTCTAAGCTTGAGTAATCCTCTTCAGAGAAGAAGAAAGACACCCGGGCAATGCTTTGAACTTGAGATAACATGGTCTGCACATGCTGTGTGTTAAGGAAGTGCTTTTGTGTGTGCATGCATTTGCATTTCAAGTCAATGCAATAAGGCATAATGAACTTTTACTACACTTACAGCAACGTAATGCTTTTCTCATGCAGGCCCCTGAAAAGAAAGAAGGAAGAGTAGTATAAGATTAGTATTTAAAATAGTTTAACTTCAGATGTTAAACATTGGTACAAACAGAAATAACAATATCTAAACTCTTTACCACATCGCAATACGATTTTTTTCTTCACTGTAATGCTCATTCTAGTTTTATTTCTAGTTTTACACATTATGGGAAGAGGACAAACCCTCCTGAGTTAGGCCTTGAGAGTCCAAATGATTTCTTGTAAGTGGCTTGATTTTTCCAACAGGCTTCACTGAAGTCTGTGGTGGGAGTTTAGGGACATGCAGGACCTGATTTACACAACCCCCCCCCCTCCCATACCTGACAGGAGCAGCTGCATCCCATGACAGATAGGTCATGTCATCTCCAAAATGACTGCAGGGTTGCCCTGCTCTCAGCTTTTCTGTCAGCACCCAATATGACGTTCTAATTTTACCAAGGCAGGCACGCCTCTGCCCCCTGAGTGTGTAACTGCTCAGTGGTACGGATGCAGTCTCTGGCAACATGTACCAGTGGTGGGAGAAACTAAGTAGATTGATCAGTTACTGTCCTGCATACGCATGTACATTTATTTTACAATTGAACTGCACTTCATTTCAAAGAAAAATATTGTACTTCCTACTCTACTACATTTATTTAGAATCCACATTCATTAATAACTATACAAAAAATCAACAGCATTGTATCTATTGCTATACAGTATTAAAATACCGACGTCAAGTAGGCTACCAATCTTTTTGGCAACAACTCATTTAGCAGTCACCTGGTGATGAGCTTTTTTTCTGATGAGTTCAATGGGATTTGAAGGGAAATGTTTAATATCTCAATCAAATTGAATTGTAAAAACGTAGTTTTTTTTACTTTTACTAAAGACACTATGTCCTGTGTAGAAATAGGTTATATTCACAACATAAGCATAAACATCTTGATGAAAACACATTGTACTTTTTAAACAGTTTTTAGTATGTGATCTCAATACTTGTTCTTCCCACACATATGGAAACCAAAACAAAGATATGAAGTTACAAAAATTGACTTAATGATTTGTCTGGATTTGTGGAGCTGGTACATGCTAACAAAACATATATTTTAGAGGGAAAGATTGTAAATGTAACAAACTCTTTTGGAGTTGACCATACAACATCAAATGCATATCAACACAATTGCATGCAGGCACTTCAAGGTATTGTTAAGGCCAAGGAATGAGCTGCACAGCCCTCTGGGTAATAGACTGGGGATGTGGAGGAAGAAAACTCAAGCCCTCTTGCCATTCCAGGAAGAGCAAAGCAGGCCAGGCTCCATATCAATGACAAAAGCAGACAGACAGCAAGCCCTGATGCATAAAACATGAGCCTGAGAACCTTCGCTCAACTCAGTCAATTATAATTGTTTTGAGGAACATGGGATACATTGCTGCAACAGAAGGTCTAACTTATTGTTGGTTAACTGCAATATACCAAAGAACACTGCCATGGTTTAAGAAGTGATAGTGTGAATATTGGTACCTCTCTTCCCTCTGATTGGACAAAAGCCAAATGGTACAAAGTCTGACTCCATAGAGAATATGACGTAAAGAATTACTGCGGGAAAGGTTTTAAATATTATGATATTTTGTGAGAAATTACTTTGCTAAGGAGTGTTAACTCTAGCACAAACACATGTACACATGCATGAAGTCAAACTACTGTATAATCCACAAAGATACTGCACTTTTGTTTAAATCCAGACAAGGCCAAGTAGTTGTTTTGGTTGAAACCATATGGGACTCATTTGAGAGAGGGAACTTCTGGCATCGATTCCGGGGCCTGGTTTTGATGTTCGGATAGGATCGGTACACATTACGGTCAACATCAAACTATTCCGACTTAAAAGTGTCGCTGTCACTGTAATGGTGAAGAAAAACCTAAACCATGAACATATTTTAATTACTTTTATTTCTTATTTTTCCTGAAGTCAACAGTGTGCGTGTCCTCTATCTTCTAATCATTTCATGGTCGACCACAAAAAAAACAAATGTCAGCTTTAATATTCCTTGTCTAGAAAGCCAAGCACATATTTTATTTCAAGATATTCCAGTAATTAGTTTCCATCTGAATAAGTGTAAAAACAATGTGTCCATAAAGTTACAGTAAAAGTTTCTCAGTTCAACTTTAACAGGCAGATTTCTGTCTGCTTTTCTCTCCTGCTTGGATCAAATTAGTAGAGGGGCCTGTTTAGGGAGAACCTGGGCTACAGCAGGGACCAACACAAGGTTCAACTGCAAAACTCTTCAGTTGCATCAGCCTCTCATACAGTTACATCAAATATGTGGAAGAAAAAAGGCACAAAGACTGAGAAGCTTCCCAAAATAATATCCTCATCTGACCTAACCTGTGACCTCTTACACAGGGAGCCAAAGGAACATCTGTGAGAGCTTTACTGATTATAGTATTTACCTATAGGTTACAATTTCACCGTTTGACTAGAAGAGATAATGGACTTTTAGACTTGGAAGATCTTTACAAACTTTCATAACTAACTTCAAAGATCAGCTACATTTTGGAGATGAGAGAAGCTGCTTTCCTCCAGCTCTTAATACTTATAACTAATAAATGCAGTGAGAACATATTATTGGCTTTGTTTTTTCCATGTATCTTTAACAAAGTTCTCACTATGAAACAAAAGAGCAGTGTTAAATGTGGGTCCCTAGAGCAGCCAATTGTAGTGATTGCCCATTCCAACTCCCATAGATACAAAATCATAGAAAAACAAAATGTACTGCCTAAATTATGTGAAATTGCTGCTAATTGTGGGCGTGGGTAATCATTCATATAAGGCTGTTCTTTGACAACCGCACAACCTATTTGGGTTCTTGTAATCTGGGGTTGGGCTCGAGTGTTTCACAGTAATGCCCTTCCATGCTGAGATTACAATCTGAGCTGCTAAAAGAGAGCCATTTGCTTTAGATGTGTGGTAAATTACAAGGAAAACAAAGCCCACACACACAAATAGCGACATGCAGACACTGTGGCACCAAAATAGCAAATGTTGAACCATTGTGTAGCTCACACGTTGACGTTTGAACACCTCCAGCGTTTCTGACACTACCTTTACTGTCCTGCGTGGCGTATGCTCACTGGAGAGGAAAACTATTACGTTGTGTAACATTCTCAAATTTCTCTTGCTCAAATGAAAGCCAAATGAATATCTGAGCAGAGTGGAGCCTCCAACTGGCCCAGGATTCTCACCATGCCACAACCACCTTTAATCTCCTGTAAGTACTTTCTTGGCACACAAAGGGAAAGTTCTCCCATTTTAGAAAGCAGGTTAAAAAAAAAAATGCATGAAACCTGATTAATTGACTGTATATCTCTGGGGTTGGGACGGTTGGTTGAACAAAATAAGACATTTAATGACATCACCTTGCAGTTTTAGGAAAAAGTATGGGTATTTTTCACAATTGTACTACATAGTATAGACCAAACAATTAAGCAGTAACTAAAGAATAAATATATTCAGATAAATCAATAAAAATAAAAAATCCTTTGTTTCAGCCGTTTTTTCTACTTTAGGTTTTACTCTTGTTTTTCTAGATTTATTAGTGTGTTTTACTTCCTATGAATACGTTTCGTTCAAATTCTACTTTACTTTTGTTATTTTCAGGATGAATGACAATATTACTAATGCCCCATTTGCCGCATGTAGCAAATCGACTCTGCTCTCCGTCTCAGTTTTGGTAACAATACTTTTCATGACCAGTGACCTTTGGTCTAACCATTGTCTTGTCTTTTCAGAATTTCCCAAGAATATCTAACTACGATTTGGATCAGGACAGTTGACTTGCATGTATTCATAAAGTTATGTAAAACATTATTTGAGTCATAGCACACAGTTAGGCGCCACTTAGGTGCTGAACTATACTAAACATGAAGCCTATCTTTTGGCCACTGATACCAGGAAGGGTTTTGAACCTACACGTGTTCACGTTTATCTAATCCTTTATTGGTTTATTGACACAGTTTAGCATGAATGACACAACAACAGACATTAATCCCATTTATTTAGAATGATCCTACAATTGCATGCACAACATATGTTGACAAGTTTACTTTGGAGCAGTGCATTTGATTATGCTTTCAAGTGCAGGTACAACACATCATCCAGTATTTGGAGAGCAGTAAAGCGTGATGGAAGTCCTTAATCTCAGCTGAATTTGACTCAAATAAGGTGTCTGAATTGAGCCTCTGCAACCTAAATACCATTTGTAACAACAAAAGGCCTCTTCTATGAACAGTGAAGAAGTTTGCTGTAGCTTCTTCTCCTACAGGCCATGACTCTTTCAACCTGTAACTTCAGTCTACCAGCAGTTGCACGCCCGCATGGAGCCGCCTCCATGAGAGATGCACTGCCTGCATCCATCAGACAGACTGAGAGATTGAGGATGCAGTCCAGGGTGACAGCACCGCAGGCCAGGTTTCACACTCACATATTGATCAGAAGAGATATAGAGGATCACTAACAGGGACTGACACACACACTTACTCACACAACATTATTCGTTTAACATCCAGGCTCTCCATTTGTTGTTATTATCAACAAATCCAAGGAAAAGACAAAACCATTTACGTGTAAAACTGTTTCTGTCTGTCTTTGGCTCTCTTTTTCTATTGAAGACCCAAATCTTTAGTATTGATGTCAAATGTCTGTTTTGTTCAAGTAGAAGCTATTTCCTAATTCAGCCTGGCATCACTCAAACAGGGGTAGAAAGTGATTTTGTTGGGAACTAGTTTAAGTCTTGCGTTAATACACTTTTAGGATACGGTCACATCACAGTAACATGTCCTATTAAATTGCCCCACAAAAAGAAGTTTCAGATGTTGCTGAGAATACATTTTGATAAAAGCAATGGCTCACAGGTTGATATCGCAGGGATTATTTGTCAATAATATAGTCTTCACGTAAATTGGAAACAGTAAATAGAGTCAAATGTGTCAAAATCGTTGGCCCAACTGTTGAACTTCCTCTTTATATGCTGCTGGAATGCCTTTATGGGAATAATGAAAGAATGTGTTGCATCTATTATGATTTTATATTCATGATTTAGGTAAGAGCCAAATATTTGTAGGGAAACATGATACCTTCACTTCTGGAGTTGACAGCTGGTCAGAGAGAGGAGCAGTGTGTAGTACGTGTGCGTGAATGCATGATAGGATGCAGCTGCAGCCTGGCTATATGATGGTAGGGGTCCAGCAATAGATGGGGGCTTCAGACGGCACTGCAACAAGATAGTCAGTTTGAAATACCCACATATTTAAGAAAATATGTGTATCCAGGTTCTTAGATATAACAACCAAGAACAAAGCAACATTTCCCAAACCCATATTTATCTACAATATTATCTTATATTTGTAGGCTCATACACCGAATAACAATCTATGAAAATGGCTTCCTGCTCACTGAGCGAATTCTAGCTTTATGACCTTATTTCTATAAGGCGTTTGAATAGAAACGTTATTATAATTATTTCAGTTTCTGTCTTCTGTGAAGCTTCCCATGACTTCAGCCTTCAGCTGCTTATTGAGTCGTGTAGTCCAGGACTGGAATCCAGCATTTGCCCCAAAGACTAAGTTTAAGATGACTGAAGAACTTTGGCATCTGAACTAAAGGAAACCTAATATTAGGAATGCCCCCCATAAAGCATATCCCCACCCTCTCTCTTTGCCCCGAGGGCTTTTAGCCTAAAGCCTCAGGGGGCCGACTCTAATGATATCAGCATCTTTGTTGAGTTGGAAACTAACATAGAATTTACTCCAGTCCAAGAAGGTTTTTGATACCTGAAATTTGTAGTAAGTTTTCACCTTACAGAATTACTTGTATCCGTTGAGTAGAACATGAGTAAATACTCTTTTTGGCAAAATACATCTTGATTGGATATCAAGTTCTACATAAGATAATAGATTAATGTATAGGACATGTCATAACACGCATAGTTTTAAAAACATATTCGTGAAGCATTGTAGCCTATCATACATCTTTGGTATAACTACGACTACTAATCTACTTTGACTTAAACATAGTAATAACTTGAGTTGTTGTTTTCCAGATCATATACAGGTTAACGAGTGAGGGGTTACTTATTAACACCACAAATACCAATGTAGTCTCTAAACTGAATGAAGACATAAAACAACATCACTCAAACCTTACACATTTTTGTAATTACACAACATTATAAAAGTAATAAATTAGCACCTTTAGCAAAGGTTTTAGAGTCTCAAGAGGTTTGAAAACATCGCTAAAAATGATAAAGGAGAAAACTGGTTGGCTGCCCTGGATGTGACCAGAACCTGCCGTCCCTGGAGGAGGTCAGCCCCCTGAGGCCGGGACCACAGAAACTCACAAGAATTTCATCAGTCTTCTGCTAAGTCTGTTTCATTACTTTGATTTTTCTCATGTTTGTCTTGTGTGACAGCTATGGGAAAAATGTAAAATAACTCACTGCAGTATAACCCAGTGTGATGTTTAATGACACAGCACATTGTCTGCAGCTTGGCAGATCCTTACTCCTAATCATTTGTATTTCATTTGTTTAATTTTAAAAAGTGTTAGTTTTAGGAAATAAAATATCAAATGTTTCCCTTTATCATATAAATACATTGAAGACAATTGAAGCCTACAAACACTTTCTTTACCTTGCCATGCTATAACCCTCTTGCACAGCAGCATGGTAATCCTCCTATATATATGACCCAAGTCTGGACATGAGTTATAGCAGCTCTAATGTGGTGGCTGTTTCATTTTTATCACTACAATTATAGTTAAAAACATGACGCCTCGTCTGCATAATTGCCTGCTTGAGTTTTCACTGGTCAAGCGAGAAGAAGGGGAGAGAGGAGGGCTGCCCAGGGAAACGTACACTCGACATTGTGAAGTGTGGGTTTATGAAGAGCCTATCCCCCCAGCAGGAGCTGTTTTATTAGCGGTGTTTAAATGACCGGCTTGTAAAACATCAAGCAGCAGGCAGGCAGCCAGGCGATTGTGGCCTCAGGATCCGCTGCAATGCTACATCGCTGGCTATTTTCACCCTATTCGCAGCTTTATTTGACATGCTAGTGTGTAGACAGGGTTGTTTCGAGACACAATAATCACTCCTTAAGTTGAAACACTAGATACCCACCTGTGAGTTGGAGTTGGGACTCGGGTGGTCCTTGTTTAAACTGTATCTTTAAGCCAAAGAGAGAGAAAAAAACAGGCCAGGGAAGAGAGGTTAGATAAATAAGAGGTATTTTTCTGAAGGTTTGATGATGTTAACACCTTGTCACGTGCAGAGAATACACTCGAAAAAAGTAAATGTTCACTTGCACACGCAGGGCGATGATGACATATTTTAAACAAATCACAGATCCAATATGCAATATGATTCCTCTGCTTGAAGGTCGTGGGAGCACATATAAGGAAATTATCCCTGGAGATGAGGATTGCCGTCATGGAAAATATGACACATTATCTATGTTTGTTGATGATGACACTGACTGAAAATCAGGAAATCAAGTACTTATATCAATCTATTTAGCGTATTGATCTCTTTTTCTTTTTCTTTTTATCTTGAAGAAAAGCATAATTGACAAGATCAGTTTAGATTACACAGCTTTTAGACAGTTCACTATTTTCCCTAAATGAATCAAACAATTAATAGAAAACTAACAATTAAAAAAAATCTGGTGTTAAAGGCAATTTAATGAAAACATATGTATACATCCCTTTCTGGTTATGATGGTTTAAGGTGTCTGCACTTTTGTTAAGAGCATGACTATTATCGTGGCTAAGAAAATAATACAAATATGTTATATTGATTTGTATTATAACTTATAATACCTCATTCAAAACCTTAGACTCTAACGACACCAACAACAACAACAACAACAACAGCATCTTAGAATGTTGAGATATTTAACACCAGTTCATGTGGTTTGCAAGTTTTTCATTTGCATACACAGCCTACTCAACTGCAGTAAAAGCTGCATCTCAAACTGTTCAGCTGTCAGATGATTATGCTGCCCTCTGTCCTGTCAGAAACATTGATTGCAGAATCAAAGATGCTGCACCAAATCACTTCCCACCCCGCTGACTGTCAGTCAAAAGTATTCTGGCTGCATAAAAGTAAGTGAAGACAGAATATTTTAAAAGATGTTCCTCTGTCTCGTCTTTTAATGTTATTCTCCTACTTTAGAATTATTTTATATTCTCTGCTGTCTGGTTTAGTGACAGTGCTGCTTGAGGTGTGAATCAGGACTTCTGTAAGGACAGATAATTGGCAAAGGGTTCAAATGTTAGGTTAAATGAAAAAACTCAAACAGCAGCACTTTTTAAAAAAAAAAAAGGATTTGAAGTATAATTCAGTCATAGTGCTCTGACTGGTTTAATCTCGATAAAAAAAGTCTGCCATTAAAAGTCCTCACAGTATAACAAAACTGCATAGAAAAAGGGATTAAGTCTGGGATGTGTTTGTTTCAATTGAAAATGAGGTAAAATAAGCATGTGTTACTATATAAAAGTACTGTAAGTTCTTATACAAAGTTTATATAGAAAAAAATGCCATACTGTAGATAAGTATACAGGCACTGGACCTTGAAGGATTTCCAGAAAGAGACCACTCAAATTCACAGAAGACATCTTATCTCTGCAGTCCCTCAAACAACACACTAGATTTAGAAACCTTATCATCAAATACACCTGCAGCAGTCTAAATAAAGCTCTGTTGTTCTTTGTGGTCCTGGTTACACTGAAAACCAAGGGGTGGTCTGATCGGTTAGTCAAAGCCCTCACTGACACATTATCACTGCCATGCACAAGTCTGTAGCAACTCCGGTGTATTGTTCATATTCAATTTCTTCGCACCGACAGACCTATTATAGCTCATCAGAATTACATTTTTTAATGTTGCTGCTGATGGTGCATGGTGACAAAACTATCCAATCAATGCGTTACTGGTCAGTCTGTATAATTTCATGTTAATGTTATTCATTCGTAAAACACCAATGTAAACAAGATCAGTGCCAGGTGTAAAAAGCAACATGGTATATTTTTCGGCCTCATGTGAACCAAAATAATCAAACTACAGTTGGAAATGGACATTAATAGTTTGACCAAAAAGTACATTATTTATGAAAAGGCTGTTGTAATAATGTAAGAAAACGATTTAAATGATTTAACTTGAAACAGTGACACTACTTTTAATTTTACATGAGCATGAGCAGGCTTTTGTACAAAGTCCTGTGCTGTCTAATTGATGGATCTGATTTTGATCCTGTTACAACCGCCCGGCCTGGCTGTCCAGACTGCCTCTAATTTATCTGGTGTCTCTAGATTAAACAGTGTACACTCATGGCTGCGTCAGAGAGAAGCTGCACTCCGAACAATTTCAAATGTAAATACAACCACCTGACTGAAAATCTATCTAAGAGTTTTGGGGCTTCATTTTATTCTCAGACCAAATGAGGGGAGGGAGCAGGACTCAGATGATAGTTAGTGGAAAACTTAAAATAGGACTTTGAGAAAGTTGTGCAAGCCTGAACATCTGGGCTAGAAACCAGGGAATTGTGCAAGTCAGACATCCTAAGGTTACAAAAAAAGAGCCCAGATCAGATGATTCTAACAAACCTATAAAAACGTTGGCCTAACTAAGGTCTAGGTAGAACGAGTACACAAAAAAACCTCCTGTGCTGTGATAATATTCCATTAACCCCAGCCTGTTTTCTCTGAGAGAGACAGAGGTTGAAAGCAAATGTTGGAAGCTCTGACAGTGCTGTATTAATGATCCATTGGGGAGTGGTTTGAGTGCATGGCATATTTCATGAGCCAGAAGAATGAGCGCTGAGGTTTCTGGTTTGGGGTCATCTGAAGAGTCAAGACGAAACATCCCTCACAGATTTCCCCACAGGAAGTCATCGCTAAGAGTGCAATTGGAGAGAGGAAGCCGCCCAGTTTCTGCTCTGAGAGTCTTGCTGACCAAAGTTAGCATTAACATCTCGTTTTTTGGGTGGTTATGTCTTAATGCTAACTCTAGATTTGCGAAATGTAGTGAAAAACTTGCACTGCCCAACTAACTAACTAACTAACTTAACTTAACCATTCAAGTTGAATGCGTCACATTAAATATCTCATGAGTCTTATTACATCAAGGGCTTCCTAGACACAACTATCTTGGGTCACAAGGTTATCTGGATGATTTAATTGTGTTTATAAATATTATGGTAACACAAAAAGCAGTTATATGACATATGCATACATATAAATGTAATTTGTGAGTCTCGCCAAGTAGTTGATGCAATTTTAAATTCTGCTTGACAGTTTATGATAGACACATCTTGGTTGGTACCCATCCCTTGTTGGGAATAGATAGGAGATTAAACATAGTTAACAGTGGTAGCCTACAATTAGAACAGGCTGAGATTCTGAATCTGAAGTGCTGATTGTTTTAAGCATTTCTGAAATCACTTTGATCCTATACATAAATTGCACAACAATCGTGAGTCTATTATGGCCAAAAATAAAACACTGACAGTCTAATGACGTATTATTTGGTTGCAACAGTATAACTGATTGATGGTGGTGAAGTTATCTAAAAACATCCGTAAACAATCAGCTAATTTTATAAAATGACACCAATCTATGTTATTATGTTTCATAGTTACACTTTGGAGCTGCTAACAATTATTCTGAAACCATCTTTAACAACTGTAAAATATAACTTTCCAAGTCTCTGCGTGTTAATGTCTCCCACTGTGATGACTTTAACTTGACCGCTTACTCACAAGGCTGAGAGATGTGTGTTTACGTGTAGAGGAGTTTGGTGTTAGCACCAGGCGGGCTCCCGTCCCAGCTGGTTGTTTATGTTCCTGCTGGAGACCAACCACCTTCGAGCAACATCAATTCAGGCAAGAGAGACACAACCACCATGTGTGAGTGTTCTCGTACTGTAAATATTTCTTTAGCTGTCGGCTGCCCTCCCTGCCAGTGCTCGCATTTTAAAAAGGTGTGGGCTCAGACAGATTTAGATGAGGGCTGTTAAAGATGACATGTCAGCTAAAGAGTGTTCTCTCAGCAAAGATTTGTCTTTCTCTGAGACGACTTTAACGAAGTTAGTTTGGTAAAGAAATTAGATTCTATTCAGTAAGTTGATTACTGGTGGCTTTACATGTTCCCATCTAATTGCAGTATTTCCTGTAGTGTAAAACATGCCATACATTTATGTCAAAGAGTAAATGTTAATTTATGACCCCTGCCGAAAATGTATCTGAAAGACTAGTTGCAGATACTGATGACATCGGAAATGTATAATCCAGCTTTTTAAATGTTAACTGAAGATATTTGAGTGAATACAATACCCTGTAGACGACTAAAATATTGTCAATAATCCTTAGTTGTACCTCTATTAAGATTTTACGTGTGTTATAATGCTAATTAAAACAAAAATCCTATATTTGCCATTTACAGTTACAGTGTAGAGTGTACACGTTTTGATGGAAGAATATGGAAACACGGTTATGTGGACTTGGATTAAACCGCAGTGGAAAAAAATAAAGAACAAATTCCTCTAAAATATTCATCACTGGTTCATAGTTTTCCCTTAAAACCGATTGTAGGAATTTGAACTTTCAGTTCACAGTAATGTTAAAAGATCTGGAACTGGTTGTGGGCTAAATGTACGTGCATACTAGGAATGGTGTTTCCCAAAATCAAAAGTTTCTTGGGTTGCTTTTCATTTCCCAAAGACCAGCATGACTAATCACAGAGTACTCTCACTTGACTTCTTTTTCCACACATTGTGGAGACATTGCACTATTAATCTTTCCAAACTGTTTTAGTGTGTAAAAAGTATACCTTTAAATAATGAGTGACCATAACATATTAGTTGGGTTATTAAAAATGTATCTTTTTCAAAATACATAATTAGTTGCTATGGCTATGCTGAAGGGAAAATATGATGTTGCTCCATCGGAATGTCTCCTCTATGTCCTGCCAAATTCGAGCTGGAAACACTTAGTAGGGAACCTGTGTGTACTAGAAACCGCTAATAATTTGCTTAAGGGAACCCACATCTGGTCGGATGGCTGAGGCAGAGGTTAAGAGTGTCGAAACTGGGCCACCGCTCCCTACCAGTTGCAGGCTGAGAATAAGGCCTAATGTTAAACAAAAATCTTAACTACAGGAAATAGGCCTGTTATCATAATGCAACCATTTGCCTTGGCTGACAACCAGACTGAAATTGCTCCTTGTTTACTATTTTTGAGTGGGGCCAAAAGTTTATGGACAGATAAATCACAAATCCTTAGCAGAACAACTGCAGTTGTCGAACTGTTTATTTTTAGTATTGAGGCCAAAAAGTAGAGCAAATAGATGGAACAAGTGTGAAAAAAGGCACGTTTGTTTACACAGCTATCAGCTTTGTTTGAGGACTTAGTTGATAATCCGAAGAGTTCCGCCCTCTGAGCTACTGAACTCTGACGAGTGCTCAAACGCTTCACAACTTATAAAACAGCTGCTTTGGGAAACAGAAGCAAACTGAGAAGAGTATTTAAAAGTTGGCAGGAACCAAACTAAAGACCAATTAAACAATAAGGAGGAGGGAGATGATTTTTCAGCCCGCAAAGGTAGTCTACTTTGCTCCAGGTTACTTCCAAAATCACAGTTGCGTTGGTTGAAATTATATGAAGAAGAAAGTAGGAGGAAAAGTCAACCGCAATAAAAAATGGTTGCTCCCGCTCTCCCTCCTTTGCAATACGTTAATACTGTACATATCACCATTCATACGCTGATTTATAGAAAGTAGCTGAAGATACACCATATGCATTCAACGCTGTGAAATGTTGACTGCACGTGCCACTGTAACGTTCATAGTTTGCCTCTGGGTCTAACTTAGTTTTTAAGTTCAAAACATAAGCACATTAGGAATGTATGCCAACGTTGGAAACTGCCTGATGATCAACTGTGACTTGCATGTGTGTTGATCATGACAATCGTTTGTTTGTTTTCATCGAATGCTGCCGCTTTAAATGTTGCAGCCACTAAATAAATTAGGAATGGCATTATCAATTTTTCATTTTATAATGGATGATTCTGGTATCCTATCCTTAGGGATTAGTTAAGAATGCATTGAAGTGTGTTTCCTTTGCATATATAACATTCTAACAGCTCTTGTAATGACTGATACTTTGGAGTTATTTCACTCAGTCACTACTAAGCAAAACAGGAATTTTGAGGCTGTGTCTTAAAACATGTCTGATGAAGAAGACATGAGGGAAAGAACAGATGATTAAGGGAGAAGGAATTTCTGGCACAGTATTTGTGTTGTAGCATCATGGATGAAATTAAGTGTGAGTTTTGCCCTAAAGGGTCTCACCTGTGTTCTCCCAAAACTGTTAAACTCTGCTTACAAAGTGTTCCTTGAACTTGCATTCTTTTAAGTAAAAGTACTTCTCAAATCCCCTCTGAAAGACCCTTTCATACGACTGCAGCAGGATCTGAGCGGCTCACTGGTGACCAGGAACAAATCTCAGATCCTTGCAGTGTGTTGGCAGTGCGCCCTGCCCTGCGCTGATGGAATCAGTGTTTTGGTTCCTGCATCAGGGTGTAGTTTCACATCAGAAATAGGGTCAACCACATCCATATGAATTGCCGCATATTTGAAGTTATTAAAGGAGGCTTTAGCTGGCACGCTGATCCTCAGTTCTGTGTATGATAAAGTTTTAGGACCCAGGGACAGCGCGGCACCCTTGTTCCTGCAGCAGACCTGCTGAGAGAGGCCTAGAGTCAAAAGAAAAGACCAGCTGGAAACACTTAAAACTAAAGCTAGCATATTAAGTTTTTCCACAAACAAAGTATAGGTCTTTTCACTTCTATCCCTAATATATCAACTTACTCTCCTTAAAGTTTAGTAGTTGTTGTTTCACCCAGTTTGTTGGCCAAAGAAAAGTTATTTTTAGGAGGTTCTTGAGAAGTTTAAGGTTAGAAAGTTGGAGCAGGACTGATAAGAAATAAGAAATGAAGGGTACAATGACTATAATAAAAACCTCTTAGGAAGTCAGCGTACCAAAGACCAAAATGGTCCCTGATTTTAAAACATTACAGATGAATGCTAATTTGTTTATTTATAAATGTAAAAAGACTCTTTACTTAAAAGCTAATTTTAACTTGACAATAATGTCAAAGATGTGATCGCAACTTGTATTCTGCTGCCCCTAAGTCAGCTAAAGTTGTTGGAGTTTAAACACAACTGTGGTAAGAAGAATTTGGAAATGAAAATCAATATGCTATTGTTTCATAACTTCAACTGGTGACCACAACAAGCTGAACACATTTCAGCTAAAGTTACATTGACTATCCCATACACAAAACTGCAATGACAGCAAGTTCCAAGTTGGTCATGTGTTATTTTATTATTTCTATCAAACATGAGAAGAAAACTACACAGTAATTCAACATACATCTTTGAGAAGAAAATAGCAAAGAGTAAATGTGGGGTTGGTGTGCAATGCATTGTCTTGCTATCAATTAGACCGGCACACTGTGTAGACGGCTGCAGAGGGATATAATTAATGTCTCAGACCAACAAAAAACAGATGTAATTCTGTTCATAAAGAGGCCAACATGCAGCCTCTACCAATGCTTTACTGTGAAACTATTTGCTTCAGGCATTGCTACATGCTTATTTATTTTAACGAGGATTTCTAGGCTCATGATTTTCTTATATTAAGCAGTGAAACACAAAGATGGAAAACTAGACCAGCCATGAAAAAGGTGATATTAACTACAAGGAAGGGACACTAAAGGTATGATAAGAAAATGTGCTTCTACATAGATTCATAGCTTTATTTTTGCTGCTTTTAGAGCTGGCAGGGTTTCTTAGTAAAAACTAAAAAACATTTGCTGATAGTTAAACATATGTAGGGTCACTAATATCACAGACAAACCAGGTTTTTATTTGAACACCATTCGAAGAGCTCTTTGTGGAAACAAAAGAAGCAACAACACAAACTAATGGAGGCAGAAATTCCTCTTCTAAGTCTGCAGTTTTTATATTTGTGCATCTTTGCCTCAATGTTACATTTGTAAGCATCTCAATAACACCCAAAAGGTAGGAGTTTAAGGTTATGAAGTACATTGCTATTAGGTGTGTGTAATGTTAAAGTGTTATTAAAAAAGACTGCGATGTTGAGCTAAGACGCCAACGTAGAGCCAGTGTATTTCGAACAAAAGGGCTGCTACATCAAGATGGCTCTATAATTCCCCCACATAAAAAAGTGACAAATCAACATCTGCAAAAGGTGCAAGCCATGCTTTCCAGCTTTTTGCGTTTTTGGTCACTCTGACTAACATGATGACTCACTCTTTAATCGGAAAGTTCAACATGTCTCTTTAAAGGATTTTATTTAATGTTAAAGACTTCAGTTACAAAACATGTATCCAGTAAAAAAAACCTTTCTATTGAGTCATGACAAGAGCCGATTTTATTAGGGACACATCATTATAGGTTACATTTGTGTTGAATCCACCTTATTCTGGATATTCCTTTTGTTTTAACAGAGTAGAATGAAGTATTATGTATTCTAAAGTAACTGCATTTTGTAGAGTCTGAAATGCTATTAAAGCATTTATTTCCTACGATTGATTCCACATATGGTTGTTTTCAGGGTGGAATAGGTAAAAGTCTGTGCGAGACGGATCAGTAGGTTTTTGTCTGCAGGCCTATCTTAACCATCTGAGGGAACCTAAAGCAGGGGGCTGTACCCAAATCTACAGACTCTACAGACTCTTGTCGGAGTTCATTTCCCCCCAAACCGCCTCCTCTCAATGAATTCCAGATGTTTCGCAGACGAAAGTGAATTTTAAGGGGTGGAGGGGTGCTGGCAGTTGGGGGTAGTTGTTCTTTTTTTGCACGGTATGTATAATGTATGTATGTCGTTTACCTAAAAAGCAGTATAGGCCCCTTACACATGGCAGGACTCCAAGGCCGTACAGAGAAATCTTTTTCCTTAATGTCTTAAACAAGTATACTGAAACGATTCAGCTGTATAACCAGCTAAATTATTTACATTTACAATAAATGCAAATGAAGAATATACAGCTGAAACAATTAAAAGTAGCAAAAAAAAAGACCCCACATGCTTAACAATTGCCAACTCAGTTCAGGTAACAGCCAGCAGAGAAACTATTCCAAGTCTAATAAAGTCCTGACTTGCACATCTTTGGCAAAGGAACTTTAAAATCTGTGAACCCTCAAATTCAAATAGTAGTTCATGCAAACAAGCTGAGGAGGTGTTTCAGATCTAGTGCCTGTGTGTGGTCCGCCTCTCTGAAATAACTTGGGGAGACATAACTGGAGGAAATATACTGCTCTCTATTTTTAATAAATATCAAATCCATCTTGCCTGTGGGGAAAATGAAAAGAAGCCTCGACCTAGTGTTCCGCTTGGCTTTTAATAAAGCGGCAGCCCCCATGCAAGTTCTCAGACAAGGGGAATCAAATGAAAAAATGCAAGAGATGCAAATAATAGCTGTGCAGTTAAAACATCGTCTATAACAGGGGTATCCAAACTTTTTTCACTGAGGGCCACATACAGAAATATATTCGAAAGGGCTGGACCATTCACTAAAGGTGAGGTATATTGCATCATACGTGAAGTTATAGGTTAGCAAATACAATCAAATCTAGGTCAATTATTCTTGATACTTGAATTTGCATTAAGAAAAAAAACAGCCCACATTTCACGTTTCATTTATGTTGTTTAAAAAAGTGTTGGCAGCTCATTCCTGAAAACAGAAGCCTCAGACTGCTTATAATAAGGGAAAATAAGATTTGTTAGAAAATGTTTTCAAATTTAATTGCTTGAATTTATTTGTAAAGTGGGAATACTAATGTGCATTATCTGTTTACTATACTATTTAAGAAGTACAATATAAGAAAAGCACAAGTTTCAGGTGTGGGCCATATTCCATTATACTTTAAGAATTATCTGAGGGACCATTCAAAATGGAAAGCGGGATGCAGATGGCCCCCGGGCCATAGTTTGGACACCCCTGGTCTATACCATAAAGACCTAAAAGTTAAGCAAATTGATGAGATGTTTCTACCCTTTGAGAAAACTGAACTAGTAGTTTGAACCTGAACAACAAATTCTACCATTTAGCCATTGCATTTTTATTTTCTTTCAAATATGAACAAAGATGATGTGAGATATTACCATGAACTTCCCTGAACCCTCATCAGGTCAATTAAGGCATCCCTCAAACCACGCTGAGCGCCACTGTAGCGAACCAGTGTGACTTCTAGCTGCAAATCATGGTTTCATGCTCACCACTCTTTTGCCTGACTCCCTCAAACAAGACTGCAGACTCATTGTTTGCTTTCCTTCCTGGTAGCGGCACACGTCGACTACCGCGCATGACATTGGCAGCAGATGTGGCGGGGCCCAGAAAAAATAAACTAGCCGATGATAATGTCGTCCGCAAAAGCTAAATATTGACTTAGCGACCTGTAATCAGATTCACACACATGACATAATGGAAATAAACAGCAACATTTGCCTGTGTCGTCTGTGCAGACCCTCCCACCACAACACAGGAACTCCAGCTCTCTGGGAAAAACCAACCGCCTGGGGCTCCTCAGTCGATCTGGTAATAAGAACTTAGCCAATAACGCCAAGGGGTGGGAATAAGAAATGGGGGACAGAGTATTACGATCCATAATTACTTGTGTGACAGTCTTGCCTTCTAAAGTCAAGCTTTGGAGCGAAAGCTTTGGAGTGGGCTCCAATTGGACTCCTACATTTCTTCTCAAAATAGAATTTACTTTAAACTCAACTGCAGATTTCAAGCAAAAAAAAAGACTTTCGAAGGCCTTTGTCTACGTGAAACTGTGCACTGCAGCTATATTTGACCTTAAAACACAATAAAGAATAACTACTAACATCCTTCATATTGGATTTATTGGAGTTTAGATGTAATGTTTCTGTTTTGACTAAAACTAATGCAGTCTGTTTAAGAGATAACCTTTCTGCACATCTGTTTATAAGATCAATGTTAATCCAAGCATCTGTTTATCTGCCAGAGTCACAGTGCTGGCTCATCTTCTACAGCGAGAGAAAACATTAAGCTTGCATTCTCTGAGCTCTATAAATTAAGTCTCCAAATATAAGACCTTCATGTGGTTGGAATCTGGAGATTAAACAATGGTCGTAAATCAGGCACATCTGGGGTGCAATAAATCTGTTGTTCTATCTTTGGGCTCATCTCGCTCTGGGACCCGTTTACCAGGATTTCAAGAGCTCACAGTGCAGATAGAAGGATCACTTTGAGGGGATCATCTCACGCGATTGATGTATTGTTCATCCGTGAAAATCACTTTTTTGCTATGGATCTGTATGTACTTGGAATCAAATTACCATGAATATCATTACATAAGATACATTTGTTTCCAAGCATTTTTTTTGGCTCACAGCAAGGGTTTTGCTTACCTCTGATCTGCAAATGGGCACAATGAACTGTGTGGTGACTCATATAGCTTCATAATTTAAACGGAACACTTCTAGCAAGTCCCACCTTGTATAATAGATCCCAGACCTATATGCAAAAATGTTTGAATCTGATTTATGAGTTCAACGGATGCAATTTCCAAGGAACTACTTATCAGACCAGTTATTTCAGCATGAATAAAGTATTGTATCATTATGTTGCTGAGGAAAACCTTTGAACAAGCTATAGTCATGTCTATATATTGGAGTTTCACGCATAATAATTATTTCTCTCCATGGCTTATTTGCAGCAGATGTTTGGGAATGTATTCTGTATTATACAAACCATGTGTTATTCATTTACTCTTTATTTGTTTTGTTTTCAATGATTTTAACACACTTTTATCACTTGCCAGTGGACCAAATTAATGAGGGATATGAAAGCCTCTGCCAAGCGTTATGTTTGGGAGCACTAAGGCCTTCAACCACATTCTTTCTTATCGAATATATATGTATCTGAAGACATCAATTTGAAGCACTGTAAGAGGATAAATTGACAACAAGATGTTCATTTTGTCCCCCATAAAAGAGTTAGAGGAATAAAAAGCTTTGGTTCAACCACACCAAAATAGTTTGGAGTTTTTCCAGCCCAAGTTTGTACTCAAGTTTGAAACTTTCCCTTTCCCAAACTTCGAGTATTATTAGTCCTGAATATAAACCATGAAAAGTGTCTTCTTCTGCATATGGAAGTAACAACGACTCTGAATACAATACAGGAAGACATTGCTTCAGTGTTTTACGTATCTAAATCACATTTCAAGTCTCTGCACGAGGATTTGGCTAACGCTATTGGCTGCCTGCCAGGTAGTGAAGAGAAATACATCAAATCTAAGAACCTATGGGAAATTGTCAGGTTTTCTTTAGGATGCTTAAAGTACATCCCACTGTGGGCTTGTTTTAGACATTATGTTTTAGAAAACCCAGATAGTTAGAAAGAAAATTGTGCACATTTATATTTATATAACCATGATTACAAATCTATTTTTAAAGGTGATAAAATATGATATGGAGCTTCATTTGAAAATCCTCAACAGAAGTTTTAAATGCAAAAAAAACATTTTAGTACAGCCCTAGAATAATAATGTATATTTGTCTATACATTGTGGATTGTAACAGTTTCAGTAAAGACTTAATGTGGAAAAATATCTTAAAGTACTGCAGATTAAACTTTTACGATACACTCTAAATGACAGGTTTTGAACCAGACCAAGGTAAGACGACTGCCATATGGTTCCTTTTGTGTGTGGGAATGTGTTTTGACATTTCCTCTGTGATGTTAAGATCTAGATGAACTATCCAAATGTTGCCTTTTATTTCAGTAGGAGGCTGTAATTGTCGGATGCCTGGATAAACTGTCAGCTTAGACCAATTTCTTCCCCAGCCATCTGGACCTTTCACAATTTGGCTCATTCGTCTCCGTTCAATGCTTGCACATTGTTGGCCTGCCTACACAGAAGAGGAGATAGCGGCTCAGAGGACGCCAAAGGTAATCACAGGAGCTCCAACGAGCCTCTGTCATTTGTGCTCAATCAGACTGATAAGTTCTACAAAATGCACATCGGAGGTTGAGGAGGAGATTTTATTCCAGGCCAGGCTAATTGCAGCTGATTGCTGGGCCGATAGGGTGGATGGTGGGTTAATCAAGATGGCAGCAAATTGATTAAACCCTGGCCAGTCCTTTGAATAAGGGCCTGTGACCTCCAAGTTAAGCAGCTATCATGGAAAACAATCAGCAATCAGGAAAGGAACACAATTGTTTCATGAGACAAAAAAGTGCCATGTTGGTATACATGAATAGTCTAGTTATTTTCTCTTTGAACATAACTAGACAATATTAAGGTAATAAAGGTGTTGAACTGCATTCCAAACTTATCCCACCTAACATGTATCTGTTTTCATTTCAAGTGTTATGGACTAGGATTCAAGTATATTGCTTTGAGGAAATTGCACTTAATGTTTATTAAGTGCAATTATTATTATTTATTAATCAGCTGATAGATATTGAAATGTCATCCTACTTATATCTTAGCTTTCAGTACAAAATGCTGCAATATAGTATTCCAGGGTATGAATCTTACTTGTGAATAAAAGCATCCATGCAAACAAGTTTGATGAAACCCAGCAGGTCTGGAGAATAATGTATCCTTATAATCTCCCTGTTATAAATGGAAGTCTGCAGGGCCCAGTCTCAAGTGTGATGATGTGTTGATTTTAAACCATAATAGGCTGTGTGTGTGTGTGTGTGTGTGTGTGTGTGTGTGTGTGTGTGTGTGTGTGTGTGTGTGTGTGTGTGTGTGTGTGTGTGTGTGTGTGTGTGTGTGTGTGTGTGTGTGTGTGTGTGTGTGTGTGTGTGTGTGTGTGTGTGTGTGTGTGTGTGTGTGTGTGTGTGTGTGTGTGTGTGTGTGTGTGTGTGTGTGTGTGTGTGTGTGTGTGTGTGTGTGTGTGTGTGTGTGTGTGTGTGTGTGTGTGTGTGTGTGTTATAGCCTTGCGTGACTGCTGCCCCACGGAAACAGAAACATATGGTGGTCACTGGGGAGCAGAGGTTGAATAACTCTTAAGGATAGCATATAATTATCCAATCGCATTCATGCACTTCAAGATATCTCTGTTACAAGGAAAATAAAAACCATAAATCTGATTAGATGTAAAATAATAGTTGGAAATTAGTCTTTCACAAAGTTGGTCCTATAAGATATAATAATAATAATAATAATAATAATAATAATAATAATATCAAACACACAATTTGTTTAAGTGGAAGGTTAAGCTTCTTAGATTAACAAGACACTCAGGGGAAAGGGGGGTAATGTTATGTCTCTATATTTTGTGTAATCGGAAAAGTGCAAAACATCTTAAAGTATTTTCATGACAAGCTTTAAAAAAAAACTGCAATTGGAAACATGAGAGGGACCAACATGGCAAAGGGCCCTCTAAAATAAATGTGCAGTTACTTCTTCTTACTTCTAGATGACATGAGGTTGCCTGCTGTAACTTCTAAAGATGCTTAATGCTTGGTTGAGGTGTGCAGGTCATGCTGGTGTTCCTGCTGGGATGTCACCGGCAGAGTGTGGAGAGGCAGCTGCAGGGAAGGTGAGCTGCTGCAGTCATAAATCCTGCTCAGTCACTCATTGGCTTCTTCAAAGAGAGCCCTTGTCTACAAATGAACTCGTTTCCCTCACTAACTCAAGTTAGGCTTGTCCAGCTGTTCAAAGTGTTAAAGTTAAAGTGTTACTCTTGTATTAGTTTGCTCTGTTAAAAGATGATTAATGAAATGACCAATCATTTAATTTCCTGGAACAGATCTGATCCCTGGAAAATTACCTTCTTTTCTACATTTTCCATCTCATCTATTTCATTTCCTATGGAGCTTTGCTTTAAATGAAAATCTTCAATTGCCTCTGGCAGGGGGAATGATGTGGAGTAGTTAATGTTTACTACTGCAGAATGCAACCGTAACAAGGAGTCACCACAAGTTTCAAACACAATTATCGGCAGGATACACTGTATCTATGCTTTTTATAGATATGTATTATCAAAAATAAAGAAAAACATAATTCTAGAGAAGAATTTGTGAATGTTCTTTTGGGTACAAATATGCAGCAATACCAGTTTATTCGTTAATGTATTATATTTGAATGAGAAAGTGATGTAAATGTAAAAGTCAGATTGAAGATTATAAAATGAAATACGCAAACTATGAATAGCATGAAACACAAAAAAGTGCTGTGCATACAATTGAATATGAACTCTAAATAGAACTTAGCAAATAGTCCAGTAATCACTCTCCTAATAGCACGGTTTTTGAGTTAAAAAAAAGTGCATTTTATTGCAGGGGAATAAATGGACAGTGAAGCTCTCCAATTTGGGTGTAAGCTTTAACTTTGAGGAGAAACAAAAGGTCTATTATCCTTCTAGGGATTTCTGTCACCAAAAGAAGAGGGATAGGGAAGTGGAGAGCAGTCGCCCACTGAAAATTAAATGTTCTCCTTAACAGATATAAGCTGCAACCACTCTGTTGTATTTTGAAGCTGCACTCCAGCTTGAGTCAACACTTGATTTTTGTGGGTTTTACCCCTCAATTGCACAATGCAGGGTTTTTGACCAAATAAATTCAATGACGCATAAAGCGGAGATTTGTCTCAGATTAATTTTAATCCACCCTAATTCCATTTGGGAAGGGCTGCCCGTCAAAGATACAATCACATCACAGATGGGGACAGCAAACTGTTGTTTATTCTTTAGTTTTCTCCAGGGCACTAAAAAAATGCCAACACGGTTTCCATTGTAAAAGAACAGACGTCCTTTGTGTGCCTTGCCTGAGCTGTGTTTCCATAGTCCTGTGCTCTCCACCCTTTAAATCATATAATATTCCTGAATTACAATGACATGTGCAGGATAGAGTTTCTAGTCTCCCAGACGCTGCTGTCAGAGTGTCTTAAAGTGTTGTCTTGGCCAGGAAATCTGAGCCCCGCTCAGAAGGCAGCTCAACACACTGACGGAAGACAATGGTCTCCAGTAAGTTATTGGTTTTAAGAGGTCTATTGTTAAAGCTATAACAAGTTGAAACTAATGGAAGAGGAACAGTAAGGACTTATTTCTGAATTGTGGCATAGTTGTGGTTCCAACAGCATCCATCATGAATATAATCAATGAACCAAGTTAACTATGCTAAGAGTCAACAACCAGTGCTAGCAGCTCTCTCAGTTGTATGCTAGCATGCTCACAATAACACTGCCATACTCTGCTGAGGTTTAGCAGCTAGAAAGTGTCCCCTCATCTTAGCTTAGCACATTAGCATGTCAACATTTACAGGAAAATTCAAGGGATCACCAAAGTCAGTATGAGAACTATAATCTTGGCCCCATGAATTTTGATATTACCTTTTATGATAACCAATCCGGATAAGTGAGTCAACCAGCGGCCAGACACTGCCGTCCCTGGAGGCAAGGCTAAACATTTGAGTAAGAACATCTAGTCAACCATTTATGAGTTGCTAGAACACTATATTTTTGAAAAATGCATTTGCAGATGTAAGTATGTGCTTCTCCGTTTGACCTGCATATTGATATCTTGGCAGAAATGCTGAGTTTTGCAACTTTCTCCTCTCATGTACTTTCTCCCTCCTTCATTTCCCAGCAGCTCTCCCTTCGTGTCCTCCTCTCCTCGTCTCTTATTGGCTGTCGGAGACATGTCTGTGGTTCTGTGGGATCCTTCCATGTAAACAAGCATGTTTCACCGCCAGCAGACTGCCAAAACCCCTCAATTTGTCACTTCCCAAAGTCAGTTAGTGTTTTGCGGCTTGAAAGGTGCTAGCAAAGGTACTTCAAGGGGAAACCTCAGGCAAAGTGAGGCCAGAGATGGAGGAGTTGTGGTCGGTGGCTTGCACTGTTTTGTAGGTGTGCTGAAAGTACAAACCGCCAAGCAGCCTCCAAAAGAAAGCAACACAACCTTCATCGGTTTACACTTCAGACTATATTTTAGCTTTA
Organism: Pseudochaenichthys georgianus; assembly: GCF_902827115.2. Lineage (NCBI taxonomy): Eukaryota > Metazoa > Chordata > Actinopteri > Perciformes > Channichthyidae > Pseudochaenichthys > Pseudochaenichthys georgianus. The sequence goes on along the minus strand of NC_047511.1, from coordinate 20,057,808 downwards.
CATTTTAGCGATTAAGAACATTAGGTCGTCATATTACTCCCAGCACAGTCAAACTATTTAACCAATGGTCACTGGCAGGCTCTGTAGATCCATAACTGAACACCATTCATTCGCAGAACATGGTCATGAGAGGTTAATATGCAAATAACAGAATTCGAATAGTCTAATTTGACCTAACATTTCAAATGCTCTAGCTGCTTCTGTCGTGGTGTCAAAGAGTTGAAGGTGAGTTTGGAGATAATGTAATTCAGCATCACGTTATTTTTACTAAACTTTTTTGAATGTACTCATTTCATGATGGTCTCAGTGGTATGCACTTTTAAACATTAGTAATATAATCTGCATCTTGAATATCTAGTGTAGGTATATGAATATTTCATATTAACAAGCAATGCCTAACATTAACAATTTAACTCTCAAAGCAGAACCTATCTCTGTTTGAACCCATTTGTATTCTTTTAGTACACAGAAATGCATGCAAATGCTAAGAATAATTGGGTGAAATGATGAGGATCAGGCCAAAACACATAAAACACTTTGCCTTTTCCAAAATTAAATCAATGTATACCCACCCTCTGTATGCATTATTTTGTCAATATACAAAAGGGTTAGGGTTTGATAGCTTTTATCAAGTCTTATTTGCATAACACCTTTAAATATTCGCTTAAGTCTAAACAACCACTCAAAGATTTCTAATCGTCATGTTCATAACCTGAACCTACAACCTTTAAAAATAGATGAGCAACATAATATAAAACATGTAAAAAAGACAGATAGGCAGTCATTAGTACCGAAGCTTATAAAAAGGGGGATCGGATCGAAACATTTTACATAGGAACGCATGTAGTTTTTGATAAACCTGAGTAACAAAACCTCAAAAAAAGGTAATCTAAGCCAAAACAAAATCTGCATTAACCTGTTTCCCTGACCAAACAACCAGTATGATTCTGCCCAGTTACTCTTGCTTTTAATGAGATGAGATCAAATCAAGCCTCCAGCCACCAGGCTTCTTTGCCAGCTTTTCAAAATGCTTGTATGCTCATGATATTATGATATATGGTGCATAGATAGATTTCAGCGGTCCTTGTTGGAAAGCTTAGCTCCAGTGTCAGTGGTTTTGTGGGTGTCGGTACAGAACCAAAAGCTCATGAGAAAACTCCTTCAGACCGGATTGAGTTAACGAAGACGCACAGTTTCCTTTGTCATCTGTGCATATGTGCAGATGTGTACAGCTGCCCCCCCTTCACACACACACACACACACTCGCCCACACACTTCTCCCATTACTTGTCTGTTGTCTTTCCACAGCTCATGTTCGCCAGATGCAGGAAGAAACAGATGAGAGAGGGTGATACAGACAGAGAGAGAGAGCCTGAGGATGAGATTGAAAAAGTAAGAGAAGGGGGGGAGAGAGGAGAGGAGTGAGAGGGAGGAGTGTGGATGGAGATGTGTGCGTGTCTGATGATTCACGCCTGCAAGGTGGAGGAGGACAGGGGTCCACTGCAAGTAGGGGAGGAGAAGTGAGGGGGGAGGGAGCACGAGGGGGGGGAGTGCAGACCTCCTTTGGCCAAGCTGAAGAAAACACATGCTGGCCTCCCGCTGATATCTGTGTTAGCCATGAGCCCGGCCCCGACAGGTCTGCTCACTTTCTCTCTCAGTCTTCCCCTCTCCCATCTCTTCACACACTCCTTTTCACACTCACACACACCATTTGCTCTCTGACCTATCCCCCTCTTTCTTTTTTCTTTTTTATGACGACTGTTGCAACCCCTCGGCCTTTCAATCGTCTCTCTTCCTTGTATGTTGTTTGGGCCGCAACCTTATGACTTACTGTACGTGCAGATAATTGAATTAGATCTCAAACAAACACATCCAACTATGTGCAATATGTGCAATATATATATGCTGTTAAAACTGTGCTATATATACCTGGCTGCTAAATCCTAAGAACTGTTACACGGTGTGTATTTTGAATATTATGTAACTTTAAAAAAACTAAAATGTTTATTATATCATAACTTAGTACTTTGTAATGCATGTTACATACATTAAGCTGTCTGTGGCTCTTTTTTCTGCTGTAACTACGTACATTTCCCCTTTTAAAGGTATTCTGAAACAACTTGGTAATTCATTAATTGATTACTTTATCATTTATAAATAATTTAACTTTATTTTGGAAGCAAAATTGTCTGCATTGCAGCTTTTTATTTATTGTCTTTAAGTGGAATCATATTGTTAGGATCTGATCATATCAATGTTGTTATTTTACAAAATACTGAAAAATACAATTTGATAAAAAAATTTATTGCATACCATTGGAATACCATATCATTGAAAAACGCATTAATCCGTTGGAACAAAAATTACAGGCTAATTAATTCAAAATGTAATTTAATAATTTGTTTCTTATCTTCTAACTGCTGATCAAACAAAACCAGACATGGTAAGGTAATTTATGGTTGTGGTTTTTCTTTTAAATATATTTTCCTATTTAATAGACCAAACTAATAATCAACAGATTAGTAGTAAGGAGTCACTCGAATCAAGTTACCTGTCATTTAACATATTGGATTATATTGTGTGTTATAAATGATTGATTCCAATCACATCTACAAGCTCCAATACTGAATATTTCCAAAGTGTTTCTTGTCTCATGTGTCGACCGCCCTTGCAACTTTACCTGACATGTTGTCCCCCCCTTCTATACAGCCTTTGACAGGGCACAAGGTCAACACTGAACACAGAAAAAGCCCAGGAGCCTCCTGGAGATATCTGGAGAATGCCGAACATGGCCGGCAAATGAAGACACAGCTGCGCTCGTCTGAGAGCTCCGAGTCTCTCAGGAACGTAGAGTTATGAGACCACTCACACACGACTCTGTTTGCTTAGTCTCTGACACGGAAAGACAACCAACACGAGAGATGGGAACAGAAAGAGAAAGAAAGAAAAGGGAAGAGGGGGTGAGAACAGAGGGGCCAGGCAAAAGACTGATAGGAAGGTAGAGAGATCAAGACAGATCCCATAAAGAAAGAGTAATACCATAAAGATATTGGAAGCACGTTGCCGTTACTGGAATGTTAAAACTGCCTGCAGGACAGTGCAGAGCAGCCTGGACTCACAACAGGAGAAACCCATTTGGAAATAGGTTGCCATTAGAAACAACATTTATAAAAATACTAGGTTGTCTGGCTTTCTTTCTGGTAATTGCAAACATGTTCATTTGTTTTGTTAAAGAATGCAAAACACAGTCCTGTTCCAAATTACAAAAATATGCATTTTGACAATATTTTTCCCCAAATGTCTAAATATTCAGCTTACATTTTCGAATTAAGCCAAATCAATGTATGTTTTTAATGTAAAGCTTTTCCTTTCTGGGGTCAATCACAGTCTTTCATAAGATTTCAGACCTCATAATGCAGCCTCTCTTAGAAATTATGTTTAGTTTTTCCAATGGGTGTGCCTCACTTGGACACAAAAAGGGTACAAACATGTGCTCCTATCCCCACAATTTTTATAGATTTTACAGTTCTGTGTTGAGAGTTTTCAAATTGAGTTTCTGACAAAGAAATGTTAGAATGAACAAGTACATGTTTGCCATTTTACTTTATTAAAAGGACTGAACTGATTAATTGATCATCAAAATAGTTACCGATTGATTTTCTGCCATGCATCCAGTAATCAATTTACCAACTCATCGCTGCAGCCCACATGAAAGGAGTGGTTCCATAAAAGGCATTAAAACCACATTCAACACTAGTAGGCTAAGCAAAACATACAATGATTGTAGCAAATGGACTGAAACATGCTGAAACACTGGTAGGACACACATAAGGTGTCATTGCTCCTGGTTGGTGGCCCACTGATGTCAATCTCAAGATACACACACACACACACACACACACACACACACACACACACACACACACACACACACACACACACACACACACACACACACACACACACACACACACACACACACACACACACACACACACACACACACACACACACACACACACACACACACACACACAGTTGAAACAGCTGGCCAAGCTAAACCTATATCAGTAAAGGCAACAAGTTCATTTGAAGACAGGGGTTCTCTTTGAAGTGCAGTCACTCAGTCAGAGAGACAACACTATTGTGAGCTGAGGAAGATTTACGACCTCTCTGCTTTCACACAGCTGCTCTAACACTATCTGCTGGTGACAGCCAAGCAATGAAACTGATAAAGACTCACATACAAATGTTTTCATGCCTTTGAAACTCAATGTGTTATGCATTATAGTCATTAAATAATGCGTATAAGCCTTTCTTACATTGGTGAAACTACAATAAATGTGCTTTCTTTGATTTTTTTCTAGTGCAGGTGTGGTTTGAATATAACATCTGAATGTAATACGTGTCTGAGTTAAAAGCCTGATCCTGTTGACCAACTTATGCAATGATCACCTCTCATAGGGTCAGAGAAACTTGAAATGTAGATTCAGGGTGAAGCAGTTACAGCACATTCAACCAGTAAACTGGCGCCCCCTGTTGGCCATGGACAGAAACTCATGATCACTAGAAATAGGATTTTTATACTTTCTGATAGTTGTACAATATGAGCTATAATCTATCAAGGTGTGTTACAATAGTGTGGGACTGCAACAAACACTATTTTATCAGTAATTATTGTTCTATTTATTAAATGTTAAGTTGACAAAATGTAAAAGGAAAAAGGAAAGAGGTCTTTAGGTCTTGTTTTGTCAGAACGGCAATCCAAAACCCAAAGACACTCACTTCTGCAACACATGAGCATTCTGTGGTATTCCTTGTACATTTGACTCAAAATAAATAATAACTGATCAAAAGTGCAGATGTATTTGACATGAATTGACTTTTCTTTGAAGTAGTAATACACCTCACAATTTTCATGACCCATGTGCTCATTACCATTTATGGTCACAAACTTTTCTCCTTTCAAACTGTGCAGCAAAACACAATCTGTTGCTGTGCCACACTCCCACAGATTACATGTAAATATTCAAATGTCAAATATCACATATCTTACCAGCTGCCTGATAAATGGGTTCTCCCTTTTCTTCACCCGCATATCCTCTCTGCGGCTACACCTTTATTTCTATTTAAAAAACATTCTCACTTTTCTCTCTTTGAGTCAAAGTTATTGCAATGACTGAGCTGCACTTTAAGGCCATTATTTATGTAAGAGCTCAGTCAGCCAGGTTGAAACTAGAGCATTTGTCTCCAATGGCAAAATCTTAGCCCATAGAGGTAATGCCACCATTTATTTCACAAGTCTAATGGTCCTTCTTGGCTCCCTGATGGGGGAATAACTGTCCTACTGTGATTGGAACAGCAGTCACTTCCCTCCTAAAAAAATGTTTCAGCTATACCTCATGTCATCTTGAAGCCATCAAATCCCATTTCGCTTTCACTCAAAAGTTTCCTGTTAAACTCCCTGCTCAGAGTTCTTTGACTATCATTCTGAGGTCATGTCCTTTTGTAGGAGAAATATTTCCATACTTTTAATTGTTTGGAGGTACATTTTTAGAAAATTAGAAACAAAAGCTTGTCCTGGTCATAACAGCATTACAGGATTTGAGCATCAGCTAAAGCTTATAAAAAAACTGTATATCTGTGAATAAGACCGAGAAATAGACTGAATTGTACAGAAGATTTCCTCCAAACAACCCCACTTACTAAAGGCAATAGTTGGAACGGTATTTAGAAGTGCAGGTAAGAATGTCACACAGATTCTTGTATTTATAAATGTAAGAAATACAGAAAATAATGGACTGGAAATTGAAGGTAACAAGAGAGAGGTGGGAGCCCTTGATGTTTGTCCTTCACATTTTTGCTAATTTACCGCTTTACGTATGTTTGAGAAAATGTGCCTGTACCTGTTGAAAACAACTGCCAAACTGCACGAGTCATCCTCTTACTCACAAATGCTTACCTTTATCTGTTGCAGAAGTTGAACTGTTCTGTAAAGTTGAACGTATTTAACGTTTCTTTAGAACAAGTTCAACATCAAATCATAAAACAGCTTTTACTGGTCTACAGATATGTACACTTTAGTCATGTATTATGGCTTCAAGTAATAGATATTTTAGTATTGATCAATCTATCAATAATTAACCAATTAATTGATTGCTTTGTGAATAAAAACAAAGCTTATCAGATGCATTCATCATCAGATACATTAATACAAAATAAAAACTCTAAATGGATTTTACCATAAATACAATACACAAAATATATTAAAAAGGGATAGTAGAAAGTATGTCCACATTTGATTTGTTTGCTGTTTCATGCAACTCATACAACTTCTGCCACAAACATCTATGTTTTGCCTACAATGTTTTTGATGGATTTATTATATTATGTTTCAGAATTGATATTGAACGGTTTGCTAATGTTCTTTTATACTCCTGTATTCAGGTGGGAAAGACAACAAAAATGCATACATCTCTCAATATAATGTACACTGCCTTTAATTATGACGACATCAGTAGAGAACATTATTTAAATGATACAACCATTCTAATTCAGACAACCATGTCACCATTCGTAAAGATATATTTGAATGGCAGGACAGTATAATTTCATTAGATTGTTTGTATATTAAGTGGATAATGGTTATATATCCTCATATTGGCAAGACATATACAGCATATTTATTCAAGAAATTGATCAATTATAAAGAAATACACAACCATTCAGCCATAGGAGGCCTTGTAAATTGTGGCAGAAATGTTACCTGTGACTCATCATGACAAAGTAGAGCACAGTTATTCCTTAAACAACAGCACATGCTGGAGTGCTTGTTAGCAGTGAAAGCTTTTGCTCACTAAATACAGTGCCAGTTAAGAATAGGCTATTATTATACAGCCAGCTGTGTGTTATCAATAGTTTCAGGCTTGGGAGTCATTAAACCAGTATGTATGTACCTGTCGCTCCAAATTCATGGGCTTTTCAAACCCAATGTAACAACAGATATCCCACATCCTGTGAACATTTGAACTCAGTTTTGAAAAACATCCATAACTTCTTACACAAAAACGCAAACAAACAAACCCAAAGCAAAACTGGGGTCTCAAAATTGCTACGTTTGTAACCATAAAATTACAAGGTAACATTATGGTTTATACAGCTATAAAAACATAATTATACACTGTGGCTTTATGAATACTGCGGTTTTCAAAATTAGGTCTCTTAAAAAAGCGAAATACCTTTATGTTAATTTGTTCCCTTTTCCCAGTCCTTTGATTTAGCCACGGTGGTGAGATAAACGTTTTAAATCACGGGGTTAGCAACTGAGACACTTTCTGTGAGCACACAAGCGTGTCGGGCCAGAATGAATATGGATTTGATTTACAGTGAACGCCAACGCTCCAGCCAATGCTAATCGCCAGGGAAAGCTTGTGAAAACCATGATGGATTCCGCAGACATGGTTTTTGAGCCTGAGGTTTCATCACAAATCCATTTAAGCTTTTATGTAATTTGGTTAAATATACAGAATCCTTTTTATCTTTTTATGTGTCCATTTTTGACCCACTAGGCTTGTTGGAAAGTATGATGTAGGGGGGGAAATTCCCATTAAAATGTACTTCTTTTAGGAAACTTAAAAGAAGAAACTCTGCCGTGTAAAAGAGGTAAAGCTCTGCCGACACCCGTGTGACAGTACCATTGTTGATGAAAAGCATAAATGTAAAACCACTTATAATATCAAACTCCTCTCAGGAAGAAAAATATGAAGCTGCTGATTTTTAACAGCAAGCCATGATTTAAATTCTTCCAAAACCACTTAGTGCAGAAATAGTCAATCACTATCAGCTGCTGTCGCCATTTCTTATCTAAAAATATAGCTGTAGTTACAGCCATGGCTGCAGGCATAAAATCCAAATATGGCTTCAGAAACATATGGGTTACATCACAGCTTTCAAAATGTTATAGTTCAGTAAGCCAAGTAGAATTACTTTGTTATGTTACTAGAAGATGTGGAGATGTATTATTTGACATCTACTCTGACCTCATTACTCCCACCAAGAGCATCACCTAGTATATCAGATAGTAAAAGATAATAATCTTCCCCCAAAGAAAACTAAGACACTGAATCTGTAAGCGCATGCTGATGCAATGCTATCTGATGAAGGGTTACATCATCAACTGCTGTGCAGACAAGCAGTGTGGCAGCAGCAAAGCAACACATGAATACATTTAAGGTGAATGCACAGGCATCAAGCCAAACTACGTCTTGTATGCAACACATAATTATAAGCACACCATTAAAATCACATTCAATCATAAGACATCGCAGGCAGGCAATGTCCACTTTCAAATTATTGAAGCATGATTGGCAGCAAATGACCATCATGAAATTATGAAAATGATTGTGGCTCAATGTAAACCATGGAGCAGAAGATCAGCAAGTTTAAATGGTGACACATATACCCACTGTTTGGAGATTAAATATTCAGACTGAATATATGAAATGTGTATGCCCACCCAGTGTATGATAAACATCCAGTTTTCAATACATATTAATATTTGAATGGATTGTGTGCGACAAAGAAATCCTATTTACATTGATGGAACCACAATTAGAGACCCAAGTTTGCGTTGAGACAGAGAGTTCAACCCCAAAAACATCAACAACAACATCCATCTATTCTGTAACAACTTATTCTGTTCAGAAGCAGAGGCCTAACAACTCTGACAAGTGGATTCACCACTATGTAAAGCAGGGATGGGCAACTTGGATGGTGGTGGGCGGCCACCAGGGGGCCGCAGATTCACTTGGAACACACACACACAAACAAATATCAGTTCGCAGAAATGTTATTTAATTGTGGCATGTTTGTATTGAACAGGTTATTTAACAGTGGAATACAACTATTTTAAACTATTGGAAAGCACGAAAAATGTGTGTGTATTGAGATTAACCATAAAGATGACATAAACATGAAGTCATGAACACTAACCCAGACATTAGTTATATTTCGTATATGGCTTCGCTATTGGGTAATCCCCCTGCGCAGCACTGAAAACTTGTAGTCCATGCCCACCCGCAAGGTGGGCCTCACCCTCGGGCCTCCTTCCGGTATAAATAGGAAGGAGGCCCGGCAATCTGCTCCCTCTTTTCTTCAGCAAACCAGCACAGTTACTGAAGCACAGCAATTGAGAATCATCATGAGCAACAACTGCGTCCGTGATTGTCCCTCATGTGGCTCTGGGTTCATAATGAATTATGACCAGCAGAGATAAAAGCAGTATGTGAATCCTGCCTGGGGTCGGAGCACTCGTACGCGGCTCTAAACCAGCAGGTAGCATGCACACACTGCGCCCCCGTCTCCCCTCGGGCGAAAGGAAGCTGAAAGAGCGGACGCTCTTGCCGCTGCGGCCGAGGAGGACGATTGGCCCGTCCAGGCTTACGAGCCGCGGACGGGGCCGAGTGTCCCTGGGGCCGAGTGTCCCTGGGGCCGAGTGTCGGGCAGGGGGCCGAGTGTCGGGCAGGGGGCCGAGTGTCAGGCAGGGGGGCCGAGTGTCGGGCAGGAGTCCGAAGAAAAGCAACTTCTGCCCCGCCTCCCTCCACGGTTCACCGTTCACCGTTCGGTTCTCCCCTCCCTCCTCTCCCCCGGACGGGGGAGACAGAGTCGGAGCAGGGTGCCAGCTTGGCGGTCGAACATGCTTTCCCCCTCTCCGTCACCACAGCGTGGTGCGGGGCCCCACTGGCTCTACGAATAGCTGAAGAAAAGTTATATTGTATGGGAGCAGATTGCCGGGCCTCCTTCCTATTTATACCGGAAGGAGGCCCGAGGGTGGGGCCCACCTTGCGGGTGGGCGTGGACTACAAGCAGGGCCGTTTCTTCCTATAGAGAGGCGAAGTCCCTCCCTTTCCGGGAGCCTCCATGGGACCCCGGAAGCGTAAAATTATACATTGAAGTCAATGGAGAGAGAAAGGTTATCTTTTGATCCCGTTTGAATTGTGCCACGAATGACACATATGATGTTTGTCAATTTAAAAGAATATTTTGCAAGTCAAAAAAATTAAAATGTGTCGTAAAACTGTGAAGTTACACATTTTTTTGTGTGAAACCGCTGAGTGAACTACAGGTCTCTTGGTCTCGCACAATACGCGTCACCATCACAAAGATGACCGTCACGTTAGCAAATTTCACCTGTTTCTTTCAGAATGAGAATAAAAGTATAAAACGAGGTGACTACAAGTCTGGACACGTTGAGAGCTGTACATACACGAAAGGGGAGTTATTCGGTTCTGTAAGAGCAGCGGGACCGGCTTTACAAGATGTTGGTGAGTAATATGAGTGCAATGTGTAACGTTAATGTCAGCTAGCTAACATTAGCTAACAAGGTACACTAACGTGTTTTGTTCAGTAACTAGTGTTCTCCTTTAGAACTTCGTGGTCTGTGTGTGCTGTGGATAACATTAGTGTTCACAAGAACAAGGTAAACTCCCGTGTTTTGTTTTAGTTGCTCTTCAGATTGAAGCGGCCAGTTTTATATCGACTATACTGTATGTGTGATCTCCTTTTACATCTCGTTGTGTCATTTGAGTTTATTTGCTGTGTGTAGATTCAAGGGTTTTGGTTATCTTGTCAATTTGTTTGGTTATCCAGGCACAGCTGTGCGTGACTCCCTCGGGTACACTGGTATGTGTTTTCCTAATGTAGAGAGCATTGATTAATTAATAAACTACACACTGAGTCTAGATCCTGACCAAATCCTTTTTTATTGTTGATCAAATGTTTTTCAAAAATGTATTCATACACATTTAGAAAAATACAATGTACAATCACAACCAGTACAACACACATTACAAAAAATACAGAAAAAACAAACAATAACAACAATCAGACAAGAGGACAAAACTATGGAAAAATAACCCCCTCCCACCCCCAGATCCGGACCATCCTTGTATTATTGCTCATTCAATCTATTATAGCATGCTAACAAACATGGTACTTACTTATTTGTACAGATCTGCATGGGAGACGATGGCGCGATACAGAGCGCTGTCTGTGATTGTGCACGGGGGATGTACAAATGCAGCCACGCTGCAGCATTGGCAATATGTGCCATGTGGCAGATCAGCTCCACAGATGTTGAGTGCCAGTGGAGGAAGCCTGGCACTTCCAAAGTAGTCCAGCCGGTGTCTCAACTTTACCAACAGTGAGAGGAGACATACAACCCACTGGCCAGAGACATCGCCACTCAGGATGTAGACTGGTTCAGGTCTGCACTGAGGGGCGCACAGTGTGGCATGGCATGGCTTCACCTGAGCCAGAGCCGCGGCCTCAACATCAGGCCATTGTCACCGTGCCGGAGCTGGTGAAGGGGCATGGGGGTCGGTGGCTTGAGGCAATTCTTGCCTCAATGCGACTGAGCAGAGACCAGCAAGCTGCCATCCAGACAGCCACCGGAGGACAGCGGACAAAGTGGCAGTTACACAGGCGGGGCAGGTTGACAGCCAGCAAGTTTGGTGCTGTGCTGCGGTCGGGACTTTCATCCACTCCATGCGCGTCCCTCATGAAGAGGGTGCTCGGGGGGTACAACTTGGACGGAGTCATGGCTGTCAACTGGGGGGTTGTAAACGAGGCCGAAGGGGTGAAGGCTTTTGTGCAGGCCTATCAGGAGACAGTGTTCGAGTCTGGTCTCTTTGTGAGTGAGTCGGTGTTTTGGGAGCATCCCCCGATGGACTGTGCAGCCATCTGCCCTGCTGGAGGTGAAGTGTCCACCATCATTATATAGGATATATATATATATATATTTGTATACATATCTGTAAATTGTATAATTTTATTTGATTTAAAAGTATTTTTGATCTCTGTCTATAAACACAAACTGAGTAAGATTGACAATAAAGTTGACTTTGAAAAATATATATATTCTTTATGAAAATAGTTGACTGTTGGAGAAATGAATCCAAATGAAACTACAACTACGCCTTTAAATCTCTACGGACTGTTTTTCAGTGGGATGGCAAGTTCCTATCTTTACATCGGTATCGAAGGTACTGCGCTCAGGTGGCTCCAGTCATATCTCTCCGACAGATCCCACTTCATCTCCCTCAATAAATCACTCCTCTGCCACCGCTACAGTCACCCAAGGTGTTCCCCAAGGCTCAGTACTCGGACCCCTCCTCTTCATCATCTACATCCTCCCCCTTGGTCAGATTCTCCGCCACTACAACCTGGACTTCCACTGCTACGCCGATGACACTCAAATCTACCTCAGCACCAAATCCCTCCATAACCCCCCATCACCCACATTGAATCCTGTCTGACTGACTTGAAATCCTGGATGCAAAAAAACGTTCTTAAACTCAACAGCAATAAAACTGAACTCCTCCTCATCGGCTCCAAATCCACCCTCAGTAAAACCCCCCAACCTCACACTGACCATCGATGGCACCCCTGTTTCCCCCTCAACCCAGGCACGCAACCTCGGGGTTATATTCGATCCCACCCTCTCCCTTGACTCCCACATCCGCCAAGTTGTCAAAATCTCATTTTTCCATCTCCGCAACATTGCCAAAATCCGTCCCTATCTTACCCGCCCCGCAGCTGAGCGACTCATTCACGCCTCATCTCCTCCCGCCTCGACTCTACTGTAACTCCCTCCTATACAGCATCAGCTCCACCTCCCTCAGTAGACTCCAGCGTGTTCAGAACGCAGCCGCCAGACTTCTCACCCACACTAAATCATGGCACCATATCACCCCGGTCCTCAAAGAACTACACTGGCTTCCCGTTACTCACCGCATCAACTACAAACTCCTGGTCCTTACCTATAAGCCCTCCACCATCTGGCCCCCCCCGTACCTCACTGACCTTCTCATCCCCTACCATCCTCCCCGGACCCTCAGATCCACCTCGGCCGGCCTGCTTTCCACCCCCATTGGCAATCTCCGGAGCTTTGGAGACAGAGCCTTCTCTGTGGCCCGCCCCAAAGCTCTGGAACTCCCTCCCCCAAGACCTCCGTGAGTCCGAGTCCCTCACTCTGTTCCAGTCCCGCCTCAAAACCCATCTTTTCACCTCTCTCTATCCTATCTACCCCCCCCCCCTCATATTGTAAAGCGTCTTTGGGTACTATAAAAGCGCTATATAAATCCAATATATTATTATTATTATTATTATTTAAACATTTATTAGTTTTTTCTCAGAACAGATTTGATTTTCTGAAGTTAATTTAACTTAACCATGTAAGGTCATTATTAAAAAGGTACAATCAATTTGTTTAGGGTTGAATAAAATAATGATAAACATTTCATTTGGATAATTTACTGACAGAATAAGAAACTCAATGATGCTCTACTCACCTGTTCCTTTTTATAAAGTGAAACAGTTGAAACGATAGATTTTAGTAAACTTAAAAACAACCTTCTCCAAAAGCTATCAAGGAATATACCTAATACTTGTTTTAGAACTTTATTACATATTTTTATATAAATAGTTTGAGTGATCCATAATTGACAGAAGCTTGTGTTTACACTGACCTGTTACTCATATATTAATGTCTTTGTAACTTATTTAAACCACTACCTCACTCATTTCTTTCATTCATCACGGTTCAGTAAACTAAGTGACACATGAACCAGTTTAATAATTATAATAACGTAGGATTGCAACTCTTTGAAACTGTAGGTAGCTGTTAAAAGAGCCGTTGTATTTGGGTGTGCTGGTCTCAGGTCAGTCTAAGCCCTCTCTCGCGGATGCAGCGGGATGTCCTTAGGCATGATGTTGACCCTCTTTGCTTGGTTCATCTTACTGGGGGGCAGCTACATGGATGTCGGTGCAGTCCACAATCATTGTGCAGTTGAAGGCAGAATGAATTTATTATTGACTCCGAATGAAGCACAACTTCATGTCATACAATACATTGACTTTATTTGTAATTGTGTAAAAAAATAAAGCATTGATTAGCAAGCAGGACCTGCAGGAACAGAGAATGGTGATGGATGGAGCTGGGAAGAGAGAAGAATAAAGAAAACAGATCAACTTTATTATCGGATATTAAAAATTCAATTTCAAAACAAGTTGCCGCTCCTACAGTTTTCTAGTGTGTAAAGATGATTTCACTTGACCTATGCACAATATCACACTCAATACATGTGTGTCTCTGGGGGGTGCATTGTGCCTTTGATGTATATACATAATATACCATAACCAAATACTATTACGTACAGTGGAAATCAGGTTGCCAGAGCAGGTCAGTCCAGTGTGCATGTTCCTCAGGGTCTCAGCAGTTACAGGTGAGGTAAAGAAAATAAAAGAGAAAAAGGTCAGTAACAACACTTTGAATAATTATCTCTTTTAATAATGTTCTATCAGTAATCACTCAACTACTGTCTTTCCAACAAACAGATTGACTCACTATCATCACAATGAAACACGTCCAGAAGAATGGACCACAGATGGAAATTAGCTATTAGCTATAATCTGGCATATTGCATCTCTTCTCTTTGCTGAGATTAATGTTTTTGTATGCATGGTCCTTCTATAAATAAATACATGTCATGCAAAGCTGCCTGCCTGCCTTCCTTCCTTCGACTCTCCCTGAACTGCCTGATCTTTTAATGTTCAATGTTAACCATTTGAGCAGATAGCATTAAGTAGAAAAGATCGCAGATGCTAATCTGCCGTTAGCCTACCTCCCGCCCCCTTAGCACCTGGTGGAGGGGGCGATAGGCTCCTCTTCAAATGTTTCACAAAATACTTACCATCATGACTACTCTTACTGTTTAACATTTGGGTTCACTTCATGTTAAGGCTAATACAAATGACAAGGCTAAGTAATGTGATGCTAACTAACGTGCTCGCTACTAGCTATGTAGCTAGCTTGACTGTGTTCCATTCACAACATGTGTATTACCTGATATGTTTGGTCCAACGACTCCTGGTCCTTTCATCAGACGGGAAGCGATAGAACGAGCTATGATCTATAAGTATGATCACTTATGTGATTACAACCTGGTACAAAGCACACAGGCATCTTGTAAAAGTGAATTTATTTTAGCAATCTCTTATTTATTGGAGGGAATAAATCAGTTATGAGATCTTCTTCTTCTTCGCTTTAATTACGAGTCGCAACCACTTGGAGCATTATCGCCTGTGACATCACTTACGCGAGCCAGAATGGGATTTGGGATTTGTAGTCTTTGTAGTCGCGTATTTTTCATAGTCTTATATTTCAACAGTTTTACGACAAAATGTGACTTTTTTGACATGGAACTTATTGTTTAAGATTGACAAACATCATATGTGTAGTTCGTGGCACAATTCAAACGGGATCAAAAGATAAGTTTTCTCTCTCCATTGAATTCAATGTTAATTTTTCGCTTCCGGGGTCCCATGGGCCGGAAGTAGATGGGCGTGACTTCGCCTCTCTATAGGCGGACTATGCAGATGCAAGCTGAACGTTTTTTTTTTTTTTATTCATTAAAAAAACAAAAAAAGTATAATTCATACACACAAAGATGAACAAAATTAGTAGAAGCGGGAGGGCTGAAGCATAGCTTAAGGCGAGACACGGCAGGCAAAAACATCGTTTTTCAAGTACTGATCAATTTTGAGATTTTGTGCTATTTTGGATTCTATAACATGTTTTCTTTTCAGGCTTTTTGGAAGGACAACGCTACAAAATACACATTTAAGTGTTTATTTTTTACTATAGTTTGTCTATTTGTGTCTGTAGATTTCTCGTAAATTCACCAAAAGTTAGCATTCTAACGTAACATAAAGTACAGCGACCGCTGTGTGCACCATGTCAACAGAGATATCGTTGGAAAGTTGTGTCTCTCCTGCACAATCTCATCAGATCCAAATATGGTCATTTCCTTTGTATCAGCAACCAATCCTGAAAGCACAAAGGGGTCTTAAACCAAGAAACGAAATCTCATTGGCTGGTGTCAATTTCTGAAAACGTGATTCGTTCAGATGCGTCACGTGGTGTGCTAAAACACTTCCTGGTTAGCTTTCCGCTAGAAATTGAAATCTCAAAATGGCAAAAGAACGGCGAAAAAAACGTTCACAGAGAAGACGACAACAATTGTCACTTGCACGAAGCAAGGTTATACAAAAAACAAATGACCCCGAACATGAAATACCTTCACGGAGTGCGTCGATGCGCAAGCTATCATCCAAAGAACAGGAGGGTTTAGCTAGCGCCTCACTGCAATCTTTAAAGGTTGTTTTCTCAAAATGAGTTTTTTCTCCTACTCTGAGTTCGAAATGTCAACTTCAGTAGCACGTACATACACCAAACCTTCCAGTTATATTCCTATCAATATTATGAAGGCTTTTACAGAAGGGTTTGTTCATATATCATTCATAGCCTGAATTATACAAACATTGTATACCTAAAAACATGAAATTGATATTTTAGGGCTGTTGACTGTATTTTCTTGATTATGGAATGATAAAAAGAGATATCCAATATCCCTTCTGTAAAAGCCTTAGATACTAATATGACTACAAAATTTAAACAATAATTTTGAACCTGGCTTTATCCAAAGTTCAGATTGATCGATTCCTGAAATGTGTTAAAATAGGTGCATATTTAATGAGATAATGGTTTATTTGCATATTTAAACATGCTATTTCAGAAAACTTGTAATACAAAAAACTATTGCCTTATTGTAAGTATTTAACTGGAGACATTTTCTAGCTGATACCTTTAAGTTAAAAAGATTTACCCTATTCACCTGGGGTGTCTCGCCTTAAGGAAAGTAGCCCTCCCGTGCATCATCTAATACAACATCGGCATTATTGCGTCAAAAACGTATATAGAAATGAAGGAGTACAAAGAAATAAAGAAAACAGGAGAAAAAATGTAATAAAAGTTAGGGCAGGAAAACAATAAATGCATATATATATATACAAAAACTAGATATAGGGTCATTTTCTGCACATGTTAATAGCAGTTTTACTATCTTTTTTTGGAAATTAAAATACTATATATAAATTAGGGCTGTCAAACAATTAACATTTTTAATCAGATTAATCACATCTTAAAAATTAATTAATCATGATTAATCACCATTCGAACTATGTCCAAAATATGTCATTTCTTTATGTATATTGTTGTGGGAATGGAAAGATAAATGAAAGAAGGCGGATATATCCATTTAACATTTTTCTGTGTGTCAAAATGAAAGAGAGCACCTATCAATCATCAAACCGTGGGGTCTTAATTCATTACGTGTTGATTTCTATCAACGGGGGAGTACTTCAGGAAAGTCGACGGGGGCGGCGGTGGCTAGTGGAGTACTTTGTGACCAGAGAGTGTGAACGTTGTGATCAGCTGTTTTAGCGCAGTTCTCCAGTGAAGGGGGGGGGTCTCCCTCCGCAGCCGGTTGGCGTAGTTTTGGCACAGTTCCGTTGTACAGACCGACGTTAACAGCAGCCCTGTCTGTGCACACGGAGACCGACTCTGTCGTCGGTGATCTAACCGCCTTCTGGAAAAGCTTCACAAGTACGTCGGTACGCAAATGCGCTTTGTGACACAAGTGACGGTGCGCATTTCAGATTACGCACATAACCTGCGTACCAGTTATGTGCACCCCTGTACCAGAGCCATATTATTACTATTATATGGCTCTGCCCTGTACTACAGCAAAAGTATTCTCAGTCGGGACTTCCTGCAACAACACCACGCCGTTATCAAAGATGTTCTATTGAGAAGACGATCACTACGTGACAAAAGTTTTCAAAACCGTGGCTACTGAAATCAATCTTACTAACTGCTGTCTGTGCAATTTACTCCGCGCGAGTTGGCAGACTTATTTTGCTTACTTTAACATCGTTTTTCAAGGTGGGGCTAAGCCATTTCTTGGTATGGGTGTAGCCTACCCCAGCCATACCCTGGCGCTGCCACTGGTGGCACGTATGGGGCGAGCCATTCTGCACATGCGTTAAATGCGTTAAATATTTTAACGCAATTAATTCAAAAAATTAATTACCGCCGTTAACGCGATAATTTTGACAGCACTAGTTAAAAGTGAATCATTTTAAATATCATTTTAGGCCCGTTAAAAACGTAGCTACGGCCCTGCATTAAACTGCGGAGCGATGTTCACACAGACCGCGGCTCTCATGCGGCTTTCACACCAACGCTTTTCAGTTTCTAGCTCCGAGCGGGAGCTTTTCTGGTTCAGCTCCGGTTTCCCTTTTCAGCTCCCGCTCTGTTCACACGGCCCACTGGCGCCCCAGAGCTGCCCCTGCTGCGTCATGACGTCACCGTTTACATCGCTGATTTGCTCCCCAACGGCAGCCATTACGGCGCTCACAACAACAGCGTCGGGTCGATGATCGTGTTGCTTTTAATCACACGAAGCCAGAATAAATTGAATAACGACTTCTCCAACCTTATACTTTGCTCCAGAGTGCCGTGGTTCATTGTTTATTAATGTGTTTCTGCAGCATTTACCGACCGCTGCAGTAGGCTATTGGCTGCTCTTCCACGGGAGTTTATTCTCCCGTTAACTCCCGGTTAGCTCACACTGCAGCGGCCGCTCTAAAGTATTCACTGTCCGACTCACACAAGCAGCTGATGCATATCCCCAGTTCCCCTTAGCCTAAGTGAATGTGTGTCAGTCTGAATTGACACTGTTTGCTATCACAACGCTGTTATGAAAGTTTCTCTGGTATAAAACAGGTGATGTTAGCATAGCAACCGAAGCTAAACTGACTACTTGCATCCGATAGCTGAAATAATACAAAACAACACGTCTGCCTCTCTCCACAATGATCGATAACAGTGAACGGATGGTCAAAGTAAGGTACAAATAAACAGAACCACACGAAGCCTGGTTAGTGTTGCCTGACTTTATAAAGTGTGTTTATAGGCACTACTGCTTGTAGGCAGGCATAACAGTCAACCCATGTTCAGGGGAGGTGGGTTTAGTTTCCTGCACGCCTCGACGTAAGAGAGACGTAAGCGACGCCACCTCTTAGCTCTGAAGCTCTTGCCTCTGGACCGACAATTTTTTGGAGCTGGAAATGAAGCGGATTCCGGAGCTAAGAGCCGGCGCCGCTGCGGTGTGAACAGGAAAAACCGGCGCTTTTCAGGCTCTAGCTCCGAGCCGGAGCTGAAAAGGCGCTGGTGTGAAAGGGGCAACAGAGCTGCAGAGAGGGAGCGAGCTGTCCCAGCACCTATGGATCAGCTTCCCCTGGGAGCATTTCCCTTTCCACTAGTTTTGTTTTTACTAAGGACGAGAGCTTGAAACTAAATATTAATAAAACGCTGCCGTTTGCATCGATAGCGTTTAACAGATGGGCGCCGTTTGGGCGTTACGTTACAAAATACTACGCAGACAGCGTTAGCTGGGAGATCGATCACTTTGCTAAACTACGCGGTAGCCTACTATTAAATCCACGTAAACACATCACAGCCATGAGGCCAGATCAATGAAACCAGGATACATCCTTTACCGTAAAAACTGGATCTAAACACAGCTGCCTGTGTGCGTTTGATAAATACTTTCTGATGATATGCTACTTATTAGCTAGGCCACATGGCCCTAATGTGTAAAGTTATACAAGCATTTGTACCAGTGCTTTTCACAAGTAGACTCTTGCAGGCCAGAGTAGCTGGAGTGATTCAACAACAACAAAAAGACATATCTGAGAAGTGATCAGGAAGAACAGAAAGGAAAAGGAAAAGAGAGTTCACTGAAGAGACCAGGAGGAAGCCAGGAGGAGATGAAGACATTAGTGAAGAAGAAGAAGAAGAAATGTATGTGAGGAATAAAGATGAAGTATCAGAAAGAGGGACTGAGGCAGGGATCAGGAGGCAGATGAAAGTCCAGCTGGACCACATGGTATGTTCTTATTCTCCTTACATGTTCCATTACAGCAGCACAATCTAGCAGCTCTTAGTATTGACAATTATTGATTGAAATGTGTTGCTGCACAGGTCACCTTTAGCTCTCTGAAGAGATGGGTGATGCTATTTGTGTACTTAATTATAACTAAGTACTTACAGTATGCAGAATTATGCAGAGTATTCTCTGAATCGGGTGCCTTTTGGGTCTTTATATCTTTGAAAAATTAAACCAATATGTTTGGTCAACATCTGGTAGTGGAATACTTACATTTTCCCACCCCAGGCACAACATATAAATAATTACTAGGAATTTACTTGAAGAAATTTAACAGGGTTGAAGTTTTTGACCAAAAGTAGCCATGATACCTTGTTTAGCTAAGATATGGCACCACATGGAAATCAAGGACATTACAAAATTGTAATATTTTGCAAAACTATTGTTTATTTTGTAATAAACAATTATATACTATTATTAATTCATATAACAGAGTTGAAATGTTGAGCTTGTCAATCTTAATCTGAAAATACAAAAACTGCAAATATAGGTAAGAGAGAAGAACTGACACTTTTGTGATGTAATTCCCTCCAATGCAGATCACACATGGATGATCCATTATTTTAATAGGAGGGTAAATGGTTATGGCGTGACGGGGTTGAAACCAAACTGAGGGACGCTGTGTCAATATTGCAATTTCATAGATAATTCAAGTATTTTTTCAGAATTTATTTTTTGATCAGTTAAAGTTGACATGCATATGATATATTAGCAGCAACATTTTGGAATAATTGGCCATTTTGATTTGTTTAATATTAAATTAATATGTAATAATGCTTAGTGAGCACATGCAATATGTCTGTCTAATACTAAGACACACTTTTTTTTAAACAAAATATATATTTAATTTGACATTGTAATGCAAACAACCTGTTCCATTAATTAATGCTTTAAAATACATGTTGTAGTTTCCTTTCATTTAAAATTATTGAAGTAAGCTTGGGGGACTCAAAGGGCACCCGATTGTTTGTCTGAACACCTTGTTTCTCTTGTGCATTAAGACACTTGTGTTAGGGCATGAATTAACAATAAATAGGTTATATACAGTATAAATACACATACTGTCCGCCCTCCCATGCCACCCTGGCATGACCTCTTGCCCCCCATGTAAAATGTTCTAGAACCGCCACTGCCTGTACTACAGCAAAAATATTCTCCGTCGGGACATCCTGCAACAACACCACACCGTTATCTTGATTCTGATTGGCCAGAAGACATTATCAAAGATGTTCTATTGAGAAGACGATCACTACGTGACAAAAGTTTTCAAAACCGTTTCTGGTCTTCGGTATTTCCAGACAGTGGCTACTGAAATCAATCTTACTAACTGCTGTCTGTGAAATTTACTCCGCGCGAGTTGGCAGACTTTATTGGTGGGGCTAAGCATTTCTTGGTATGGGTGTAGCCTACCCCAGCCATACCCTGGCGCTGCCACTGGTGGGATGTATGGGGCGGGCCATTCTGCACATGCGTTAAATGCGTCAAATATTTTAATGCAATTAATTCAAAAAATGACTGCCGTTCACGCGATAATTTTGACAGCATTAATATAAATATATACATAGGTACATGTACTTGTCAAATGAATAATAATAATAAATGCATAATTCCATATAAACATTGTGAACACTTATTTTCAAGTGACTTTTTTTACATTCATATGTTCACGCTGTGGTTTGGAACTGCTTTTGAATGTTATTAGGCATTTTCTTATGGAAAATGTTGTGCATAACCAGTACCGTTTTAAGCTGTACTATCTCAACACATTTTAATAGATTGAGTTTTTTTTAGAGATGGGAGTTGTGTGTTCATATTTACCAACACCACAGACTATTCGTAATACTTTTTTTTGGGATGTTATTATTTTTTGTAGATTTGTTGAGTACGTGTTTCCCCATATTTCGGAGCAGTAGTAAAGGTAAGGGAGAAATAGACTGTTATAAAGAGTATTTTTTCTTCAAGAATGTTCTTAGTATGATACAAAATACCTATTGTTTTTGACAGTTTAGTCTGTACATAATTTATATGGTGCTTCCAATTGGGTTTTTCGTCAACAAGCAGTCCTAAAAATGTACATGCACCAACTTTTTCTATCTCGGTATTGCAAATCCGTATAATGCAGTCATTTCTACTCTCAGACTTTGTATTGAATAACATGTAATTTGTTTTGGCCACATTAAGGGATAATTTATTAACTGCAAAACAGTTACATAGTATTTATAATTCTGCATTCACAATTTTAATAAGATCGCCAAGAGTATGATGGGAGTAGAGAATTCAAAGTTCAGGTTCGGCCTCAATATATTTGGGGAGAATTAAAATGAGCCGTCTTTATTTGTAGACAGCCAAGCCCCCTCCTGTGTTGTTCGGTGAAGCATTATATGCTTACAAATCCAATGTAGGATATAAACACGACTAAACTGCAATGATAGCAAAGCTGTGGCTTGGGTTTTTGGGGTAATAAAGTCCAAATCATCATTGGGCTGTCAGCCAATGAGTGACGTCTGAGGAAGATGAAAAATGTAAATTAAACATTGTTGAAAAAATGCTGCATCTCTTGCATTTATTGACATAGAGGAGCCTTATTGTTTTATTGTTTACCTTTTTAATATCATTTTTGTAATTTTCAATTGCTTGGTTTTCATGAAATTAGCCTGTTTTCCATCTCCACAGATCATCATAACACGGCAGGGTCTGTGACAGTTTGTTTTCATCTGATTTCAAATAAACAAAGTCTTGGTTTTTAGAATATTAAACTTGTTTTGCCAAATTCAGATGATAAAAACAACTTTTAAGCTTGTAAAAGCATAATTACAAGCGGTAACTTAATGTGACACAGCAGGCAACAACAGCTGGTGTTTTCCCCGGGAAACAAACACAATACACACAAACGCGTCACAGATTATTTTTGCGGTATTTGGCTGCCGAAGGAAATCATACAGGCAGCTCACGACCTGCTCGCGACGGTATGCTACTACCCCCGGGCCCCGCCATTTGTCCATCCCTTATGTAACGCAATAGCATGAACACTTCACACCATAGGCGTAGCTGTGGGTGGGCCCACCCAGCTGGGACCAAGGCCCACCGACAGCTACGCGTCTGCACCCACCAAAAGGCTTAAAAAGTATCTGGAAAATATGTCACAGCAGCCAGTGAATGTATATTGTAAATTGTCTGACTTAATACTTTTTTAATTTTCGAAAATCGTTGTATCTTACTACTTCTTTACTAATTCAGATATTAGCGTCAGTTTTTTTTTTTAATGGCAGGTGCGTGCCACTCTCACTCCCGCCAATCGCATCCACGGGCGCGAGCGGCGTTCCGATTCCATCCACTGCGCAGGTGCCAATTCATTGTTATCAGTAGCCTTGACAGTTTGAAACTAGCTTGACAATGACAACATGGAAAAACAAAGTACTTAACAAAAAAAGACGTAGAACGGAGAAGGATGACTCTGAAGTCGCTCAGACATCATCCTCAGCAGCCCAGACTACTTCAGCAGCGGTTTCTGTGGAGCTGGAAGAGGATGCTGGTTTGGAAATCAAGGCCCCATCAGATTTGTCCACAATAGATGAACCAGCGACACAGCCCAAACTCGGTTCTTTCCCACCCACAACCTTAGCCGGCAAGCCCCGGTGTTTTTCTGTCAGGTGGTATGGACTTTTCCCATGGCTGGAATACAGCACCTCAAGAGATGCTGTCTTTTGTAAGGCATGTCGACATTTTCCCGAAGCTACCACTGAGGACCGATTTATAAAAACGGGCTTTAAAGACTGGAAACACATTTCACAGTGTTGTGTGAAACACGGGGCTAGCAGGGCACATTCTGCGGCGCTCGGCAAAACCGAAGGCTTCAGACAAAGCCATCAAGGACGGGGAAATATTGTTAACCAGCTGAACAACGACGCTTGCAACAGGTCGTTTGTGGAAAGGAATAGAGAGCACATTAAGGTAGTAATAGACCTCGTTTTATTTTGTGCAAAGCAGGGGATTCCGTTACGTGGGCATCGGGAAAACGAAGAGGCATTGAACAAAGGCAACTTTCTGGAGTTATTTCAAATGATCTGTTACTATGACCCAGAAATTAAACGGCGACTGGACGACATGCCGGGGAACGGGAAACTTACAAGCCCCGATATCCAGAATGAGATACTGCAAATAGCCGCTTCTTTACTCATCCGAAAAATAAATACGGAATTGCATGATGAGACGGACACCTTCTATGCAATTTTGGCAGACGAGTGCAAAGACGTGTCTAAACGTGAGCTTGTGGCAGTATGTATCCGATACATGCACAAAGGTATGATCAAGGAAAGGGCTGTGGAATTTTTGGAGACTGGAGACATGCACGCAAATGCCATATCAGCGAAAATCCTGCAAGTGCTGGAGCCTTTGCAGCTTGACCCCAAGTTGTGCGTTGGATTTGGTTTCGATGGGGCATCGGTCATGTCCGGCAATAAAGGAGGGGTGCATATGATTTTAAAGAAAACGTTTCCCCACGCCATATATGTCCATTGTCATTCCCATCGCCTCAACCTCGTCCTGTGCGCAGCATCAAAGGTTTCTCCCGGCATTTCAACTTTTTTTGATGTCATTAACAACCTGCACAGTTTCATGACGGGGACCCGAAGACATGCTAGATTTATTGAAATCCAAAAGGAGCTGCGTCCCGGGA
Organism: Pseudochaenichthys georgianus; assembly: GCF_902827115.2. NCBI lineage: Eukaryota > Metazoa > Chordata > Actinopteri > Perciformes > Channichthyidae > Pseudochaenichthys > Pseudochaenichthys georgianus. The sequence continues at coordinate 20,033,223 of NC_047511.1, read as the reverse complement.
AACCAACTTTGGAACTGGAGAGATCCTGTGATGTCCGATGGAGCTCATGGTCTTGTGCTGTCAGTAAAGTATTGACACTCCTTGGACCAATTTGAGACACTGGCTGATTTTTCTCAGAGCTCTGGCCACTCCAAAATCGAAGCTGACTCTACTTCAGCAGATGCAGACGAAGAAATGTGTGTTTATTCTCGTCATGTTCAACAGGCTGTTTTAAATGAGTGACTACGCAACAAAAGGCCTGCAATGTTCTACTATATCAGTCACAGATTGCATCGATCTAATCGAGGGTCTCAAGGAAAACTACAATACATTGAGGAAAACAGAAACTGACTTCATTAAACTTGTGACACTGACAGATGATTTGATGAAGAAACACGACATCATTAACTGGGACGTCACTGGGTCGCGAAAGAGGAGGTTGCCAGGTAAGTTTGGCGATTCGCAAATTGAATCTACCCTGGGCAAAGCCTCCCCTGTAAAGGACAACTCCGACCTAAAAAACATTATGAATAATGTGCTTGATAGGCAGATTATGGAACTGGACACTCGTTTTAAGGCGGACACATACGGGTTTATGAAAGCCGCTGCTGCATTGTTGCCTCGGTCGAGCACCTTTGGTAACAATGAATTAAGGCATAACCTTCCCATCACTCGTGGAGGTGCTCGACTCATGTCCCACTGACATTTTCCCTCAAATGAATCGTCTCCTTCGGGCTCTCGTCACGTTACCCATAACAAGCTGTACTGTGGAAAGAGTCTTTTCTACTGTGAGTAGAGTAAAAACGGGGATGAGGGCATCAATGAACACAGACAGACTGAACTCGTTGTCCCTGCTCTCCTTTGAAAGAGAACTGACTGAATCCTTGGACTACAAGGACATTATTTCAGTATTCAACACAAAGCCCCGTCGACTCCTGCTGTAACCATCAAAGGTATTTGGACTGTAGGCTACATGTATATTTCATTTTTTTTTTTATTTGATTAGATTTATTTCGAATGTGTAAAACAATAAAACAAAAAATAAAATATGAAAATGAAATGAAACATGAGCATTATATAGAAATTTAAGCAGTGTCAAATTGATAAACAAACATATTACTGATTCTAAATTATATATAAACAAATGATCTAATTACACATCCGAAAAGGGTCCATGGGAAGAAGTTTACATTTATTTAATCCCACCCTTTCTCCCAAAAACTACATTTTCAACATACATACTTTTGTTTTTTTCTTAAAGTAATACATGTGTTAATGAAAAACAAACAAACAAAACAAAAACATAAAAAACAAATAAATAAACAAACAAATAAACAAATAATTATTAATTACAGTTATTGTTTTTTGATAGTTTTGCAGCAATTGGACTTTACGCAATGTTTGTGTGCGTGCGCGCCAGTGTGTTTATGTGGCAGCCGTTCCAGAATGAGTATGTCCGCACCGCTCTGTGTATCCATGCTTTATTGTTGCTGCTGTGCAGCTGTTGGCAACTGTGTGTTTGTGCAGCGGCAGCTGTGTCATGTTATAGGCTACTGTGCCTGTAACATGACTTCTAATATATATGTGTCCATCTGAATAAACTTTTCTGCAATCAGGCAAGTAGTTGGCTTAATAGTGCCTTATTTCAGTTAAAATGCGTTTTAGGACATATTAAGTATGTTTGGTCTTGAACAGGCTGGGCCCACCCGATTTGTTTTGGGCCCACCCACTATTTGATTTCTGCCTACGCCACCGCTTCACACAGGCCCAAACAACCTCATACAAATCATTCTTAGACACAAGCAAATAATTAAGTATAAATAGATACACTTCAAATTAAAACGCAACACAAAAATAAAAGTAGAAAGTAGCCAACGGGAAAAGGCGTCGAAAGGAAACGCAAGCAAATCTGAGCAGAGCGATACTTGAGTTGAAGCCATCAATTAACAGCAGCCACATAGTATAGAAAAGGCCATTGTCATGCAATAATAACTGAGTGACTGACATGGCCCAACAATCAGCAAAGTACTACCTTTAAGAAATTGGAATATTCTCATCAGGAAGGAAAGAGTTGGGTCCAAGCAGCTCTTCCGGTTTGAAGTAGGCTACACCTGTGCGGCTTACCCGATGCATAGCTAACAAACAGAGCAGAAAACATGGTGAAATAAGTGAATTCTCCACATATCCTTAAACAGAATTGGGTTGTTGATAGTCAAACTGATAATTAAACGCTACTTACTAGTAAAAGAAAGTTTGCAAACGTGCAATTATGAAGCAGCAGCGACGCGAGTCCTTTATCAGCATTGTATGTGTCCATGCAGGCTCAAATGGGCCGCCATGCACAGGACAGGTGAAAGGGTGCGTTCGATTTAGGTAGCATTCAATAAAGATTTTCATGTGAGCGCAGGGGCGGATCTACCGGGTGGCATGGGGTGGCAACTGCCACCCTAAACAATAGCCTTGCCACCCCGGCTGCCACCCCAGTTGGCATCTTTGTTTTGAAAGAAAAGTTGTGGCTCATCGGACATTTATGAGAGAAAGTCTCTAATGTCCGAGTGCAAGTGAATGCACCACAAGATGCACGTCATGTAACCCCTCCCCCGGTCCTGGCGCGAGAGTGGAAATATGATTGGTGGCGAATTCACTTGAACAGGGGGAACGGCGCAAAACGAGAAGCCTTTCGTTCGGACCCAAGCACTGAAGGAATGAGGTAGTTGCGGTCTACACTGACAGAGAAGAGACTGTCAGTTTGGCTGTACTCAGCATTGAATCAAAACGCACTAAAGCTGTTGATCTTAATACGTTTGTGAGGCGTTTTGCTGAACAAAATAGTAATCGCTGCATTCAGCTGTAATAGACACGTCAACTTGATGCTCTGCTCACGGATGACTCGATGAGAATAACAAACTATTAAGATGATGACCTTGTATGCGTGTATATATTTTTTTCTTTGAGGGGGTCTGCCCCCAAAAAACAGTTTTAAGTCCTGAGAAAGTAAAATAAGACGGTGTGTAAAACTTCACTGCCCAGCCAAACAAAGTAACCACTTTGATGTAACTAGGCCAGTAGGTAAGGACCTTCCACTGGATAATAACTGCAGCGATGTTTTAGCTGAATACACGTTTTTTAACCCTAACTGATGCAGTTAGTCACTTCTTTAATGTTTGTTCTTTCTGATGTAAAGTCAAGGTTGTAACTGTATATCAATAATTATATAATTACTTGTTTTTCAAATTTGAAGGAGGGTGAGCAAGCATCTTGATGAACATTCATCATTAACTCCTCCAAAAAATATAGTGTATTCAATAATAAATGAATATGTTAATCATAACAGTTCTTCACTATATCTGTAAAGCGTCTTTGAGCACCTGTAAAAACGCTAACAAATTAAATCTATTATTATTATTATTATTTATTAACAGTGATTGACAGCTGATAGGAATAATATCATTGTTAATAGTATCATATTAATTCAGACAAACATCGATGAGACAGTTAATTAATGTACTTATTGCAGCAGTCTGCATAGATCTGGTACCCCTGCTGGTCTAAGAGTGAGACAAACTCATTCAGTTATTGTTCAGTTAAAATTCATTAAATTACGTCTGCCACCTTATATGTAAGGCTTTACTGATGTGCCACAATAATATCACCTATGTGATTGATTTAAAATATTAATATTGTGGCTTTCCAAGTTAAAATTGATTGTAGGGTGTAACGGTTCACAAACATTTCGGTTCGGTACGTACCTCGTTTTTAGGTCACGGGTCGGTTCGGTACGTTTTTGGTACAGCAGGAAAAATTATCACAAAACATTAAATATTTTTTTTTAATTATTATTAAACTGTGACTAATGTATTCAAATAAATACAAAATATAGTAAAATAAACATTAAGGTGCAGCATTTCGATGAACTGAAATAATCTGTATTTAAACTGTACTAGTACTGAGCAGCCAGCTTGACATAATGACTTGCTTGTCATTGTATTTTCATGTTGTTCTAAAGAAAGATGAACTTGTCCACATTGCTTGCCGAAAGGGCAGATCTGTTGGCACTAACAATGTCTCCTGCTGTGGAGAACACCCTCTCTCGCTAGGGACAGAGGTAGCAGATACAGCCAGGTAGCGCTTTGCTACCATGGCAACATAAGGATACTTGGCGTTTGTAATAGCTTTGGCTCGGTCTGAACTTTCTGCGATTGGTGGAGGCTTAAATGCTAGCGGGAGTTGGGTTTGCACTGCAGTCTTTTGGTACCGGTGATATTCACGTTCGGGTGATGCCTTTTCAAATGAGTCTGCAAGTTTGATGTATTGTTAGCCGCGTAACCAATGTTAGTTGAACAATGCCGACAAACAGCTTTGGTTCGGTCCACCTGTCTTTGTCCGTCATCCTTGTACGTAACTGCGAAACCAAAATGTTCCCAAACCGGAGACTTCAATGATGCTGGAGGATTTTCAAGCTCAACTTTATCTGCGTTCGCCATTTCGACAGTTCCTCAAATTACTGACTACATTTGAACGCATCCCTGTGACCAGCTCTCATAGTATGCCTCTCGTCCAAGGAAATTAAATGATATAGATTACATCCAGAAAGTTGTTCATGTTCTCAATTTTTTACGTTTAACGCTATATTCGTTCGGTACACTCGTGTACCGAACTGAAGGGCCCGTACCGAATAATTTCAGTACGGGTACGTGTACCGTTACACCCCTAATTGATTGATATGATTGCGATTTAAATCAGCATATACTTCTGTCAGGGGATGCCACCCCTCAAAATCTCCTGCCACCCTCTTGCCACCCCATGAATATTTGTCTAGATCCGCCCCTGTGTGAGCGCAGGAGTCATTTGTTTTTGATGGGATAAAAAACAGAGGTTGGAGAAGTACTCAGATCTTGTACTTGATTAAAAGTAGAAGTACCAAAGTGTATGAATACTCTGTTACAAGTACAAATCCTGCATTAAAATGTTACTCAAGTAAAGGTAGATAGTATTGGCATCAAAATAAACTTAAAATACCAAAACTCAATTTCCGAATAATATATGATTTGTTTTGATTATGATTATTGATGCATTAAAGTGTTAGCTGGTAAAGGTGCAGCTAGTTTTAATGACTTTGTATACTGCATTGTGAATTTACTCCAGGTTTAACTAAAGTCTGATTTAAGTGTTGATTATAATCCAAATCTGTAAAGGTATTTAATATGTAGTGGATGAAAGTACACAACATACCTCTGAATTGTAGTGGAGAACAAAGTAGCATAAAATGGAAATACTCGAGTAAAGTACAAGTACCTCAGAATTGTACTTAAGTACAGTACTTGAGTAAATGTAGTACTTAATTACTTCCCACCTCAGATAAAAAACAATTCAATTATAAACCAAAAAGATAAAAACATAACTTGTATGGGTGACTGAGCGCAGTTAATAAAGTCGACTAAAATTATCAAACTAGCTAAGTATTAACTTTTAACCATTAGGGTTTTCTTTGGTACAGCACAGAAAGGAGCATTTCAATGAAGCCTACTTTATTTTGTAAGGCCTACTGTTTTTCAGTTGCCCCCCAAAGGGCTACTCACAGATACTCCATCAATCACATAGGGAAACTAAGTAATACAAGTCCTCCAAGATGATTATAAATATTTGCCTGTTTGAAACTGATACAGTGTCCGAGGCTGGGGTTAGGAGAGTGGAGGGTTGCAACCAGCTGTGCAAACATAATCTAGATGATTTATGAACCAACCTGTGAGCTGCTAATGCTCCACAATGACACTGGAGTCACTGCAGCTCTGGAGCCACGACCCACTGATTAACCACTGCAGCACAGACTGATACATGTACAAAGGCGTAGGTGGGTGGTCCGACAGACACACAGAGACAGTGCTTCTGCAATTTTCTTCCAATTTAAACAATGTATTATCAGTTTATCACACTGTTTACCACATTAATCTAACTATATACATACACTTCATTTCGATATCTGACAGCAAGCTGTGCTCTAAAATAATATTTTTAGTGAGCCTTTGGTTGTGGGTGTATATGAAGAGATAATCGTGTGTGCATACAAAGGTAATAGTGGATGCAATGAAATCTTACCTTATTTGGGTATGTGTGAGGTCACTCAGGTGGTAAATTGTAGGGTGAAGCACACTTTATATACTCAGGTTTAATTCCCGCTCCTGTTATATATCTGAACCCGAATGTAATATCTGGGGGTTAATATAAAAGTAGAAAGTTAGCGAGAAAAGGCTTTAAAATAGCCTTTAATGGTGCAAGTTTATACATGCCCACTAGATAGCAGAATTGGGTAATTTCTGATTTAACTAAAAGGTTTCTCTTTAACATTGACAGATGGGCAACCTGTGTATCAACTTTTACAATAAAAATGATCTAACCATACAATGTAAGTGAATAAAAGACAAATACATTAAGACACATAATATCATTTTAATGCAAACACACCAAAAACACCAAACAAAAAAGAGTATTCACTAAAACAAAAAACAATAGATACCAATGGAAATGTTGCACAGGGATAGCAATACAAGCGGATATTGACAGCATACAAATCTACAAGCAATTTGCAAATAACACACAACCCACCACACCGAATATCACCTGAAAGCAAATAAAAATATATATGTAAATGAAATATTGCAAATATATAAAGGACCACATGATGGCAGAATAGGACCATGAGTTGTTTTCTACAGCTACAGAGGCATTTTGAGTAATCTGTTGATCATAGAGGGTTATTAAAATCCTGTAATACTTAAGGAAGCAGCTGATTCTAGGCCAAAATATTTTTTATCCATTTCACACATTTCCCATTCACTCCTTGTCGATATCACATATGTGTGATTCAGGGGCCTGTGAGCTCAAACAGCTCCAACACTATTTCAAGGGCCAATTTTCTTTAAGTTAAGAGAACACTTTTTATAAGATCTAAAAAAAAGCCCTTTTGTTACATAATGATGACTTTTTTCATGATATGCATTTACAACTTTACAGAACTGCTGCTCGGAGCGTCATCAGTATGAATCCTCATGTGAATGTTCAGCTTTGCTCCGCTTCTGCACTGTTTTCCACAGACGCTGCATTTGTCCGGGTTCTCGCCTGTGTGAACCCTGAGGTGTAATTTCAAGTGTATTTTTTGAAAATAACTGTTTCCACAAGTGTTGCACTTATATGGCCTTTCACCTGTGTGGGTTCTTATGTGCTTTTTCAAAGTTGTGCTGACTGTGAATCTTTCCTTACATTGAGGGCATTGATAAGGCTTCTCCCCTGTGTGCAGTCGAGTGTGACATTTCAGCGATGAGTAGTCTGCAAAGTCCTTCCAGCAGGCGCTGCAGGTGTAGGGCTTCTCACCTGTGTGAATCCTCATGTGCTTCTGCATATTCACTTTGCAGCTGAATCCTCTTCCACAGGTGATGCAAACAAAGGGCTTCTCCCCTGTGTGAGTTCTCATGTGCTTGGTTACCGAAGACATCTGGGCAAACTTTCTCCCACATGATTTGCATTGGAAGGGCTTTTCTCCAGTGTGAGTTTTTATATGTCGTCTCAAAGCAGAACTCTGGACGAACTTCCTTGCGCAGTAGCTGCATTCAAAAGGCCTTTCCCCCGTGTGGATTCTCATGTGAACTTTTAAGTCACGGAAATGAGAAAATGCTTTGCCGCATTCGTCGCACTTGCAAGGTTTGTTCTGGGGATTTGGCTCAGTAGTGTCTGCTGATGTTGTGTTCCCTTTATAATGTTTATCTTGAGTTGTTGGGGCATGATTTGTGGTCAATGTGGGATGGACCTTGTTACATTTATTTGTTGGCTTTGGCTCAATAATTGCAGCTGATCTTCCATCACTATGTTTATTTGTTTTCTTTGGTTTTGGCTCAGAATGTGTACTTGATGCTTTCCCTGCATCAGGTTTCTTCTTTGGTTTTGGCTCATAATGTGTACTTGATGCTTTCTCTTCATTATGTTTCTTTTTTGGTTTTGGCTCAGAATTTGTAGTTGACAATGTGTTTCCGCAACTATTTGCCATTTTTGTAATGGATGCACCTTTCTGCTGCTTAGGTTTTGGTGTTGTATTTGTTTTTTGTGTTTCGTTTCCATGTTTTTTTCTTCTGTGGTCTTGATTATCTGTTACTTGAGAGGTGTTGGGGAGGAGCTGTTTGCCACTTCTCTGCTCTGATACAGCAGAGTTATTCCTGTCAGATTCAGATCTCACCCACACAATACGAATTTTGTCAAGGGGATGTTCCTCTGCTGCACTCTCCTGCTTCAGTACGAGCTGCTCTCCCTCCATGGTGCACAGTTCCTCCTGTTCTTCTTTAATCTTTGCAGGCTCTTGATCCAAAATGGAGTTCCTCTTCTTAATACAGAGCTGCTGATCAAGAAGTACTTCATTCTCCTCCTGCTTACAGAAAAGTTGCTGTTTGAGCTCTGGGGGAAAAAATAAGAAACATTAGGGATCGTTTTCACCCCTGTGTAGCTTTAAGATATGAATTAACTGTTGGTTAACCTATGACTAATAAGTATTTAACTACTCTGATAGTATATTTAGTCACATAGGCCTAGCCTGTAGTCAGCTCAACAGAATAAGCAGAATTAAATCAAAGCTTCACTTTATCTTAAGTTATCCTCTAAGAACTAATGGCTGGTGCTATTATTATTATTTTTATTTTGACTGAGAGGAGTATATCTGACTTTTTGGCGGTACAGAGCTTTATACGGATTTCTCTCATACTCCAGATTTATTTTCATTTAGCTTTCCTTTCCTTTTTATTCTATACTTCATATTTTGAGTTAAGTGGAGTAATTAGTTACTTTTAGGATTACGATTTTATAAAGAAAGATATGATCCATTTATATGTCCAACATTGTAGTTAACCAGCTGAAACAATAAATAAGTAATAACATTTATGTATATTTATGCTAATCTACCTCTCTGAAAGGGACCATTCTGTCTAAAAAGGAGGGTACTTAAGTATATTTTCTTGTTAATACCTTTCTACTGAATAAGCCAAAGTGAAATCTTGATATTTACTTTTATTTCTATTATTTACGGATATTTGTGTAACATTTTAAACAGATTTATAAAACAGTCATTCAGATTTGTGTCTGGCAAGTCAGCATATAAGTAAATAAAACCACACTCAATATGTTATTGAATAAGAATAACAGGAAGAACCTGCAACGCTAGCTAAACCCGGTAGGTGAGGTTCATCTTACAAATGTCAGAATTGTAACGTTTATTTGGCTTAATGCAAGTTACAATAATGTAAAAAATACAAAAGGACCTCAGTGACATACCTATCCTGTGTAGCTTTATGTCAGGCTTCAAAAGGAAATCCAGCAATCTGCGTTGACGGACGATCTTCTCCTCGTACACAACTATAGTGTGCTCACAAACTCCTAATATTTCCTCCACAGCAGCATTTAGTCGCTCGTTGATAACCTTTCTCAAATTTTCAACTGCAGACATTTTAAATCATTTAGAAATAAGGCTTTCTTGGCTTTAGCTCTGACACACTGTCTTCAGTTTGTCACTTTAACAGAAATGCTTCATTTCCTGCCAGAGCTGTTAATCTCTCTACATCAGAGATAATAAAACAGTGAGACAGGGGCAACGTCAGAAAAAGGCACATTTGTGCAACATGTGCCTTCCAGGAAATGTCAGTCCAAGCTGACTAAAACGTACAATGCAACAGAAAACATTACAACCACACCATTTTAGAAACAGTGCAATACAATTTATTTAAAATTAAATGTTTTACAGTATAATTGTGCTGAATGTGTTGATTGTAGGAATATGATTCACTTTGAAAAGTTATTAGATACAAGTCAAAACATTGATGCATTTAGAAAACAAACAAGCAAAGTTTCCTTTCTTAATTTGACAATAAATTGAATAATAGCTCTGATTAAAACAATATCAGAAAAAACAAAGGATAGTCCAGCAAACAAGCTGGATCATTTTGTTATTGTAACACCTTGCAACCGCATCCGACCAAGAATTGTGTTGACCATACAAATACAAGGATGTCGACAATTTTCAATAAAAACTGAATAAATATTCTATGAATAGATGATTGTCGATAAAATAGCACTAGCAGCTGAAGCAGCAGACACCAACAAAAGCTGCCCCATCATCAGCTCTAGGGATGCATATCGTTGCCTTTTTTACGATACCGATACATATCGTGATACTTTGAACATGTATCATCCCACAATTACTCCTATGAAGCGCTTTACGATATAGTTAACATGTCAAATGAATATTAAATTCAATTGTGGGACTTCTTGGACCTTTTAGTACTGAACAAACAATGAAAACTACATTAAAAATATGAAGAAAACCGATTATGGAATATCTTTTCTAACACCCGCCATCAGGTGTGCCACGTGAATAGCACATCTTGTCAATGCAAACAGACCGGTATAGCACCGTTATAATTAATGTTAAACCTGAGATTCGACTAGAGAACAAATACATAATAGAATAATGGTCATGAGATCTCGGCATTGCACAAACAACAAATCTCATCTTTAAAATCAACATTTACCTTCACTGGTGAGAGAAAACAAATCCCATCACAGTTCATTTGTGGGACTTTTACCTTTCTAGTATTGAACAAACAATGAAAAATACATAAAATATGAAGAAAAACGATTATGCAATTAAGCAATCATACACGAGAGGCCGTTCTTGAACGTCATTATGATTGCGATTCTATAACACAAACTATAATTGTAATCAACAATATCGTAAATTAATTTCATAATGTGGGCTAATTTGCTCCCAAACCTACACTTTCTGCTTGAGTTAATCTCCGTCAGAAAGTAGTTCCTAGAAAGTAGTTCCCATGGTAACGATAGCCGATCAATCGAACACTCCTGCTACCCCGCTTACAGTTATTGATATAATTATAGTAAATAATATATTATTAACCAATTTATTGAAAACAATTTATTGAAAACAATTCTTGAATTAGGCTATTTAAATATCTGAGTAATCACTGTGTGGGATTAGCGGAACAAATCAAATCAGGCTGTCCATGGTGCTGAAACATTTTGGGTTCAGAATGAAGGTGGATGTTCATGCTCTCCATGAACTCCATGCCAGACTTGTTTGCAGGTGGTGCTGTGGTGTTCACGGGTAGGACTACGTTATAGGAAGAGCTTTCCTCCAGTGGCCGTTTCATGGTGTGTCCCGGACCGGCAAAAAGCGCGTTGCTCCACATCTTTCTGTTGTTTAGAGATGGAGCCCAGTAGCTGCGAAGCGATGACTCGTTTTTATGTCTGCTAACAGTGTAACGGCTGTGTGTCGCTAAACATCGCTATGGAAACCACACGATGTAGGCTCATGGAAGTAGTTTCGGTAGGCTAGTGGCGTGTGTAGGCCACTGGATACTTTGTGATTAGGCACGTTCTATTTGATCATTGTTTGATCGTAGAATCAAACACGCCTATTGACCAATCAGAGAGCTTGCTCAAACCTATGTGTTATAGAATCTAATTTATAACACCCGCCATCACGGGCCATGGACTTACTTTTAAAATAAAAAAAAATTTACATTTTTTTTTTTTTAATTATCTAAAATTCTAAACGGATCTGATTTCGGTACGGTATACCGTAGCCACCAGTAACCGGTATTTCGGTAATACCGGATACCGATATGCATCCCTAATCAGCTCCCAGCACAAATAGGCTAAAACACTAAAAGCAGTTTGAAATAAAAACAGGTTCTTATTATCCAAAGGAACAGATTTAACAATGTATTCTTTTTAGACAGTGGGGTAGGTAATTTTGGAGAAACCAGCTCGAGTGCGCTAGGATTTGAAAATACACAGCCGGAAAAAATCTGCCACTTCCTTACAGAGCCCCTCCTCCAACACACACGAACGCGCACATGACCAATGAGGGCACGAGATAAGTTTGTGCACAGATGGAAGGCTGACAGGCAGGTAGGCCATCCAGTTACTTTAGCTGGGCCGGCTCAGATGATTGGTCGTGCTTCTTTTCCCACAGATGACATTTTTCAATGGATTTTTTGTCAAAGCACTTAAGATATTCATTGCTATCGGGATGTTAAGAGTATTCCATGGAATATAACAAAAAGTGTATCTCGAGCCGGTTTCTCAAACGTACCTACCCCACCTTTAAATGAAATTCCACTATGCACTCTGGCTGCAAGATACTTTTATCATAAGTTTGATGTATCAAATGCAGACATGTTTTTAGGCAGTGGAGCTTTGTGCATCACTGCGGTGTACCCTCTCGTGTTGGTTGAGTTTTAGCCATGTAGGGAACGCTTCTCCACAGGTACAGCATTTGTAGCCCTTCTCTTCATTATGCAACTTCATGTGTCTTTTCAGGTTTGTTCTGTGACCGAACTCTTTGTCACACACCTCACACTTGTATGGCTTTTCACCTGTGTGTGTTCTGATGTGCCTTTGCAAAGTTGTCGTGGTAGCAAATCGTACCTTGCAATAAGAACACACAAAGGGCTTTTCCCCCGAATGAACTCGCAGATGATTTTTGTAAGACGAAGAATCAGCAAATCCTTTGCCACATTTGCTGCAGGAGTAAGGCTTCTCACCTGTGTGAATTCTCACATGCTTTTTCAGATTCACATCTGACCTGAAGCTTTTGTCACACGTGTCACATTTGTGCGGCTTGTCCTCACTGTGAACACGTGAATGCAGATCCAGATTATACTGCCGGTTGAATCTTTTTCTGCAAACTTTGCATTTGAAAGGCTTCTCGCCAGAGTGAATCGTTAAATGTTTTTTCAAATCCCAACTCTCCCTGAACATTAAACCACAAGTGTCACATTTGAAAGTCTTCTCAACAGTGTGGGATTTCATATGAAATTTGTAGTTTTTGAAGTTAGTCATCACTTTACCGCACCTGTCACACTTGTACGGGTTATTATCATCCTGGATGCTATCACCTGATTGGTTCCCAGCTCCCTGATTGGGTGGTGAGTTAGAATTTGATGTTGTGCTTCTTTGGCTACGTTTCTTAACTTGTGTTTTCTCAGTAGTTGATGTTGTTTTATCATCCTTGCGTCTCTTATTTGGTGTTTTGTCAGTACTTCCCTTAGATGTTGTGCTTCCATCATTCTGTCTCCTTTTTGGCGTAACCTTGTTGCTTGTGGTTAAAGTTGTACACCCATCAGGAAGCTTCTCATTCGTTTTCGATTTAGAACGTGTAGTTGATGTTGTGTTCCCATCGTTGGGTTTCTTGCTTACTCTTAGATCAGGACTTTTACCTGAAGTTGTCGTCTCATTGTTACATTTCTTATTTGGTGTGAGCTCAACGGCTCTGGTTGATTTTTTACATTTTGTTTTTTCAGTACTTGTAACTGATGTTGTCTTCTCATTGCTATGTGACTTTTTTGGCTTAACACTTCCAGAAGAGGTTTGTCTCCCCTCTTGGCTTTTCTTTGTTGCTGTTGACTCACTAGTTCCTTTTGACTTAGGTTTGTTTTCATTAGATATTTCATTTGGTGTTAGCTCTGTGCCTCTATCTGTTTTCTTATTTGGTGTTGGCTCAACACCTCCAGGTGAGCTAGGTCTCTCGTCTTGGAATTTCTTATTTGGTGTTGGCCTACTTTTTCCTTTAGATGTTGCAACATTATCATTGCATTTCTTGTTTGGTGTTATCTCAGTGCCTGTAGCTGATGTTGTGGTCTTCTCGTTGCATTTCTCATTTGGTGTTGGTTCAGTACTTTTAGCTGATACTGAGGACTCATCATTATTTTTCCTATTACGTGTTAGCTCAGTGCCTCTGGTTGATAATGTGTTGGCATTTGGCATTGTATCAACATTTCCTGGTGAGGTTGGTCTCCCATCTTCACCTTTCTTGTTTGTTGTTGGCTTTTCATTTGAGGCTGTGATCTCATTATTACCTTTCCTATGTGGAGTGGTAGCTGATGTGGTTTTACCAGTATCTGGACTCTTTTTTGTCATTGGCTCATCATTTCCACTTGATGTTGTGTTGTCATTGATATGTTCCTCATTTGTTGTCAGTTCAGTACTGCTGGTGGCTGCTGTGTTCTTATCACCACATTTCCTATCTGATGTTTCCTCACTTCCTGTAGCTGATGTTGAGTTTTGGACTTTGCTTATCTCATTTTGTGGTGACTCGATGTGTGTTCTTGGTTTTGCATTTCCATGGTTACAAGCTACGTGATCTTGGCTTCCAGCAGAGTTGTGAGAGGGGAGCTGGTGGTCAGTGCTTGGTTCAGATACTGCAGAAGTCTCCCCGTCAGATCTAGATAAAATATCTTTGCTTGAGATGCTGGATTGAGGATCTTGATTCACTGCACTCTCAGTTTGATGAGGAACCGAAAACTGAGAGGGATCACTGTTGACAGGTTGCTCACAAGTTGAAGCTGACTTAGAGGCTTCAGTCTCCTTCTGTTGTCCAAGCTGCTGTGTTTCTTGTCTGATGCATTGTTCCTCCTGTTCCTCTTTAACAGGTGGAGGATCTGGCGGTACATGACTGGAGCTGGTCACCTGGTCAAAGTGCTGCGGCTGGATCACGAGAACCACGTCATCCTCCTCCAGCTTTTGGACATGTCTCTGTGGGAGCTCTGAAGGTAGAGGGAGAAAGGAATGGGACAATGATGACTGACTGTGAATAGATAAACCTATATTTAACTGTTGTGATAAAATAGTCTATAATACATAGAACATTTTGAGTTGCCCAATGAGGAGTAATTTATTTATTTATGTTAAACTAATGTTAACACTGCATTAACATTGATCAATCAATAAACATGTAGGCTTTTATTGTTGAAGCTGGTTAAGGTGAAGATAGTTCCAAATACTTTATATACAGTTTGGTAGATTAGTTAAAACATAGGGGTTTGGCCCCCTCGAGTGTGTCATAAATGAATCTGAAGAGTTGTCAGAAAAAAGTAAAAAATAACAAATGTACATTTTTACAATTCGTTTTGGCTTTTCCTTCAACTTTTTCTGTTTGTAAAATACTGGGTGAACTTAGTATGTTGAATCTCCATGGTTGCAGATGTTTAGATCAAACACTCAGGGAAACAGTCTCAGTAGTGGATTTGCCAACAACTCAAAGACATCCAAGACATGTCAAGACCTGCAGAACAATCCAAGGCATACCTAGTTTGTTGAACGATTATATCCTTAAGGTTGTATATGTTTGGCTTAAAAGCATAAATAAAGTATTTACATGATATTAAAAGCAAGGTATAGCTGGAAGTGGTCACAAGCCAGAAGGTTGCATAAAAGCACATCTTTAATTACACTTTGTATAAGGCTATAGACTATAGAGCTAAAGCTAATTCTCAGATTAAAGTATGTACAGTACAGTGTTGACTCTGAATTGTAGTACAAGCAGAAGTAACATGGGATACACAAGTACAGACAGTACTATGTGTACCTCGGAACTGCATTTAACGAAGTACTTGAGTAAACATATTGGCTTTTGTACATTTGGACAGAAAGAAGATTAGAGTTATGTCAATGATTGTCAAGCGTATTCATGTATTGCCCTTAGGGATTTGACAACTGCAGCACAGAGGGGACTTCCGCATGTTAGGTGGTGCAACATTAATTAAGATAGTATTTGTTTAAACATAAGCATATTAAAGTGTACGGACAATTTGTACGTGATTATGCGAAAGTATAATCTTTGGCATCTTTGTTATTATTCTATTATTACACCTGTCAAACTGGTTTGTCTGGCATGTGGGGCTCGACTTACAGTCTTTGGACTCAAAGTACGTGTTATTAAATTGCTCAAAAACGAACAGCCTTTAAAAAATATTAAATATTTGTCCGTACCCGTCCGGTGTAACTTTAACTCAGGTGTCAGCACGGCATCCAGCAGTCGGCGTTGACGAGCTATTTCTGCCTCGTAGCCTTCTATCTTCTTCTCATAAGCTCCCAGTATTTCCTGAGCAGCCGCAGTGAGTCGGTCACAGACAAACCGTCTCATACTTTGAACTGAAGACATTGTTGAATACAAATAAAGATGCTTTTTTATCGCTTAAAACTTCGTAAAAAACTATAACTCGTGGATGTGACGTGCGTGACAGTTTTCTTCCGCATGAGAAGTTGTGTAAACAAACAACATATTGGGGTCATACTGCCACCTGCTGCACGGGAGTGTGTCAAATAAGTGAGTGATTGTGTTTACATTACATGTTACTTGTTAGACGCTTTTATCCAAAGCGACTTACATACTCAATACTGTGGGCAATCCCCAGAGGAGCAATTTGGGGTGAAGTGTCTTGCCCAGGGACACAACGACATGCTGTCTGCAGTGGGGTTTGAACCTGTCACCATCTGATCCCCAGACCAAGGCTCTATCGACTGTGCCACACGCCTCCCCCTATTTGTGTAGCTTTATAAGTAAAAACTCTTCTTAAGTTAGCCAATCAGAATATGTTCCTTATTCTTTTCCTTGATTGAGTAATCATTGATTACAGTTTATAAGCAGTGTCTAATCGTTTCCAACAGTTTAATTTATCCATCTTTCTAAATGTACTGTTTATGGATCAAGGCTATAGGAAGATTTTATTATACACCTTTAAAACTTGTCAGATTCACTCAAGTGAATACTAATCATCGCTGCTATAAATATCTTAAATGCTGGCTTGTCAAGCAAGTATTTTGTGTTTTATATTAAAGAACTTCAAATAAATTATGTTTGAGCTTGGATTCTTTGTTTAGAGTAGCTTTTTGATCATAATATTGTAATGCCATGTAAACAGTTACACCTTGGTGCTTTGGCAATTGTCAATGTGTCAATTCAAGAGCCTAAGGAGGTGTTTTCAAATTGCTTGTTTTGTTTGACCAGCACTAAGAAATCCAATATATTCACACATCCACATAAGAGATGATGGAACAACCGAACGTTTCTGAGTGATAATTAAAAGAACAACAACACAATTACAATTCTTAATGTATTAGCAAAACAGTTGCTGAACATCCACAAGTCTTTCAGAACTCTTACATGACATTAAAGTAACTTAACAGTTGCCAAAGAAAATATAACTCAAAGGAAGAATAAGGGCAGAGTCAATCAAACATTCATCATTGGAGGCTATTGGGACACTACATACACAGACAGAAGAGTAAAATATTTGATGATACAAATCTGCATCTTGCATTTGTACAATGACTTCCAGCATTGAAATTCCACACATTGGCCATAAACCCAAAGAATACAATGACTAACAAAGCACTTATATACTAACAAAGGGCTGGCTTATCTAAAGCCAGTTGAGTAGCATTTGAAATGTTTGGCTCTATGAAACCTCATGTACTTATATGATTCTGTTTTCTTCAAGTTTGTATCTTCTTGGTCGAATGCACTTATTTGAAGTCGCTTTGGATAAAATCGTCAGCTAAATGCAATGTAATGTAATGAAGTAAAGTTGAAGAGGGATAAAGGCTGCTGCTTAGTTCTTCTGTTATTCCAAATGATGTGTCAAATGTAATGTAAGTGTTTTGCTATCTGTTAAATCAATTTACAGACTTGTGATGTCAGGACAATTGATTAAGCATCTTTTTCAAGTTTATTTAAGGGGAAATATTACAGTATTAACCCTAGCAGTAACATCTATTCATCTTTATTTACATAATTCAACACTATCAAATATATTTTTGCTTTAGAGTTGCAATCCAAGCTGCCACATGAATCACAAATCGTTCCATTTCTTTCACACTTGTGCATTAATATAATGCATATAAAGAACATTATATAAAAGGGCTTTAAAAGCATCACACAAGGCTCTGGGTAAACAGTTATTTGCTGCTTCGGGGGTGAGCTCATGATTAGAGGATGCAATTGTAAGTCTCTTTTGTTCTTATAATAAAATCTCTCCTGAAATATTGCTGTTCTCAGGCTTCTCACCGGCATGCGAACGGACATGTCTAATCAATGCTGAGCTCGAGGACATTGCCTTATCACAGTAAACACAGCTGTAAGGCTTTTCACCTGTGTGACTTCTTACGTGAACTTGCAAATGTTCCAAACGCCGGAAAGTCCAGTGACAATAGTTGCAAGAGTACGGCCTTTCCCCTGAGTGGGTGACCATGTGTCGTTTCAGGTTACATTTGAAGCTGAATCCCTTTCCACAAACTGTGCAACTGAACGGCTTCCGAGCACCATGAGATATCATGTGAACTCTAAGTTCTGAATACAAATAAAAGTCTTTACTGCAGCTGTTGCACTTATATTGTTTTTCACTTGGTTTGGTCCCCTTGTGTTTTTGATTTGGTTTTGTTGCATTTCTATGATTGCCACTTGTCTGATCTTGGTTACGTGTTACATGAGAAATGTGAAAAAGGAGCTGATGTTCACGGTTTTGTTCTGGTCCTCCAGAGCTCTCTCTGTTAGGTTCAGATATTTTTATTTTAGGTAAAATGTTTTCAGGAGGCTTTTTCTCTGCGACACTTTGATTTTGATCATGATCCGATAGCGAAGTCCATTTTCCATCATCAGTAAGAGTCACCATGAAGACATCAGTCTCCTGCTTTAGTTCAAGCTGCTCTTCCTCCTGACTGGTGCAAAGTTCCTCCTGTTCCTCTTTAATCTGTGGAGGCTCTGAGTCCTCTTGGTCCAGACTGGAGTTCCTTTCCTGACTACAGAGCTGCTGGTCAGTGAGAACCTCATCCTCATTACAGACATGTTGCTGAGGGAGCTCTGGAGGGACAGAAAATAAACAAAGTGCTGTCAGTGTGGTGTTAGGGAAGCACATTGCATTCAATGCTGGGCAATGGTGTTAAGATCAACACACGGCCACCAACTTTTTAAAACTATAACATATTTTAACAATGTGTATCAGGCCCGGTTCTACGGGGGTGCATAGGCATGCACTGCACGAATGTTATGCACCCTCTATTCAAAAAAGAGAAGGGAGCGAAAAATATTATAAATATAACAACAATAATAGAATACAATACAAATTTTGTCAGGTGCGCGTGACCTGCGCCGCTGCACGTGCATTCTTTCCAAAGTGCTTCCACAGCAGTGACACACATCTGTGGATAATCATGGATATATACGAAAATGGTTAAAACAACCATCACTAAACGCCAGCAACACTGCATCTACTGCAGACAATAGCAACAGGTCAGATGGGGACATTATGTCACCCTCCGTCGTGGACACTAACATACTGCCGCCCGACTTGCCGCCCCGAAGCAGCAGTCTTCGTCGCCCGAAACAACGCCGCCCCTCGGCGGGCGGCAGGTGCCAGCGGACCTCGGCAAAACAGAGCCTGCCCATGTATATCTAAACAAGTACCCGCCAGTACAGTGGGGCAAGATGGTCATTTTGCAGCTTGTGGTATAAAAATAGACAATGGCTAGAATATTCATGTAAAAATAGTGCCATATTCTGCCATGCCTGTAGAAATGTTGGGTCAAATAATGCATACAATAGCACAGATGCCGTCACCACGAATGGCTACAAAAATATCTCGTATTCCAAGCTAATCAACAAGCTAATGTTGCAGCTGAAATGTTCTCCAGGTCAAAAAGTCAACCTCACATGGTGATGTGATACATCAAGCAAAGTAAATATTCTCTTCCCAGAGTATATGATACCAAGGTACCAAGGTGATGATGTACATGGTTTTAATAATACGTTTGCCTTTCAATGTTTGCCATTTCAAACCATGAGCTGGTTCAAATCATATTTGCCTTGATTTACAATATGTTCTCATTTGTTTTATCAGTACAGTTTTGAAGCTTTTGTGCTTTTCTTTGCCACAGTCCACTTTGGACTGGATGAACTATTTCAGGATTGCACTTTTAACACACTTGAAATGTTCTCACTTGCTTGGTTTCAAAACATTACAAATGCCATAATTTGTTTATTGGGGACCATAAAATCAATGCTATTTTCATTGCTGTTGTTGGCCGCTATTGCTCTGTAAACCTACTACTGATGCACCCCCTGTAATCTCAGATGCACCCCAAGTCATTTTGTTCTAGAAGGCCTGATGTGTATTTTAATCGCTGCGCTGTGTGTATTTGAGATCTTTGCTGGAGATTTGATCGTGAATTAATGAACAGAATGTGGTTCTATCGTCACAATAGGATGCAATATTTTCAATTAATGCAGAATTGTATTTCTTAACTGGACGAGTACACACATGTTTTTATTGGAAATGAGTCCTTCTGTTCTATTTGATTATGTATTTACATCTGATTTCTTAATATAGATCACAATTAAATACCTCGTACATAAATTAGTAGAACATGGAAATACGTAAGGTATTATAGGTTTAAATTAATATAATTTGTATACATTATTCACACCCTACACAAAATATAGCTAACGAGAGGGGTCAACCATAATGAATCCCATTCAGATTGCTTGATAATGTGTAAGTACTTGAAAGGAAATCAAAAAAGTATTGTATTGTTTTTTACACACCTGTTCTGTGAAGCTTTATCTGAGGCTTCAAGACTGTATCCAATAATCTGCGTTGACGACAAATCTCCTCCTCGTATGCTGATAAAGCTTGAGCAAAAACTCCAAATATTTCATCGGCAGCTGCAGCTAGTCGCTCGTTGATAACACTTCTCAGTTTCTCAACTGCAGCCATTTCTACTGTGTGAAATATATGGATGTATGAAGAGACAAAATAAGCCAAACCAATTTGTGTTTTTCTCGCTGGCATGAACAACACAACTTCCGGTGTAATGTTCTTCTTCGTTGGTTTAGGGAGTCGTTCTGCACTGATAAAGTTACATTACCGCCACCTAGCGCCACCGTATAGATAGAATATATCTATTGATAGAATCTGTATCTATACGGTGTGTAAAAAACAATAAAATACTTTTATAGATAGAATCTATCTATACGGTGCTGCCGCCACCTAACTAGATTGACATTCACATTATCCCAATCTCCCACAATAACTAATAAGGGAAACAATAACATAAGCGCTTTGAGCACCTGTAAAAGCGCTCTAATAAAAAATGCAATGCATTATTATTATAGAAACAACATGTTCCCAAACACTTGTTCAGTAAGTTGCATGAATCACTTTTGTTTGACTTCTGGGTGAACCTTTTCTCACAAGTGTCACATTTGAAACGATTTTCACTGGCAGATCGGAAGTTAGCCTACTAAATGTACTCAAGTACTGTACTTAGCCTAAGTACAACTTATTTGGGATACTTGTACTTCACTTGAGTATGGAAGGCTGACAGGCAGGTAGGCCATCCAGTTATTTTAGCCGGGCCAGCTAAAATGATCAGTCGTGCTTTTTACAGTACGGCTTCCACAGATGACATTTTTTATGGATTTTTTGTCAAAGTACTTCAGGTATTCATTGCTATCGGGATGTTAAGAGCATTCAATGGAATATAACAAAAAGTGTATCTCGAGCCGGTTTCTCAAACTTACCTACCCCACCTTTAATATTTTAACTCAATGGTGACATTATTGTGGCACATCAGTAAAGCCTTGAATATAAATATATAAGGTGGCAGACTTAATTGAATGCCTCACTCATTATGGATACATGTGTTATTTCTGTGCCCCAGGACATCCTTGGTGTAAATTAATTTTGAATTAGAAATTGAACATTACAAATTAGATTTATATTCAGGTTATAAATTGTTAATAATGCTCGAATAGTATCCTTATTTGGGGTAGGCACAATATGAGCATAATCACACATTCAATCAGAAAAAATTCAGTTATAGGCAAAAATATTATTGTTGGTGACATGATTATTTATTGCTCTCGCACAAACACCTTGTTTCAAATAGCATATTTACAAGAAATTCATTTTGGTTTGTTTCTAGAATCCTCTAAACCACTTTCTGTCTCTTTTTTAGGTTATAATGTGTATAAATGCCATCTCAAATGTGTGGCCAGCAGCCATTATCACTGTGGCTTTTGCCCAACAATCATTGGGAGAAAGGAGATGTTCTTTAGTCACTTTAAAAACTGCTGCACCGAACATCCAACTACGTTGGCGGCGGCCCCAGCAACCACAACGACTCCTCCAGTGATGGCCCAGACGGCCGCTCCAGTGATGGCCGCGACGGCCGCTCCAGTGATGGCCCCGACGGCCGCTCCAGTGATGGCTCAGACGGCCGCTCCAGTGATAGCTCCGGCTGCTGCAGCAACATGGCACAATATTTTCACAGCCCCCAAAATTGATGTCAAAGCGCTAAACCACAACATGTTGTTTTTGTAGCCTACAACTAAAAAGGAAAAACCTATACAAATACACATACAAAGGCACCATTCATCCAAAACATCGGACATCACAGCAAATCGCCACCTAAAATCATAGTGCATAGATAAAAAAAGGGGGCTTTTTGCAGTTTCCAGGACCTTTAAGGGTCCTGTGCCGTGTATTCCAACCCACCCTGCTGAAAAAACCAGCATGGACCAGCATGGTGTTGACCAGCATGGACCAGCCTATTTTTGTGTTTTGGTCACCAGCATGGTCTACCAGCATGGTCTACCAGCATGGACCAGCATGGACCACCAGCATGGACCAGCATGGACCAGCATGATCTACCAGCATGGACCAGCATGGACCAGCATGGACCATCATGGACCAGCATGATCTACCAGCATGGACCAGCATTGGACGCCACGGACACTGACCAAACGTCGCTCCTGGACGCTTAGGGAGTGAGAGTGTGTTGGATGTACATGATCTTTAGTTTGCTAGTTATTACGAAGATTACTTCAGGAAATCGCAACGTTTTCATTGTTACCAAGGTGGTTGCTAGGGACGCTGCTATCGATATTATTTCTGTTATGTTGTGTAACTGTTGAATGGTGCTATCTTTATTGCTATCCCCTTCCCCGTCAATGTATAGTGTTGGTCCACAGCGCAAACATATTAGTTTAACAAAATCCACATCTAAAGATAGCCTACGTTATTTTCCCCTGTGCAATTCCAGTCTCACATTTCACAGCACATCGTCATTAACAAATACCGGAAACGGACCGAAAACATTTAAAAAAAGAATAATAATACTTTATTCCGAGTGTGCTTGCTTTTCTCTTTGAAAGTCATCACATAACGGCATTGTAATACACGGTTCGGCTGCATTAAATATTACATATCTGCCGTAGTTCTGTATTTATAGAGCCCTGATGAGAAGACTTCTAGACAAACATGAGGAACTGAAAACGTGACGTGGATCATAAATATATCAGCCATTAAACAACATCTTACATTTCTTTTCACACAATACGTCTCCTTGCAGTATCAACACTAATTCGGCTCACTTTTATATTTGATCCAATTGGTAGATAGGCTGTATTTACACCATAAAGGTGCA